>NC_089783.1:30194124-30526624 GCF_040412425.1 Macrobrachium rosenbergii | reverse complement strand
GGTAACCCATGCTTGTACCATGACCCAATACATGTGCTTCCCACCGATTTAAGAGTTTTTGTTTGCTCCTTATTTTCTTATATATATATATAAATATGTTTTTCAGTAAAATGTTCTAGGATCTTTATAATCCCCACCTGTGTCATCTTGACCTGAACCTGGGAAAGAAGATATGGGTAAAGGACAGTATAAGATAAGTTCATTTTACTTATTGCTTCCTGCATGCCTGTCTGTGTGATTTGACTAGAGCTTGACAAGACTTAGACGCATGAACTAGTGACTGTAATCACAGCCTCAGCATGTTAGAGGCCCTGGAAATTCAAACTGTGTTTTTTCACATCTTTTTAAATATTTTATATATTTTTATTAGGTATGGTGGTCTCTGGGATTTTTGCAAAAACATATGCAGTACACTGAAGTAGTTTATTGCAGGAATAGGTACAGCATTGTATTTAGGTACAAGAATTTATTATGCCATTCAGTATTTAGGGTGCAATGTATGTTGAAATGGAGTTCTTATCATGGTAAATGTTTTTCCAGATATGTGCAGCTCCCAAAAAACTTAGTGATGTTATCTTTCTCTAACACTGAAGATGAATAACCTTTGTTTACTGTATTGCTGTAAAATGTGTAATGCTCTGTTAATTAACAATACCCAAATCATGTAAGGATTTTTCATAGTTGATGTGTAAGAATGGTGTTGGCTCTCTATGGTAATTTTTTCTGAATCATGGTTAATTTATTGTAGAGCTCAGGAGATATGAAGAACTAGCTACTTATGGATTGACTAGCATGGATATTGAAAATTCTATTAGTGTTGGATTATTACATTTTTTAATATTGTATTTTTTAAAAAGTTGGTGGGATTGGAAAAGACATAACAGACCTGACCTGGACTAACCTTTCCTTTCTAGCATATATTTGTTTAATAATGTAGCAGTAAGATAAGAATAAAAACTACTATGCTGCTGAAATTTAAGGGAAATTGATCATGGTAAGTTTTTTCTGTTCTGTGAGTTTCACCTTATTATTTTATTTGCTATTTATTATATTGCCATTTTGCTATATGTACTAGGTAGTGTATGGGGATCGAGATCGTAACTGGAAAGTATTCTATCTATATCAGCATCAAATATATATACAGTAGTGTAATGTTTGGTGCTTATATGAATTTTATATATTGTACACTTGTTACTTACATAAAGGTATTTTACTTGAGGAAATTGGGAAGGTAAAACCTTGTAGTGCCACATTACTTACTTATAGGATAGGTTTGTAACTAATTTTTGTGTATATTTGATTTGCATTTATTTCTGTACACAAACACAATCCCTGATATTTTGCTTTTTGATTCTGTCTGCTGAAGGCAGAGAAAGCAGATGATTCCAGTTTGACAATTTTCTACCAGTATGAAAGTTTATTTATTTAGGAAGATGTTAATTCACTCAAAAGAATCCAGATTGGCTTCTTCCAATTTCTGCTAAGGAGAAGCACTTCTTGCTTGAGGTTTAGACTTCTTAATTGGATTGCTTTATTTTCACTCTTCATTAGTACAGAGTTCGAACTGAAGAAATATTTAATAGTTGTATTAATTTGTAATTCTTCAGTGAACTTTGTGTTCGGGTTAAACATCTTCATATAATAGTCCACGTACAAGAAGAAGGTCAGTTGACTCATGTAGGTTAATGCATGGCTTTTTTTAGGCTTAGAATTGGGGGGCATTTTAGTTTAATAAAATGCATGGGCTTATACTGAAAGAAGTTAACTTTGTTTTTAAAAGATTACATCTGATTTATCACAACCCTTTACTGTATCAGAGCCTGGGTAATAATTTAGGTGAAAAGTGTGTTGAGCCTCTGGTGCTCTGAATAGCAAGAAAGAACTGAGGAGACAAAGCTTTTCCTGGGCAGTCTGTGAAGAGACCCATGACTCCAAAGAGAACAAGGAGTCAGGAGTAGGGCTGGGATCATGTAGAAAAATGAATGAATATATGAGAGATCCAACAAGAAGCCAAAAATAAAATAGTAAAGGAAAACACACGACAGAAATGCAATAAAAGTGTTATTCAGAAAATCCCCCTTCACTGCATGAGTAAATACAGGCAGTCCCTGGTTAACGGCAGGGGTTCTGTTCCCAGCTGAGCTCCATTAACTGAAAACTGACGATAATTATGGTAATAAATGCCATTTATGGGGTCGTTATTGGTGCCGTTAACAGCTTACCAATACCGATAAACTGCTTACAGATCCCGATAAACCACTTACCGACGCTGAAAATCTGGTTAATGATGTCGTTAGCCAAGCGTTGTAACACCAAAACACCGTTAACCGACGCTGTAGATAAGCGAGGACTGCCTATATATACAGTATATTCACATATACAGTATAAGAAAATAAAATTCTATTAAAAGGGATCTAGTAATGTAATGTGCTCAGAGGTCTGGTTAAACAAATCATTTATAACTAACTAAATTTACAGCTAAGGTACAAGGAAAACCTATAATTGTGAAAATATAAAAACTCGTTCTGTGAAAAACAAACATAAATGGGAAGACATTATTTATTACTGGAATAAGACTGGTTGATAAATATATAGAAACTAGCGAGAGGCACACACTGCGCTGCTTGGGTGCGAAGACAGTTGAAGGACTCCGTTTAAACGCGGCTGCCAGTCATGAACTGGGTCCTTTGTTGCACTGCACTTGATTTATTAAGGGAAACAAAATTTCAAAACAAAGCCCATGATTCACAATTGGTCTGGGATGTGTTGTTCAGCTACTCTCTGTGAGTGGTGACTGTCAGTTTCTTGCGAGATGACGTTGATCTCTAACGCTTTGCTCTTCCAATCTTAAGGACTTATCTTTGGGTGTTTCATTGGCACGCCTTTGCCCCTCTCTCCTCAGTACCTTCATTTGCCTTTCTTTTAGGCTTCTGTCGGGTCCGCTTCCCCCGAAGAAATCTTCAAAGCCTATTGTCTCCAGGAAGGACCAAATCCCATTCCTTCTCCATAAAAAAATCCAAAGGCTTCAGAGCCTGGAGATCATCTTGAAGCCTTCAGAATTCCCAGATTCCCTTGTCACCTCAGGGAGGTCAAGAAAGATCCGGACAAGAAAGATCCACTTGAAAATTGTTATTATAGATATAAAGGAAACAGTAAGCATTTAGTGAGCACATTATCTCCAACACAAAGTTCACCAAAGATAAACAAGTTAGGCAAAAACTTGTCAATGAACTCTTAAGCAATTAACTAGCAATTCACTCTTCACAATATCGGAAGTATCATTTACTGTACTTACAGTACTTCAGAAACTACCCTTGTCCAGTGCTGTGCTGTTCACAAACTAGTAGAAGCTCCCTGAAAATTGTACTGTAAATAAAGTTACCACCTGCCAAACAAAAGAAATGATAAAAATTGAGATTAAATTATGAAGATTAGAAGACAGCCTGTAATCCTGGGAATCACACAAAAGTATGACTCATTTAGCTACTAGGATTCTAAAGGATCTTGAGGCTGTATGCTAACCTACCTGGCCAAGCCAATCTTTTTCTTCTATGAGCTGATTGACATGCCTGTGATGAAGCAACTGTGAATTTTACTAAATAGCCGCACAGTATTCATCAAATTTCTTAAGTATCATAAGCTAAGTTGACTGATGTGGGTCAAGCTTTGATATTGTATTTGCAGGCTTGTTACTGGATTTTGCCAGAACTGCTGATTTCTGTGATTTATTCATCTGGTTTTCTGTGGGTTATGATGAAGTTTGGTTTTAAACTTCGTTGTTTTTATCATGACACTTTGTTAATAATTACAGGATTATTTTTTTCCTACTGAAGTTCCTTATTGGAATGTGGTGGTTGTTTAACTGTACAGTATACTGTTTGTTATTACTCATATACAGTATACCATATCCCTTCCTTATTGCTTTATAAAATTCCCTGAACTGAAGAGAATAAATAGTCTTTAGACTAGCGAGTGATCAAGACACCTTGGATTGATCATTGGATGTTTAATGACAGAACCTTTAGCTATCATCATAGGTGATGCTTGTGTGTTTCCATTACAGTTTTCTCCAGTGCTTGATCACTCTCACATCTGACACAATTTATGCACTGCATTGCAGCTTGATAGAATTGTGAAAACACAGGAAGTTGGATAACAGACAATATGTATACAGTATTGACTGTAGTCATAAAGAGCCCAGTGAGCAGCACACTGTCTCCTTTTCATATAAAAATACAGCATGTCGATGGAACCCAGATCCCCAGAGCCAAAACCAAATTGGCTATATACAACAAATGATGTAAGAGGAACCATGCCAAGGGCAGTTGGATATACTGTACAGTGGGTGAAATAGTGATCCAAGGAAACCTGTTTGCCTTCAAATTCAGTAGTTACGGGCAGCCCCCGGTTGTTGGCAATCCGGTTTTACGGCGCTTGTCTAGCAATGACAGTAACTGGATTTTTGGTGCCAATATGTGCTAATCTCCGCTTATCAGCGCCGATCCCCGATTATCGGCATTATCGCCAATTTTTGGTTATCGGCGGTTTTCAGTTGTCGTGCCGTGGGGGGCTGCCAGTATTGGGTAATATAAATTACCTGTTCAAGCAGTAAAAATGTACCTTGAGAGGAAATCAGTGGCTCTCAGATGATATAATATGTTACTTATCTTTGGTTTTAACCATCTTGGGCACAGGACTTGCTGACCTACTTTAGGCTTCAAAAAAGACTGATGCTTGCATCATTGTACATCATGAAATAAGATTTATATTACAACAATTGCATCTACAAATTGTAAAAAACTTGCCTCCAATGCTAATAATCATGCCATGGAGTAAAAACAACAGGTTCCTGAATACCATCTTTGGGAAACAAGACAGTTTAAGCTAAAGCTTACCAAAAAAAATATTATAAGAAACACCACTATATGTTACTTGAAAAATGTGGAGGTGATAAAGTACACTACTAAGTTTGAAACTGAGTGTGTCATATTTAACTAAATCAAAGCCCATACCAAAACCAATTTGCACAAGTTTGGACTTTTATGCATTTGCAAGGTGGTCTTGAATAAAACATAAAAAGTTCCTAACAAGTGAATGCCATATTCTTCAGAAGCTTGAATTATTATTAATCATCTTCTGATTAATAATAATTATATTACTGTTTAGAATCTCTCGAAACTTATACACTTGGAGGTATATTTATATTAATTTAAATGGAAAAAGACTGCAAACAATTCTGTTATAAAACCAGAGGCTATGTTAGACAATGAAAACTGAGTTTCCCATCCAGAGAAAGTTTAAATTTTACCAGTGATAACATGATTATGGCATAAAAATTGGTTTAGATTTTATCAAAGGAAAAAAAGAACAAAGTCATATATGTTTATTTCAGATACACAAGATTAAACCAACCACTGTTAAATAAGAATCTTTATTCTTGACAATGGCATCTCAGTGGGTGTTGGGTTTTCAGTTAGTTCTAGATTCTGCTCAGAATACCAGTTTTCAAAACCGTTTCCGAGATGATTTTTAAGTTTCCTGGAAGATAAGTTAGTACATACAAAAACATTTTGCCTTTAAAAAATTATGGAAAATTTCAGTCACATAGGCTTTGAGCATATTGATTATGCAAACTATTAATTTTTGGCATTGCATAGTTTTTCTGTCTCCTGTACAAGATACGAAACCTTTGTTGGCATAATCCATGTTTGTTCTGTACTTTCCCCATAGCTTCCTTTAGGAGTCATGCTCCAGTTTCGGATACATGTAGAGGGTGACAGCAGTCTGTCTTCTTAGAACATCAGTTGCACTGAAAAAAAACCACCTGCAAGAGAGAAAAATAATAATCACCCACCAGAGAAAATCAGATCTTGCTCAAGAACTACAACTTGCTTTTTGCCTTTGGGGTGAATATAGAAATTATGTTTCATCACAGGACCAGAAATTTCATCCACTTTTGAACATTAAACCTCTGTAATTTCACACTAGATGAATATTCAGTCTTGCATGATTCCCGCTGATAACAAGTTTGTGAGGTATATTGTAATCCAGAACCACAGTTTTACAAAAGCGTAGTCAGACCAGCAATGATTTAGGGAGCTAAACGTGGCCGATGAAGAAGTCTCAAGAATGGAAAGTGGATGTGGCAGAGATGAAGATGTTGAGATGGATGTCTGGAGTCACAAGAAGAGTTAGGATCAGAAATGAATGTACTACAGGAACAGTTAAGGTAGGGGAAGTATCAAAGAAAGCCCAGGAAGGAAGACTACGTTGGTTTGGTCATGTGTGTGAAAGGATTGAGCATGGGGGTGGAGGGAAGGAGATGAAGAGTAAGGCCAAAGTTCAATTGGAAGGATGAAATAGCAAATGACATGTGGGACAAAGGTTTAAGAAATCAGGATGTACTGGACAGAGGAAGGTGGAGAAGGCTCATAGGAAACAGCAACCCCATATAGAAATGGGCAAATCTGAAGTTAAAGAAGAAGAGGAAGGTTTTAATCCAAAACAAAAGCTATATGTTAACTTGCATCTAGTTTATGTTTTGGCACTGATGATGCAAATCAGTTGGGGCATAAATTGATCATTATAGGTTAAGGTGCGAGATAGTATATAACATAAGATTACCATGATATATCAGCACACTTTGATACAGGTACAGTATTATACATGTACGTGTCTAACTACCATAGTTAATGGTGAGTAAATTCTGTACAGTATTGTACTGTAAATTACTATAATGTAGAGCACTTTGCATCATATACAAAATATATGTACGTAACAGTCAATAATATTACAGTAATAAGACTGTATGTGTACTGAATCTACCATGACTGATGCTGAAGTGCTGTACACTGTGAAGGAATTATTTACCGAGTGTAGGAATTAAAGTATCCTCCATGTTTGGTACTGTACAGTAAAAACTGTACTCCAGATGCAAAGTATAGCATATAGTATTGTAATGTCATCAATAAAATCAACAACAAAAATTTACTGAAACTTTGCTTCTTGATTTTATAGGCTACTTTTTAGTTATTTATTTTTCTTTTACTGAATTTTTCCTACACTAAATAACACAAGGGGGAAAGCTATAAGCAAAAGTCATCATCACAGATCAGCAATATTTCTTTAACCAATAACTTGGGCATAGAATTGTAACTCCATTGCTGTTTGGATCTCAGAAGGTCTGTCTGATTTATTGTCCGGCTTAGAAGATCTACTTCACAGACACTTTCAGTACAGACAGACAAGTACAGTGATTTTCCTCCACATTTATATGGCATTGAGTACTAAGAGATACTCAGTTCTGAGAACATTAAATGATAATACAGGTATCTGGAAACTTGCCAGTATATTCATAAAAAACTTTTTAAGTCAGGTTCTTAATAAAGACCCTACAGTAAGTTTACTGTAGGGTTTTTATTACTTACAAATTTTTCCATTTATCAGGTGGCCAGACCCCCAGAGCATCATAAATGGAAGAACTGATTAAGAACCTGAAATACAAGAGTTTTTTAATGAATATACTGGCAAGTTTCCAGATACCTGTATTATCATTTAATGTTCTCAGTTCTGAGAACATTAAATGATAACTTACATTTGACTATTCAAGACATCCCACAACAAACAATAATACTATATAATTTCTAGTCTTTGTTAAGCTGTATAATTTACTATTACTCAATTTTAGATACGGTATATATCAGCAAAGTGCTCCACTTCTAGAAAGGTAACTGGGCAAAAATCCTTCATAATGATCTAGTTGATAAGTAATGATAAGTTGGGGGTTACTAGTACTTTCTTTTTTTTTAAGAGGGTGATACCAGAATGGGTTAGATACCAGAATGGGTCAGCTTTTTGGTCTTAGTAAATCTATTTGGGTGAGGTTCTAGCCTCAACCCCCCTTTTTAACAAAAAACACTGCTTGTGACCACAAATCCATGCTAAGGTTAGCAGAGACACAATAGTTTTGAATGATTGTGCCTATCCACTGGTACTCGTTTGGTATGTGAGGCAATTAATTATGTAACTTTGCTATAATTGTATTTTACAGCATCAAACCTGAGGCATGTCCAGCAGTCTCAGAATGTGGCTATATCTAAAGTTGGCACTGGCTTTGTTAGTAGGGCTGCAACTTCCCTTTGTCAGATGAACAAAAAACCAGGATATCACCCAAATACTGTACTGATTTTAGTCCTAGTAAGGTTTTACTGTGATAGGAAAACTAACTCTGTTGTTGCCATACAAAGGAATGCTTGTTAGTAACTGTTATCAATAACAGACTAAAGAACACAAGCGTATATATTAGCTGACTCATCATTAAAGAGCCTTGAATCTATCTGTCCACTACTTGTTGAATAGTAGTTCCATTTGGAGAGAAACCCCGTTGATGACACCAACCACAGTAGACGGCCTATTTTCCTTGGTACATGGCTGTAGATGATCTTTGAGATAATCAGACATCTCTGTTGTTGCTGCTCTGTGAGAAAGGCCTCTCACTCGCAGGTGATACTGGATAGTCTCCTCTACGTTAAGACCACAGGTTTGTTAGTTATGAAAAATACAAAGTGATTAAAAATAACCATGCTCTGCCCTTCCCAGTTAATGAGCTAATTAATGAGGATTAGAATTATTTTAGTCCCAGAACTCCATCCACCAAGGACTATCTACAAGGTCAAGTATAAAAAATTTGCATATACAGTATTACTGAATATCATACAACGCACAATACAACATACAAATGAAAGTTGGTGTCCTTATCAGGTGTAGTTTTTGCTGCCATGCCATGATAAATTAATTCTCTTTAGCTGACAATCTACACTTTTGAAAATATACTGCCATAGAAATTGTACTTTTTTAGTGGCAAAGAATGCTATAGAAGCCCCTCGAAATTATTGACCTAAAAATTCTGTCGCACAACCAATTATGTTTTTATTCCATAAATTACATGAAACTGGTGTTCAGTAAATATTTATGTTGGATGCCTGCTCATGTAAGTAATAATGGAACTATAATGTTAAAGTAGCCTTGGTTGCAGCTACTGTGATCAGACTGATGTAGCCTTTTCTGTTAGTAATTGATTAACATCTCCTAACCCTTCAGTTTAAATATTCAAGTGCCAGAGTTTCTAAAATTATAAACTGTGTAACAATGAATCAAAATGGATCAAATCGATTGCTGAACTGCAACCACCATGCAAAAACAAAGAATACTATATTAAACTAATTTTACCTTGTCTTGAATTAGTCACAGGTTTGACCGATGGATATTTAATGAATAGTCCTTATGACTCAATCCCTGTGTAGAGAGTGCAGGTCATTTGTACGCCAGCCAACAGCACATTTTGGAGGCAAGTCAGTCAAGAAAATTTTGCCAGAATCTCCAAAATTTGTAGTTCATTCGATCATTAATTTTTTATATTGTGGCCGCTTGTTCCGTCCTTAAAGGATTTACTCTTATGGGTCCATTCATGCTCCTTGATAGACCATTTAATATAGAAGAATTCTCTTTTAGTCAGTCTAGGCCCAATATAAGTGCCATTGACACTTGGAGTATAGGACTCTTAACTACAGCAGTTACCTAGGTTCAATCCTATGTCAGCCTTCGAGAAGAAGGCTGCCATCTTTGACGACATGTAACTGGAAAGACTGAGGAACCATTACAGGCAGTCCCGGTTATTGGCGGGGGTTCCGTTCCAGCGGCGTGACGATAAGCGAAAATTGCCAACAACTGAAAATAGGCGATTTGTTGGGCTTTTCAGGCACTTATCGGCAGTTATCAGCGTCTCTGTTAGGTATGGATCGGCCCCAATTTTTGCTTATTGGCACCGAAAACTGCTGATTTTCATCACTAGACAAGTGAGACTGGATTGCCGGTAACCGGGGACTGCCTGTACTCTGTATTGGTCCATGCAGTAAAGACGTCACATCAGTACTCTGAGCTTCTAATACAAATTTCAATTATTATGGATGTACCAAGTAAAGAAGCAAGTCAAATGATTAGTTTTCAAGTCCCGGTGAAAGTTTTAGTTTTGAAAAATGTTTTAGCTGGTAGTTATTTTGTGTGTGAAAAGCCGGAATGCGGCTTCTCTCGCCAACACAAAATCAGGTGTGTGGATTAGGCAACGTGTAATTATACCAAAGTAGAATTTTATAGCTGTGCTGACGGTCATTAGTATAGTCCCCATTTTTGTTTTAGGCTACCTAATACCAGGCTAGGCCCAAATTTATGGTATGTGAGAAAAAGTTTCATTATCATCAGCCATAGGGGCTTTAATTGACCGACCATTCACATAAGTTACGCTGAGCCATAACAACCTTTTAACCATGTCCATTTTCCAAACCTTAAGGTAAGTACCTCCGTCAGGGGGGCCATGGTGTGTGCGATCCCGGGGAAGAATCTCCTGTATTAATTTACCATCCCGAGGAACTCCTGGACGACCTTGACGGAGGTAGGGGTGGGGAACCTGGTGACGGCTGCGACCTTTGATGCGAGTAGGCGGACACCATCCGGGGATATCTCATGGCCCAGGAAGTCAGCTTTCTCGACGCCGAAGTTGCACTTGTCGAATCTGACGATGAGGCCGTTCTCCTGCAGGCGCTGGAGGACCGCCTGGATGTGCCTCTGGTGCTCTTTGTGGGACCTGGAAAATATGAGGATATCATCCATTTAACAGACGTAGAAGTTCAGGTCCTCCAGGATGCTATCCATCAACCTCTGGAAAGTCGCCCCCGCGTTCCTCAGGCCGAAGGTGGAGAAGGCGAACACGTAGGACCCGAAGGGCGTGATGATGGTGGTTTTCGGGATGTCCTCTGGAACAATTGGATCCTGAAAGTAAGACTTTAAAAGGTCTAATTTAGAGAATACCTTGGCCCCGTGAAAGGAGGTCGTGAGATCCTGCATGTTCGGCAGGGGGTGATGATCAGGTTCAGTTGCGAGGTTGAGCCGCCTGTAGTCGCTGCAGGGTCTCCAGGAGCCATCCGGTTTCTGCACCATGTGGAGAGGAGAGGCCCATGGGCTGGAGGCCTTCTTGCATATGCCCATCCGCTCCATCTCGGCGAAGGCGTCCTTGGCCTCCTGAAGGCACCGAGGGGGAAGCCTCCGGAACTTTGCGTGTGCAGGGGGCCCTTCGTCTTGATGTGATGGTAGATGCCATGTTTTGCTGGGGCCCCGGGTACCTGACGGAGCTCGGGCTTGAACACGTCGGGGAACTCCTTCAGCAGCTGGGCGTACTGGTGGGGAGCGACGGAGCAGATGGTAGGCACCCAGGGACCTGGTGCCAGCAGGAGGGACTGGCAGGAGTCAGTGTTAACGAGATGCTTGCGACCGACGTCGACTGCCAGCCCGAAGTGGACGAGGAAATCCGCACCCAGGAGCGGGGTCCTTACGTCCGCGACGATAAATTTCCACAAATACCTCCAGCCAAGGATGGAGATCGACAGGAGCCTGGTGCTGTAGGAGAGGATGGGGGACCTGTTGGCAGCCGTCAGGAAGGCAGCCGGGTCCAACGGGCGCTTGCGGTCCTCCCTTGATGGTGGAAATACTGAACAAATGGCCCCGGTGTTGACCAACATCATCCTGCCGGAGATGGTGTCGTGGACGTAGAAGCCTAGTGGTTTTGGGCTCCTGGGTTCCTCTGCTGCCATGGCAGCCTGTTCTGGTGGCCACCGCCTCCCCCGTTTTTTGGATGGGCGAATGAGCAAGGGGGCTGGCAGTTCTGGGCGTCCTTGCCGTACTGCTGGTGGTAGTAGCAAGGGCCTGGTGGGTTCTTCTTGTGATGATATGCTGGCCGCCTTTTGGTGACTACACTTATCTCCTCCTCTGCGCCCTCCTCCTGCTGAATGGAACTGATGGGGTGTGCGGGTGCTGATGCCTGCCTCGCCGCCCTTGCAGAGTCAGTCAGCTGCTGCGCTGTCCTAATCAGGTCCTCGAGTGGCATGGTGTAGGAATCAAGGATCTGTGTTCGGACCTCCGGGAGGAGCTAACGGAGGAGGATCTCCCTCGACAGGTTGATCTTAGACTGCCTACCGCTGCTGTCGGTGCCGGGGAGGGTGAGTAGGTCCTGGATCACGCCCCACGTCTCCATGATGGTCTGGTCATGCCGCGGGCTGGTGACGAGGTTGAGGGCGTGGGCAGCCCTCTCGGCGGTCGGTAGGGAGCAGGTCTCGACGAGGGATGCTTTCAGGTGGCGGTAGGTGATGGGGCGTGCGGCAGACACCCATGGGATGAGTTTCCTGTAGACCTCCTCCGGCAGGGCGTTGATTACGGCGTCAGCTTGCAGCACCTCGTCCGTGAGTCCCACCAGCCTGAACTGACCCTCGACCCTGTAAAGCCATGATGATGGGTTTCCATGTGTGAAGGGCGGCAGCTTTATGGCGAGGGCGGCTTTTGTTTGTCCCGCCGGGCAGGGCAGCGTGCGGGGCGCGGGTAGCGGGGTGGAGGAGCGCGTGATATGAGCGGGAGGTAAATGTCTTGAGTCTGCGAGGTTTGCGGTTACTTAATGTGGGAGGGAATGTCCATGTCCATGCTCACTATAGCACTCTTAATTGGAGTGGGATACTCGCGTCAATACGCACTTGGGGCGTGCCGTCTGAGTCCGTTAATGACGCTGGTGATTTGCTGACGAGAGTCAGCACGCCCGAACGCTGGTTACAGCGCCATGTTTAGTCTGTTAGGGGCGTGGGGTAGTTCATGGAGCCAAGACTAAGTCGCCGTATGAGTCCGTTAATGGCTCCGGGAACCACTCCGGGGTCACCACTTTAAGGTGCTAAATAATGAGCAGGAGAAAAGATACTGCTGATTTATTCAGGACACAAGCGGTTTATACAGTGGCGGACTGACGTCACGCCGAGGAATACAATGAGAATCAGGGTGACCTGAGGTCAATTACTTTTGACAACAATTACAATGTATAAATACAATTTGAGTTACAAAAATGGACAATGATCAAGCTAACAACAATCTGATACATGTGCAAAAGAAACATACGCAATATAAGATAGTAACAGGTATAAATTTACATAGGTCAGTTTGGCTGATTCAGCATGGCTGCTCCCTCTTGACCCGCTACTATGGGAGCAGTATAGAAAACGGGTCGTCATCATAGAAGACCCGCTTAGCGGGGACTTTACACTATCTATACAATAATTATTGATAGTACCGAGTAGTTTCTGGTTTGCTTTTCACCAGTGGGTACAGCCCATACCACCTGCCATGAACATAGCCCTTGCAGAAATAAAGGGGAATATGGTTGGTTGCCAGATTTGTGCAAAATTTGTAGCATGCTCCTGGCAACAAGTTTTAAGAATGAAGAAGCTTGCCTTAAACTGTCTCGCTGGATCCTAAGGTTCAGTAGGGGTACGGAAAGGGGAGATTATATCTTTCCGGCAGAACTCCGGCAAAAGATATTTGCCCCTTTTTCTGAACAAGACCAATGCTTGGGCCAAAACTCAGAAGTATTGGTCCCTAGTTCCTCCCAGGTTAACTCCGCTGAGGAAGTGGAGGAATCCTTACTTGGGGGGAGATATCCCTATTAGCAGATTGTGAAGTGGATATTGCAAATGAAACTGCCCTGCTGAACCTGGAAGGACCAGGGACAACTTTCATCTGTACATGGAATAAACTCCCCAAAAGGAAATCTATTGCCCATGCAGCTATCGGATACTGAAGGGGATCTTACTAGGATCCATCTAACCCTGGCTGAAATATCTACATTCTCTGAGAGGTATCCATCTAACCCTGGCTGAAATATCTACATTCTCTGAGAGGTATAACAACTCACCCAGGACTTCTGCCCCTTGGTTACTGGGCAATTGGAGTTCAGCTGCGGAGGCTTAATCAGATTGCACAGGCTCCTCCAAAAGGGATACACAGTTTGCTGCATTTGCTGAATTCCCTAAGGAAATTATAAGAAGTATCAAAGATGTCCTTGATACAGAACAGCAATATGTACGGGACACGATGCATGATTCCGCAGATTGAGCAAGCTCCCCCCAAAAGGGATAGTACACAGTTTGCAGCATTTGCTGAATTCCGTAAGGAAATTAGCGCTATCAAATATGTCCTTGCCACAGAACGGCAAAATATACGGGACAATATACATGATTTCAAACAGGAAATCAGATTGGTCCCGGATACCGATTTACATGCAAGGTATAAGAATATCTCGGCCTTTAATCGAAAGGATAAAGTGGCTACATAATCTGCCCAAGTAGAGTTTGATGTTAGGGCTCTGACTGGTAGCAAGAAAATGGCCAGTTCGGACTACAAAATTTCAAATCAAAGGATATTTTTCTTTTCTTATTCCTTCCTCTGCTTAACTATGTTCTGCTTCAACTGCTGGATTCACTGATGCCTCTTCAACAGGCTGAAGTTCTCATATCTAAGAAAGTAAGACAAAAGATTCCAGTATATTAAGCAAGCACATCCTTCCCATCAATAATCTGGAATTCACATTTCTTTTGAGTCTGACAACTTTTCAGAATCAGATCAAAGGGTCACACAGTAACAGTTGTACCTGACATGACAACAATAGCTTATGTAACAAAAGAATTTGTATCTCAGTTCTTTGTAGTATAGATTTTCCAATTTATGCAGCCAGGACAAGACTTAAGCCCATGCTGCCATCCTCCTAGAGTGGTCATTGTTTAAATAGATACCTGCTTTTAATGGCCAGTTACTTAGATTCTTCCCATATCAACGCACAAGATCACTGCAGTGGCTCAATATACATCAAAAGCAAATCTTTTGAGAGCCCATTTCATTTAGTGACGGAAAGCAGTTGTTTATAAATATATCAATTTGTATTTTTCTTGGATATATAATCCAAAGCTTTTATACAGTAGTATCTCAATGTGCATGGAGACCAGTCAAAACTTGTTAACAAGGAAATTAACTTGGTGGTTAACAGGTGGAGATGGGGAGTGAATGGTAGAGTATCCCTAACTTGCCATCTGTCTCTCACTTCTCCTTTGGCTGTAGAGACTGAGCATAGTGGTTAAGTAAGATTGGAAAGAATATAAGGGGCCCTGGTTTGTCAACCTATGAAAAATATGGCAAATTTTTAAAGTTCTTTGTATTTTCCCCTAACATACAAACCTGAGGTCTTTACATATGGGAAGATTGAGACCACGGCTGCAAAGAAGACGGACCGGTGGCCCTAGGGGAGATGACACTCATCTGAGGGGCAGCCCTGGCCACCCTCACGTGATCAGGACGGTTCCCTTCGGATAAGAGATGACCCCCGGCTGCGCAAATGCAGCCGGGACTGCTCTGAGACCAGAACAGGTGTCGTCTCCTCTTTCCACAGATCATCCGTGGTCTTCTTTTACCGTTGAGTTTTCGGTTTTCGGACCTGCTTGAAAGTACACTACGCCTCCCTCTCTCAACCTCCCTTGATGACACAGTTGTAACATCGACTGGAGTCATTGGAAGTTACGGTGTCAAGTGTTCGAGACTTGTCAGTATCGATCCATTTATGGGGAATACACAGGGAACCAAGAGTGTTCCATGTAGAAATGTCAGAGCCAGGACCATCCTCTTCTCTTTCAAGTTACCCTCAGTACAATACATACTGGGATCGGTCTTAGCCATTAGCCAAATAAAAAAGAAAAGTGTTATTTGTTCCTACAGGAATACAAAACATCACCTTTCTTGTAGAAGCCCTACTCCTTCGGAACGAGGGCAGTCCCTTCAAATGACTGGAGTTGAAAGCCACCATGGGACTGCCATGCTCTTGGTTACCTCACATGCAGGGGAAGTCAAGACTACTGTACCCTCCCTACCAGACTGGCATAAAGATTAGCCAGAACAGTAGGGTCCAGGGCTGAGTGCCCCTTTTAAAGGGAGAAGGGATTGCTCCAATAAGGAATGTTTGGAGAGCTATGACATCTCTCTATTAAGAGACTTCATGTCGGAAGGCAGTTTAGTTCTGGCTAATACAATTACAGTAAAGGGTTTGTATTAAACTCAACCACATCACTGCTTCCCCTTGTCATAAGAAAGAATGAGGGCCATGCTTCCCTATCATGGGCCGAATGGATGCTGAAGTGTACTCGCCTTTATCCCCTCTTAATTCCAGAGAGTACTTCCGTCTAGATCCTGCTAAAGAGGGAGGGAATCCAGTCATTCCACACTTACACTTTTTCTTATTCCAGACCTAGGCACACTGAATGAGATACTGACCCTGGCCGAATTTGGTCAAGTGACTATACAACCTGTTGGATAGCCACCACAGGTCCCATGGAGGTGTCTAGGGACTTGTAAGCAATATCCCTCAAATAGAATGTGATAAAGGTAGTCTGACTATGCCAGACACCTGCCTTCATTACCTGGAATACTGAGAAGTTCTTCCAAAAAGCAAGGGACAGGCCCACACCTCTGACTTCATGAGCCCTCAAATGGGAAGGAGGCCCATCGCCTCCTCTGAGGAAGCATAAGCCTGTCTGATGACTTCACAAAGCCAAAAAGAAAGGGTGTTCCTAAACACCACCTCCTTGTACATATGAAAAGAAGTTTGCACACTGGCCTCTGGAGTGAGTCCTTTCCAAATAATACGAGGGGTGCTCAATGAGTAATGCAAAATATTTTTCTCAGCCAATTAAAAAATATTTGAAATTAACTATTCTTGCATTACGGCATGCATTTTCAATAATTTCCAATAGACGGCTGCAGTATGATCAATTATCAAAAGGGTGTGTGTGACTGAGGTATGTTCCAAACAAAGAGCAGTGATAGAATTCCTATTGGCGGAAAAGAGACCATCACAAATATTCACAGGCGCTTGCTGAATGTCTACAGAGACCTGGCAATGGATAAAAGCACTGTGAATCATTGGGCGAAGTGTCTATCACCAGAAGAAGAAAGACAAGGAAACCTGTCTGATCTGCGCCCAGGCTGGCCACACGCGTGTGAAGCATGTGTAATGGTGAAATGTTTGGTCACTGTTATTCAAGGTGATTGGGGAATCACAATCAAATAACTCACTGCTCAACTTGACACATCTGTTGTAGTGCCAACACAATTGTCCGCAACTTAGGGTATTCAAAAGTTTGTGCCTGGTGAGTTAATCCACACGTTCCACCATTGCAGGCATCACTGCTGTGTGCGGCCCGCCAGGGCGCTGAAGATCAGACAGATTTCCTTGTCCTCCTTCTGATGATGATAGACACTTTGCGAGGTCTTTGTAGACATTCTGCAAGCGTCTGTGAATGTGTCATAGTCTTTTTCTGCCAAAAGGAATTCTATCATTTCTCTGTTTGGAACATACCTCAGTCGCATACCCACTTTTGATAGCTGATTATACTGCAGCTGTCTTTAAGAAATTAATGATAATACATGACATAATGTGTGAATGGTTAAGAATGTCACACACAAAATTTCAAATTTTTTGAGAGAAAATTATGTTGCATTACTTATTGAATGCCTCTCATACTTAACAGTATGAATGGGGGTAAAAGAGCATCTCACCCAGGTCTTCATCTATGAAACTCTGGAAGGAGATTGAGAAACCTGCAAACCTTTTGTCTGTAATAAATGGATCCTGAGTTTTTTTCTGCAGCCTCAGGGATGAAAGAGAGAAGTCCCCACAAATCTGAAGATATGACAGGCCATGTAACTCCCCCACTCTTTTAGCTGAGGCCAAAGCTAAGAGGAAAACATCCTTAAGATTAAGGTCCCTGTCTAAGAACTGAGATGAGGTGCAGGGGCAAGACTGTTCAAAATCACTCATTAGTTTGGACACCTGCAATAAGACCGAGTGATTATGTGTTATTGTAGCTACTGAAAGGTGCTTCTCTTAGTGAAGGTAAGTGAAGAAGTCTGCCGTCTGCTGAACAGACGCTCCAACCAGAGAAGTACCCCAGTTTCAGAAGATAACCCACTTTCTTTGGTGCTTGGAGAGAGAGAGAGAGAGAGAGAGAGAGAGAGAGACACATTGGATAACCTCCAAGTATGAAACTGCAGGTATGTGGCTGACACGGGGGTGGGCCACATGATCAGCTCTCAGGGCCTTGACCAAGAGGGACAGAAGATCAGGATACCACTTGACTGGAAGCCAGTGAGGAGGCACCAGAGTCTTTTGCAGACGGGGGGTGAACAACACTGTTTATCACTGTGGAGAAGTTGGAGAGGTGTGAACATCCAGGTCCTCCCAGGGGTGTTGAAAGGCATCTTCCATCACTGCCCGAGGATCCAGAACTGGTGAACAGAAGACTGGAAGTTTCAGATCATGAATTAATGGATGACACCCATAATTTTAACAACCTCTCTGCTCTTTGAAGGTGCAGGGACCATTCCATCCCCACTACCTGACCCTGGTGACTAAGTTGATCAGCAATTGCATTCTGCCTGCCCAGGCTGTGTCATACAGGTAACTTTACAACTTGGGAAACCATCCACTGGTGCATCTGCACTGTCAACTGACACTGTGCAGGAGACACAGTCTCTTTCTGCTTGTTGATGTATGTCATGATGGTTGTGTTGTCACTCATCACCATTACTGAGTGTCCTGGCAACTGCTCCTGAAAAGCTTGCAGTGCTAAACATGCTGCCTGCATTTTGAGATGTTGATATGAAGATGAGGTGTGTTCTTTGGCCACACACTTGAAATTAACTTTCTTGCCTTCTTGTGATCATCCGACCACGGTCAAATAGACCAGTTGAGATGTGCACCCTCATATTGGTGAGAGCCCAAGCACTCACAGACAGATGAGGTAGGAGTGGACCCTGACTCTAAGCAAGAGGGTGCCAAGGCACCAGCTCTTCCTAAGGTAGGTGATGGCACCAGCTCTTTCCTGAGGTAGATGGATCACCTTGGGATTATGTACCTGTGTTGCTACCCTCAGAGAGAGGGGGGTTGGGGGGGATACATATGGAAGAAGTCCTTCTCGACTTCTTGTGCAAGGCCTTAGATTTCCTCTTCTCCTTCCACATCCACCAAGAAGGGTCCAGGGTGGAGGAGGACTATGACACTACTTCTGAGGAGGAAGAAGAAGAAGAGGGAAAGCATCATCGGCACTTCTTTCCTGCTGGACATTTCATAGACTTATTTGGGTTACCTCCTCTACGGCCCTCTTTTCCTCAGCAAAAGGTAGCAAATGATGGGCTTCCGAGGATGTTAAGGGTAGGCCATAATCTTCCTCAGAGGGTGACATCTGCTGATGGAGCTCCATCAGAAACTGCCATGTCCTCAGTATAGAGGTCTTGGTCAGATTTAGGCCTAGTGTTACTCCAACACTCAGAGGGAAGGGGAATGGAAGATGGAGGTAAGAAGAAACTAGAAGGGTTTGAGGGGCATCCCCGAGGAGTAACTTGATTGCTTCAGTGACTGATGATACAAGGAGAAATAG
Source organism: Macrobrachium rosenbergii (assembly GCF_040412425.1). Classification (NCBI taxonomy): domain Eukaryota; kingdom Metazoa; phylum Arthropoda; class Malacostraca; order Decapoda; family Palaemonidae; genus Macrobrachium; species Macrobrachium rosenbergii. The sequence goes on along the minus strand of NC_089783.1, from coordinate 30,507,281 downwards.
TGGGTGTTATATAAAGATAGGAAATTCTTCCTTGGACAATGCATCAAGATGAGTGGGCCCAGAGAGAAGACAACACTTGAATTCACTAAGTACAAAGCATCATAACAGAGGTTCCAGGAAAATGGTAGGATAATTACTGAACAAATTACAAAGGAGACAGGGAAGATGAAAGGTATCAGCAGAATGGTAAAGTTTTGTAACTATTGAAGCATTTCCCTGAGGTTGATGCTGCCTAGATTGCAAGACTGGCTTTGTACTAATTTTGTACCTCAGGTTTTTGACTAGAGATGAAAGTGTAAGGCAATGAAAGGTAATGGTTCGTTTATTTAATGCACAACTTTGATTTTGTTGAAAGAGTACATTTGTATGCTTGAACTGTAGGATTTGCATAAATTGATTCATGAAAGGTTTTCCACTTTTCTTTTTCTATAGTTCAGGATAGTTTTCTCAGCATCAGTGACTGCTGCCAATTGTTTTCAAAAATGATGTTTTGTATTTTACATGGCATCAAATGAATTTAAAAAAAATTCAGGTGAGAGTTGTGAGAAAGAAAAACCAAATTATTAATTTTTTGAATAGGTATTGTCAAGTTACTACTTACATACATATTGAATTCAATTCTAAATGAGTAACAAAATTGCTTGCAGTACTCTCAAAGAATCTGTTTGTTTTATATGACCCATCCCTTCATGATAGTCTTGAATGTGCACCAGCTAATTTTCCAGACAGGCTCAAAAATTGAAGAAATGGCACACCTTTCCTAACTGGTGTTGAAATAAAGTTTCCAATCCACTCTGTGCCACTATTTCTATGGCACAGACTTCTTGCTCTTTCTGCACCATTCAAAAAGTCTTTCAGTTTCAACCATGAAGAGTTACAGTTGGCTGTATCACAAGTTTTAAAACGGGCCAGGAATTTGGCTTCTCTGATGAGCTACAAAGGATGTGCTAAAGTTTTGAGAGGTGCCTCTGAGAAGCATCAAACCACTTTCATGGGATATTTCACTTTTGAAACACATTTCAGGTTCGGTGAATGAGCCATCAGAGTAAGCTTACTTAAAGAATTTGTATATCAAGAATTATGTTCTTGATAGTACTAGCCTCTGCAAGGAGGTTGAGTGAGTTGCATGCCCAGTTTAGTCAAGTCACTCAAGCCAAAAACAGGAACAGTATTGGACTTTGTATATACAGGGTTTTGTGGCTAAAACTTAGTCTGAACTTCACACTGTTCACCTGCTACGTATTCTCTTGTTCCATTGTTAAAAGTAAAACTATGGAAAAAGGAAGATCTTGTGTATCTGACTTGGGCAATCTGTATTGAGGGCTTATCAAGGCATTACTAGTTCAATGGCACATTTTAGAATATTTTATTTAGGGGTCATGAAATCTGGCTGTCATCTACACCACTGACCTTTAAAGTCAGTACAAAAGTAGAAAAATATTATTCATGTAAAATTCTATTTGAGAGATCTAACTAGTAAGCCTTTACATCAGTTACAACCGATCTAACCAGAATAAATTGTAGTCTTATTAGCAAAATACCCTGCCATTTTCATGACTTGCACACTACTAGGCTTCCAATTCCAGTGGTCCGTCTCACTACAAACGCCATTTATGTGATACTATACGACAAGTCTTTCCACCACGATAGCTACTCGGCTATCACATAATAATGGCTATCGCATATTAATGGGTGTGACATCCACATTAGGGTAAAACTAACCTGTTTAGCAATAGCCTAAAGCCAAATATAACTTTTTAAAAACTTATTTTTTTTTTTTTTTTACAAACCCATCACATTCTAAAGTTTCAGGTCCCTCCTGAAACCACTCTTACTTTGGAAGTAAGTCAGACAGAACTTAATGATTTTTCAACCATTGGAAGGCACTAGGAACCTGGATCGATAGATGATAAAGTGGGAGGTCCATTGTTTTTGAGCATGTCTGGAAAATAAGCTGATGCACATCAAAGGATATCATAGTGATAGTTTTGTATTAAAAAAATCAAAATAAGTGATGGGTTTGTATAAAAACATGAATTTTTATTCAGAAATCTTAAGCTTTAATCATTGCAAGTAAATGTAGTATCAAGAAATGGATTTAAAAAAAATTGTACATTTAAGAATTTCATTAGATAATATGGTACATTTTTGGGGTAACTTGAAATAATTATGTTATCACTGCTTCTTTCTTTACCTGGCAAAGCAGTAACTCAAAATTAGATAAAAGTAGTAATGAAGTTCTGTATTTATTTCTTTGGTATAATTTGACAAAAATACAATTGTGGTGAATATGGAGACAAAAGTTAATACCTTATATGATAGTCAAGTGTTTTGACTCTTATGGTCTGTAAGTACCTCTTGGTAACTGTCATGTATAGTGTAAAAAAAAATACGTCCTTAATGATTAACAGCATACATCAGTTTAAATACATTACAAATTGCTTGTATTTTCACAGGAACTATACAGTGTATAATGACTGATCTTTTTACTGTTAAATATAAAAAGGTCATATCTGTACAACAGTTTACTGTGGGAAATAAACTATCATAAGACTAAACATTTCCCTTAATGTTTATACTTGTTTAAATTTACAGAACTTGGGCTCAGATAAGCCCACTTCCATTTGTATTCAATATTTTGTTTTGGAAATTTAAGCATGAACCTGTATAATTATGTAATTTGTCCTTCAAACAAAGTGCAGCAATTGTACATTTTAAAAGAATATAATTTGTGAAATCAGTGGTCTTCATATTGCAGTTGAATTAGTTGTAGAATTTGAGCAAATATGCCAAGTTTGTTGTTGAAAAGGATGCCATTTTATGGTTGTTCTTAAATGTAATGTTAACTGTTATTGAACATAACTGACAACCAAGTACAATGACCAGATGTGGATTTTGTAAGGGTAATTTTAACATCCAAATTTTCATTTGATTGGAATGTTAAATGTTTATTCACAAGTTATTATGGCAGTTGCTTATAAAACACATCTTTTTTCCTCAGCTATGATGTATGGATCACAGCGTAGTTTGCAAAGTGTGGGGTTAGTGGTGGAAGGAAGAGCTGCAGGTCAACAACAACAGCAACCTCCACCAAGGCCTATGTCTACATCACCGCCTCCATACCCAGATCATCATGGTCTCATTGACAGCGATATTTATGGAAGAATTGGTATGACTAGACATGTTCAGGTAGGAGGGACTTTACCCGCTAGTTTTGGGCGATACCAAAGGGGTTATAGTTCCTTACCTCCTTCAAGAAGACAGTCCCTTGAGCCACAGACATCACTGCCACCTGAACTGCAACAGCATCAGTTGCTTGATAAACATCAGTTTTCCAGAAGGTCAAGTGTAGATGCTTATGCAGCTGGGTCTGAAAACAGACCCATTCCAAGATCAGCTGCATCTAATCCAAGCACTCCAGAAAAAGTTCTTGATAAGAAGGAAAAACCAAGTAAAAAAGACAAGGAGAAAGATAAGGATAAAAAGAAAAAAGAATCAAAGACTGAAAAATCTCCAAAGAAGAAATGGTTCTGGACATTACCTCTCAGGAGAAAGAAGAAAAACAAGGAAGAGAATACTGAAGATGATGATGGAGGGTTCAAAGCAGCTTCTGAAAAAGGAGCACGCAAGCATGTTCATTCTGATGACTCTAGCTTTATTAGGTATCCTTCACCTGACACAGGATCATCAGAAATGAATTCTTCATATTCCAGTGAACTCTCTGGTGAGCATAGTTACCGAAGTAGCCCATCAGCAGAAGTTTATTATTACAGCCGTAGGGCTCAGCATCAAGCTTTGCAGCAGCAGCAACAGCAACAGCAGCAGCAGCAGCAACAACAGCAACAGCAGCAGCAACAACAAACACAGCAGCAAGGTGGTGGAGGATTAGGCCCACGATCACTTCCAACTACTCCTGTTTCACCACCTGATAGTAGCCAGTCTTCCTTTGTATCTGTAAACCCTTCTCCTCAAAGTGTGATGTCAGATGTTACTGATCTCACTGTGACTGATTTAACTAGAGGGCGGCGTTATATGAGTCGTGAAGAATTTTATGCTGCCATGCGGCACCCCCAGTATTATAATTACCACAGGAGCACTATGACTGCTGCTACAGGTGAATTTGGCAGTCAGAGTAACTCGGCACCAACAAGTCGAAGTCAGTCCCCAGCTGTTTTTGGTGTAAATCCTCCTCCACCATATGCTATTAGACCTCAGGTTTACAATAACTATGGTTCTTGGCCTCCAGATAATCAAGAAGCTGCAGCCCATTCTCGAGACCCAACTGTAAAACAACTGTCTGTACCCGACTCTCAAACAGATGAAGATTCCCCAACAAGTGTTGACCCACCAGCAGACTATCAAAACTCTACAAGTGATACTCAGAGTAAAGCAGATATTTCAAAGCAAAGCTATCAGAGTCCTGGAAAGGCATTAAATTCCCAGCAACCACTTCAAAACCAGCTCACAGCTGCATCTCAAGCAGGTTCTCAGTCCCCTGTAACAACCCAAACCACGCCAAAACAAACCACTAGAGTTGATTTTAAGAAAATGATATTAAACCAGAGCATGAGTACTGCTGGTGGTAGTCAGAGAATTTCAGCTGTAGAAATGTTGAAGGCTTCTCGTCCTTCTATATATGGGTATTCCCCTCCACCTGCTCCAGTAGTAAAACCACCACAGCCTCCACCTCCCCAGACTCATGGCGAAGGTGTCATTATGCCCCCTTCATCTCGAAACACGGCTAGGGCACTTCTCTTCCAGAGCCGCTTTGGTAGTGGCCGTCGCTTTCGTGCCCCAAAAACTGAAATTATCAGTACTACTATTCTAGAAGATCATGGAGGAGAGGAAATTGAAGAGGAGGAGGAATATGAGGAAGATGATGATGATGATGAGGAAGAGGAAGAAGAGAGCAGTGGTGGGAGTCCTGAGCGGCGCAGCATACAAAGCGTGAGAGGCCCACTGGCACGAGCTTACAGTGAACCATGTAGTTCTAACACTGCCACTTCATATTCACCATCTTCTTCACCTGTTGAAAATTCTGATGATGTTGCACATTCAACACCAAACACTACACTTGTTCAACCCCCACAAGCACCAGATGTTTCTATAATTGCCCAGGAAGCAGAGCCTGAGGAATCTAAACCAAATGAACAGAGCGAAACAGACGAAAAAGAGTCAATGGAGACGGCTCTTTGACATGAGGCTTAATCTAGTCCTTTTTTATTGTAAAAAGATGCTCAAGAATTTTATATGCTTTGAGAGACAACAGTCTGTTGAACACCATTGTATGGTGGTAAGTCATAGCTTATCAACATTCTTTATAGAATAAAATGTGTAAAGTTTTGTACTTAATATATTTTATTTCTCTGTATATTTTCTTGTAGTAATATGCATATATGTGTGCATCTATACATATTTATATATTTTCTGTCTATGTACAAATTTTTTTTTTAACTAGCATTGTATAAACTTTGTTTTCTTACTATGATGATACAGTACTTGGTTTTGTGCATCAGTTTTAATTGACCATCTGGTATTATGAGCTGTATATGTAGAAATTTAATTTTGTTGGTATATTATATTAAATGTTATTGTACAATTAGTGCAAGGAAATGCCAGCTTTACTGTTGCATCACAAGCTCTGGAGCTTGATAACTAAAGACCCTCCCACCCCATTAGTTATTTTTATAATGGTTTGGAGAAGGATGGGTAAGATTTATTTGGCTGCATATTTTTTTCATTAGCAGACCCTCTGACTTCAGCAAGACTGACAGATTGCCAGCCTTTTAGCCTGCATGCTCTTAGGGATTTTTTGGGATATATAGGTTCTACTGTAAGTGCTAGAGTATATCTATATAAATATATTTATTGCAGCTTTCTTTTACCATTATTTTATAGCAGGCTGTTGTCTTTAATTTGGTGCAATGTTGTTCCTTTTGCAGTCCAGTGTTACAACATTTTATACCAATGACGTCTTACCGTAATGAAGTATTTTTTTTATTTCACAGTATTTGAAAATAAATTTCCTTGATAGTCGAAATCTTCATGCAGTATCTCTGTACAAGTGAAATCACTTTTGGCTAAATTTTTTTTTTCATATCATGGATTGAGCCAATCCATTTTTATAAAACCCCCATTTAATATTACTGATGTTAACTGTTTGAAGCTAATGTCTGTATTCTAGTGTAAGATAATTTTTTTGAGACTTATCTTAAAAATTTTACACTGAGTCCTGCTCAGCTACCCAAGGAAAATACAAAGGTACTACTTGTCTCAGGGGTACACACAGTGTTGCACAAGCCTTGTGGTTTGTACAGTAGGCCAAAGTCACGTCATTCCACAATCATTTGGATAATGTGACCCACTGTTAGCACAAAGCCATTTATACAACCGAGAAAGCACCAAATCTCATGTTTCATCATAGTGTTGTTGACTATTTTATGAATAGAATTTATACAAGAAGATGGCCAACAACAGTTAATCAGTATTTTGCTGCTGTATTACCTAGATGGGCAAAAGTAATAGGTTAAACATTAGCTGTTACACAAATTAGTTAATGTCCTAATTTGATATTGTGAAGGCTTTAGTTGGTCAGTCAATGTAGCCGAAGTTTGATCTCAATTACCATTTATTTAAGGCAAAAAAAGCTTTCCCTTTCCACTATGTGAAGTTCCTGAACATTCCCAAAATGATATTGATTCCAGTTTTACCAAACTGAGCTTGATAATGGTTTGGTTTTCCTAGAAACCTAGAAGTACTAACAATTTATCTGAATTAGGAAGTGCCTTTTGTCCCTTAATCAGTTCAGTCATGTATCATTTGTTGTAGCAATAAACTCAACATGATGTATATAATGTATAGTTATCATACATGCTTATAGGATAGGCGACTTCAGTCCCTGTATTTAGTTTTTTACTCAACGGAATCATTATGCTTTAGCCATGTTACTTGTGTATCCCTGACGAAGAGGCTTCACATGAAGCCAAGATATTTTTTCCTATCTTTAGACCTTTTATTATATAAAGAGCTTGAGGATGATTTAAGCTCTATGCTCAAACACAGGATACTTGTATAAAGACAGTTTTGTAACCAGTTCTTCATAAAGATTATTTAAAGGTTTGCAATTTATTTAACAACTTGATATGTGAAGTGTTTCAGAATAAGGGAATTACCATTAAATTTTTGTCATACCTTGTAATATATGTTAATGTGTAACAAATATCTAATTTACGTAGTGCGGTATTTATTAAAGCAATTTTTGAAATAAAAACTGGAGTTATATTTTTAATATTGTTGTCTTCCCTTATTAAACTGTAGCATATTGAAAGCTGTCACCAAAGTTAATCTGCAACTCATACATTTAAATCATGACGTTCTACTTAATCTTGTATTGTTTGAGTATCCATGGGTTAGCAATAAAGACATGACCTGATGGCACTTTTATTTTCAAACCAGGTATATGTTTTATGCACTAATAAATCATTAGCTCCCAGACTAAAGGCTTTGTGTATTGTAGATTGATGACTCCTAACCACTTTTGTTGAGTGGGGAGTTTTAAAGAGCAACTGCCTATTTCACACTTAACTTGGCCCTTAGTTCTACATTATACTGAGTTAAGTTTCTCACCTTTTTTCCAACTCCATTTTCTCTTCTGTCAGAATTGACATTTTGTTGTTGACACAAGAAGTAACAGTTCAGTACGGATTAGAATACCCTTGGAATGTGAAGGAGGATGGCTTGCAGACTCAAAAGCTGAATTCAAATATTTGACGTGGTCAAGTGAAGCAAAAAAAATTACACCAAACATTGCTGTCAGCATTTTGTATCTGATCTCAATAGTCTGACAACCCTTCAGCCACTGACGTTATTTAAGGTGTACAGTCAAGGAAGTATTCCCAAGACAATAACCACCTGTGACAAAATAACACTGATGATCAATGCAGAAATGTAAGTTTTTCTGCGTTCCCTATTCAAGAATAAAAAAAGACTATATGACTACAAACATGAGAAAAAAAATTTTTTTTCAGAATACATCCTATTCCAGTCTCACTCCTTTTTTTGAGAGGCAATCAGCTGAGGTTTCTTATATTTGGAACACTAAACAATAACATATCAGACTCAAAATATCTACTGTCAAATTTTAGTTGTCTGTCAAAGACAAAAGCAAAATTAATTTTTTGTTGCAACCAAAACTAACACCAATCCAAAAAATATACAATTCCTAAAATTAATATATTGTAATAAAAATTGTTAGCTTTTAAAAGTTAAAATTAATTTTTCCATATAAGAACCCATACTTTGCTTTTCCCTAAACTGCAGTAACAGCCATCTCCAGATTTCCCACAAGAGTAGTCCCCGATGTACCTATCTCGGCATGTTTGGGAGTCCCGTCAATGGTGAGAACGGGTCATTCTCTGCTTAGTCTGAATCAAATGCAGCTTGGAGGGGAGTGGGAGGAAAAAGAAGTAATGGAGTTTAATCTACAAGAAGTCCATTTTTAGAAAATTACATTTTTTTCAACACACCCCCATTATTTTACAACAACCCAAGAGGCTACTCAGGTTGTAGCCAAAAAATCACCAAAGATCTCTCAACTTCTAGAATCTAGATGCTAGCAAAGGGTCATGATCCACATCAGGCCCTGTTAGTTATGCCATGGGTTGTACAGTACTCAAACTTGCATGTGAAAGCACAGCAAATGAAAACTGAAGACTTGGAAAAAGAAGTTTGGATTAAGGCCATGAAAATTACCATACAGAGAAACTTAATAAAGCAGTTGGTGACAATTACCATTGAGGAAGACAGAGTATGACCATGCTGCCACCTGAACAGAATGCCATTCCTGAAGGAACAGCATAATAACAGAAGGAGCCAAGAAAATCTGCCAAAGCCAAAATGGCAACAAGAGAGGAAGAAAGAAGTCAAATAATCACCTCTGCACCTGAGAGAGCCATTGCACCAGTCAACATGCCCAAGGAGTCTTCAGCATCTTAAGATGAAAGGTTTAAATAAAAAACATCCAGCATATCATCTTAGGAACTGCATAGGCTGATTTCTTTGTCCTGGACAACTTCAAATCTATGACAATCTGGCAAAATATGGTTAGAATAGAACTATTTCTGAAAACCTAAGAATAATCAAGCTGTTGACCAAATTATTGTTGTTACTAGGTACTTTAATATGACAACTGTACTGGGTTAAAATACTTAAATATCATAAGGCTGGTCAAATAACTGCCTTTTACTGTAGCTCTTTGTTCAATCACCAAAGATATTTGTTATTTGTTGATATTAATGGTGCTAACTAGGAATTGGAAATTTCACTTCAAGAAACAAAAAATGAAATGTGCCAAATGAAGGATACTGTCTGCAGAAATAAAGCAATGTGAAAATGGACTATTAAATAAACGCAAATTTTCTAAAAGAATGCATACTGCTGATTTGTTTTCAAAATAATTACACAATAGTGTACTTATATAATTCAGAGTACTGTATACATTACATGGGTTAAAGTGATGTATTAAAGAGTAAAATCAGTTAAATACACAATTTATTTAACTGGTAAAATAACATGAATGTTTGCTTGCAAAAGTATCCATTTAACAGCTATGCTTCTCACACGAAATTTATCTTTCCACTATATAAGATAGAAGGGAAATATACGAAAAACTTACTTCTAGATAAACACTAAGGCAATATACAGCAATGAGCTTTTTAACTGATCTTGGCAAAAGAACATTACAGATACCATTGCAATAATCCCTCAAATCAAACAAAATATCTATATATACAAGTATCTTTGATACAAAATCAGGAGAATAAAGGAAATCTTGAGGTAACTAAACATGCCACACCACTGCCAAACTCATGACTAGTCTTTTCTGCAAAATAAACACTGATGAAATTTGGTTGGTGACTGGGAACCAAAGCTGCTCTTTGACATTCTAGGATGCAAAAAAAAAAAAAAAAAAAAAAAAAAAAGTGGTGAAAATTTTTACAAGACTAGAAACTGAATTACAATACTCCTTGAATGAATATACTGAATCCATAGCATTTACCAGCATAACATTTTGATGAAGCATCATACTTTATACCTCATATATATAACAGCATTATCATTTAGCTGGAGGAAGGAAAAAAAGCTGGTGTTCTTATACCACCTCAAGGCCAACTTTCTTGAGGATGATCTTGGAAAAGCCCATGAGATTGCGACAAATCTTAAATACTGTACCCTTGTGATTTTAATGACATCTTTTTGTAAAGCAAGTGATACCTTTTGTGAAGTTGTACCTAAAACTGATTTTAATATAAAAACCTTACTTTACAATAATGTAACCAATTTGTGCCCATTATTGGACTGCTAAAACCATTTAATGGTTTGTTATTTTCAATAACTGTGCACTGCAGAACAAGTTGATCAGGAATTTCCCTCCACAAAAGAATACATGAGATCCCTTGCAATCAACATAATAAAAAGTATGAGGGACAAATTGTCAAAGATCTTGAAATATGATTATATCAACATAATGTTAGAACAATGACTGCTTTCAGTAGTCTATTTCAACACATGAATGACTATAACCACACTAACAATTCCAAAATTCAAAGAGATCATGTTCTTTAAAGAAATTATTAAAGCATTACTGAATAATATATAATAATGAAAAATCATGTTGATTTGATCAACAATAGCCAAAGGATATAAAAATTGGGTGAACTACTTGAAAATATTTTTTAAAAATTAGTTTTGAAATAGTTACTACAGTTATTATGTATTGCTGCCACAGAAATAACTTTGAAACCACTTATGATTTTTTGTATTACTTGCCCACAAGAGGTGTAAAAAACTGAAAGTGCTAGGTCAACTCCTTGTTTTATTCCTTCCTTCAGCTTAAGATTGTCAATATGATGGCACATAAGATGCAGATTTTTTTCACAGTTTTCCAGTTCTATATCGTACTTCACGAGGACAGGTCCTTTTCAATGAAGACTACTGGAGCCTACAGTACATGTTTTGACATTTTACCTGACCAAATCTATGAATCACTTCTTGAACCATCAATACAGCCAATTACAGAGTAATAGCAGCAAAAAAAAAAAAAAAAAAAACATAAATTAATAAAATCTCAAATATTTAAGTTACATATATACACAGCTATGGCATATGACCATTTGATATATGATTTTCAACCATTAAGTGCAAGCATATTAGGTAAAGTTGTTTGGCTGGGTAGTACACTGAGATGCACAGATCAGCATTAAAAGATTCATGCACAGCATCACCCAATCTTGGTTAATGCACACTGGTCATCATTGAGCAAGCATCTGGAAGATACCCTTCTCTGATTATTTTTGTGTACTGGACAGAGAAGCATCTCCCAAGGACTTCATATGTTTGATTATGTTGTGAAATGTATAAGTTTAACAATAAATGTTGAGGAAGTACAAAGCACAGTGCAACTGAGTGGGATGAGTAAGTCAAGCTACATAAAGAGCTAGCAGTTTTGCTGAAGGGGATCTTGGCCAGCTGACCATCCATTTGGTCCATATGGAGAGACATGTCATTGTTGCAGTGAGGTCTACTTTATTATTTGTGGCTGTAGGATGATTACTAACATGTGGTGTAGTCATGGAGGAGACGGTGAGGCTTCTATTTATCCACATGGACATGAATAAGAGGCAATCCAACATTCCTTTCTGAATAATAATGATGAAGACATTATTTTTGACTGCCGGTCTCAAGGATCTTGGAAGAGGACCAGAAAACAAGGGAATTTTTGTTGCAAGCCATGTCTGGTATAGGGTCTAAAGATACTGTCACATGAGGAATATCTTTCAGCATCTTATCATGCCAGGCCACCATTATGGGATACAAGAGGAATTCGCATTGTCACATACACCCAAATGACATTATTAATTTCAAGTACACGAGTTTTTCAGGATTGGGCTACAAACACTGCAACCTACAAGCCATAGGCCAAGCCTAAAGCTAAAATAATTATTCTTTTACAAGTCACCAATGGAAAAATTTGTTGCCAGATATGTTAAAATCTACTAGCTTTAGACAGTGTTTCTACTGTGCTTATCAAAATTATATTGCCATAAGCTGGAAATGTACTAGATTGACTATTCTTCCCAAGCAAACAAAGGTGCTGATCTTTGGGTGAAAGATAAAAACCATGGGTGACTTCACTTTTGCCACAACTAACGGCTACTTTGTGTAAACTTTGGTGGCAAGATGCAAAAAAGAAGCCAGAAAATTTGCATGTGACAGTGCGTTAACAAGCCTGCCAAAGGCTGCTGTTCAACATTTAGGCTCCTCTAAAAAGACTGCACTAGGATTCAAGGCTGCCATGGACTCTATATCACCTTGCATTACTTTCCAACACAAGATTTCTAGCTAATGTCCACATCATCAACATAACATTCAAGAGAATCAAAGGCACTGCTTTATTGAGGAGCAGCATCAGGTCATCTGGAAATCCAACTCCAAGACATAGATGATGAAATCAAGTAACCATACCTGCTTGGCTGGTTATGTACATCTGGCTCTAAGACATAAGTTGGGTGGAATAGTTCCAAATCAATTCCTCTTCATCCTCATAAATAATGCTTCCAGTCACCCAAAAGCCATGAAGGACTGGTGTAAGAACATCCAAGTAGTACCCTTACTTTTACACACCACTTCTCTTCTCTAGCCCCTGAACCAAGACATCATCCTTACCTTCATAGTGTACAGCTAATGGCAGACAATACAGAAAATTATCAATTTCTCTGATACCTGACACGATGATAAGGAGTATCTCATGAACTTTCAGTCAAAGATGAAACTGACTACAGTACACCACAGAAGCTTTGGATAAGCTGCATTTGTCAATGATGAACATGGTATGGAAGAGAGTTTCACCTGAATGGGACTCCTATTTCACAGGATTCTCTTTAGTGAGAAGCATCCATAAAATCATCAAGTTGTTGCATGAGGTTGAGTTTCACTGATGGTTTAGATGAAAAAGGCAGAAACTACCACTGTCTTAAACATTCATGAGCATTTGGGCATCCTTGCACAGTTTGAGGATGCCCTGAGGGAAGTTGCTCCTGACACTTCTAGTGTTTTGAATACAGCACTGCTAATCCAAGGGAATTTCCAGCAATTTGAAGAGATGGAGAACTGGGGAAGTGGAAAACACTGATTCTCCCCAACATTCCACCTGGTCTGTGTTATCTACAAACCCCTCCAGTCCTAACTCCCCTTTTGTTTTCAAAGAGCTCTAATTGACAAATGTGAATTGCTGCATCAAGTTCTATGGGTCTGGGGATTTGTAGAGAAGTTGGCATGGACTGGCCACAGATTACGAAAAGTAAAGTATATTTTGAATACATATACTTTTTCATATTTTTATTTCATTATATACCTATCTGATACAGTGTATGCAATTGCACTTGGGGCCTAAATTGTTTATTCAGGTTGCTATGGTGTGGGTAACATTTATTTGGAATATAACTCTTCTATACGTTAAATGCCGCTGAATCCAGGACAGACTGTATCCTAAATAAGTCCAATTCTTATACAGATTTGACCTATCCTATATACTGTACATACATACATAATCAGGGATTATAATTATACATTGGATATATGATATGATGCCTGTACAAAACTTCATGATTAATTTAATTAAAATTTACAGTAATGTCTCCAATTACTGCACTTTTGTAAAATGTGCACTCACTTGGCAATGTTATGCAGCTCGGAGAAAATGTTGATACCTTATATATTAGTACTGCATTTACATGACTTGAAACACAACTTTGTCATCTTCCTCTTTGCTGCCCATTAGTCAGGGTCAGGAGTTCATAGTAAAGATACCCTGAGGTACTTCAATCTCTAAATTCATATTGCAACATTCCCTAAGAACCTTAGATGGTTAAATGTGTATGTTTTCAACTGAATTTTGAACAACTATATGAATAACCAAAGTATGTGTAACAATGACTTTTCAAGTGCTTAAAATTTTGTGACCATTGTGAAAATAACCACTATACAATGGACCAGTTGATTTGGACACAGGATTTTAATTTTAATGTGATGCATTTTGGAGATGTAAATTATCTTTTTTTCTTTAGAGGATATGTAAACCTTTCCATTTTTCCAAGCTTGCTTATAAAATTTTCCATTTCCATAAAATTATGCAGCATTCATTTAATATTTCTACAACTATAATAAAATATTAACAGTAAAAATGTAATATACTGTAATCATGAACTTATGAGGTTTTGCTCTATGTATCTTATGTCATTTGTGTGATGTTTGCTCAAAAATATGGACAAGGTGAAACATCACTAAAAGAGCAAAATCTGAAATACGATATGGCACATTCTCAATTACTGATCTAAGATATCCAAAATACTATATAAAACAATGCACAGAAACTTGTCTGATAAACAAATGTAAGTATAGACTGTAATTCTGAATAGCTCCGGGTAAACTCAGGTGTTGAATATCAACATGCATCCTATGTAAGAATAACTTCCAATATTTTGCACGATTAAAACTCAACCCTGATGTTTTTGTCATGAAACTTCAGCCCAGCTATTTTACATAAAACAATGAAAAAATTTGGTTGAAATCTTAGAACTGAACTCTAATTTACTATTCTTTCTGCAGAAAAGATGGACAAGCAATGAACACACTACATCTCTATTGCAAATTGTTTTCAATCACTTCCATGCCCATTCAGCATATGATGTAAACAATTATTTGAAAATTACTTATAATTTCCTAACATACTTCTTGATAAACGCACTTACATTATTCATATCATATGCTTATTTGACACAACCTTTACTTATCAATGCTGTAAAAACCCTGCTATATGATAACTACTACAATTATTCATACTTTACCTTAAAAAAATAAAAAGCAGTGATCCAGGCCTATGTTCCAAGACTGCACCAAACAACAGTACGTATTATGATAAGGAAGGTCGATAATATACTTTTTTACTATTTCTACTCAATGCTGAAACAACATACCTTACACAAATATTTCTGAATCCAGCATCTACTCCAAATTCTTGCTAAGTACTGCATTGCTACTAGGTTTAAATAACTTATAAACAACACGATTCAGCAGGCTACTTTGTACAATATTCCTACTCATGTCTGCAATTTACTTAGGCTACGGCTTCACTAAGTCATTAAAAATGTCAAAATGCTATATCCAAAATTCACATATTTACAAGTAAGTGTACAGATTACAATTACATAATACTTTTATATACAAATATATGGATACAAACATCCAAGGTCCACTTAGTAATGCCCAACAATTGCAATGCATTTTTAAAGTGCAAAGTGGTTTGCACTATCGATGGTTGTCTTTAAAAATATGAATACAGTGTACATTTTGCAACAAACTACCACCTATTACAAACTGAACTAAAAACACTCAAAAAGTGATACATTTTCTTTTCCTATCTTAAGACTACATATGAAACAGATTTTGTCATGAATACTTCAATCAATAATAAATAACACAAAACTAGTCATGACCAATATTTTTAATGTAGCGCTGCATTAGGCCATAATCCATACTTACGGCTCTAGGTCCTGAGTTCTGCTGGAGAAAAGTATCTTGAGATGGTAATGAGGAAGAAATACCTTCACCCTCTTGGACTTCATCCTTTTCAATTGGGATTTTATTCAAGGTGTTAGACTCTTTCCGCTCTTGCTGTGAGTACAAAAATCATATTTAATTTTCTCAATATCTCTACAAATATCACTCTTGCCTCAAGTATAAAAAATAACTGCTTGGCTTTACTCATGTCCGTCTTTCCCAGAAATGACAAATAATTTTTCAACTAATCTAGAGACTGAAACCAATGAAATTTAGATACTTTTACTAAGCAGTGTTCTCAAACCATTGTAAGTAAATATTCAATACCACAGCACACTTAAATCTAAAACAAGTCTAATAAACAGAAGTAAACCAGAAAAAGATTGCTACAGGTTTTAACCAGGATCTAAGAATATGCAATCTTCCATATAAACATTACAGGACAAACTTCTTTGCTGGCAAAAATGCCACCCTTCCAAATAACTTTTTTTCCAACTACTGTACTCCATGTGATGTTAACAGACCTGCTGGATATCTTTTGTAACTTTCAGTGATTTTAATGATGCCATTTAAGTAATGAAAAAATTACTCTGAAAAATTTCCTTGTCAAGAAAAATCAAATATACACTCCATCCGTACCTTACACAAAGATGACACAATTGCTGAACTTTACTGGATACTTTATCATGTGGGCGTGAAAGAAAAAGAGCATGCTGATATAGCAGTGAGTCTGCAATTTATATGACTACATCAAACCAAAAAATTCCTATAAATAATCATATGATATTAATGAACTCAACTATGAGTATGGTAAATGGTAACATCTGTGGAATGATGAGACACATATTAATAAAGAAACACAGATTAAATCCCCAGTAAGGTGATGGCAATTGTCCAAAAAAAAAAAAAAAAAAAAAAAAAAAAAAAAAAAAAGTAGAATTGGTGCTGACCTATTTCAAAACTGGACAAACCTGTTACTGGCATACATTTACCTAATGGCCACCCCTCATGACCCAGTTACAGTCTGTAGACAATTACGATACTAAGTACTGTACTCTGTTTTCTGTGAATGGCCAAATTTCAATCAACAGAGAACAACAAATACAATAAAAGTCTAATTAAATGGCGGTAACCATGAGAAAATAATGATGTTATGGAATGGAATGTCTGTCTTCCAAATTAGTCATTACATCTGTCTCTTTAACAGTAAGTAACACCAGCATAAAGGACCTAAATTGAATGGACTTCTGTGCTTATCAGTTACATCATTATCACTATTTTGCTTGGCTATCTTAAATGTTCAAGTCTGAAGTACAGGTTAGTTTAGGTTAGGAACTAAGTGTAATTGCTGTTAGCTATAACATACATAGAAGATATTTACTTCAACTGCAGCTATAATACAAGGTTTTTGTTACTTAGCAGGCTTGTTACTTATCAGATAGCCAAACCTCAAAGTGTCTGTCAAGCTGAGGTACAATTTATACACATAAATACATATTTCTGTTTAAGAAAAACAAGTCATGAGCCAAATTTTTAATGAAGCACTGCATTAGAACATAATCCATACTTACCAACCAACCCCAATTTTACAACTAATGAGAGCAACGGTTTTCCCTTTGAATAACACTATTAAGTAATTAAAAACTAATAAACACAGTAAATTACCATTAACTCAAGTTAATAAAGCCTCCTATGGGCTACTAGTGTAAAGTTCTAGACAACCAAGGCTACTTGCATCAAGCAGGATGGGAGGAACAAGAGGCAAAGTACAGCTGGAAGAAAACATAGGAGTAGAGACAATTAGTCAAAAGAATACTTACCTACTCAGTATCCAAAATAGTGGAAAACAAAACATTCAACTGCCCAGAAACCATACATGACAAAGTATATCTAAAAGAGTCTGGCCTACTGGATCTGGTCAAAAGGTCTACTACATTTCAATCACAACAAGAGAATGACTGCTGAATATCCCGAACGAAATAGAAGAAAGGAGCAGCAAGGACCACATGGAGGTATACAAAAGATTGAGAATGAGAACAAAGACTAGTAAAGATATAAACAGGTCACTGGACTAAAAATAATTTCACAAGGATCCATAGAAGATGAGTGCAGTATAAATAACAAAACGAAAACCGATATATAAATTTCAACTAATAAAAAAAAAAACTCCGAAATGCATTTCATTTACCAACTACTGTAATGGCTGTGATGATGTCGGTAAAATGCAATCAGCTGATGATTTTAAGAATGTAAACATTATCAGAATGCAAATAGCACCTGAACACTATCTTCATATAAATTATATACAATAATATGACAATAATGCTTGAAATATAACTGCATACAGTACAGTACTTAAAACAACAGGTTTATTAAAATAACCATTCTTAACACAACTGTTATTTGAATTTTGCAAATGGATATCTTTCAGTAAAACAACCCGGGGAGATACTTAAGGAGCAGGCCAGAATTCTCATAAGGAACTAAACCAAATGAGTAACAGTGATTATTCATAAGCTTTGTTCTACTTTTGATAACACAGCAATATACGTATGGAATGAACTGGCAAGACTTTGTTTGCATAGGGGTTTTTAAGGGGTGGCTTCTGTCATCTGGGATTTTCTGTGGTTTGGCAGTGGCCTGGTCCCATGGGAGCTGGTTTAAAGAGGTCGGACCATGATAGCAAAAACAATACTTTCAGCATAGTTGAGTACCCTACTTCAACTGTACATTTTCAAAACAATTAGTGAATAAAAATGATAATGCATAACGTTACCTTTTCAGAACCTGTAGGGAGGAACCTCTGGTAATTTGGTGGAATATTGGCTAGTTCTTCCTGTGATAAATTCTTTGTTAAAAGTGCTACCAATTGCTTCAAATTGTTCCGTTCCAACTCTAACCAGCGCACCCTCACTTCCAGATGGTGTTGGCTTTGCTGAAGACTCTATAAATTGAGGAATACACATACAGTAATGGTAAAGCCTTGCAAAAGAAAATCTAATGTAAACATTTACATATTTTCTTAATCAGTCAATCTTGTGAATTGGTAATCAGAAATCCTACCTGATTAGAGGTTTCTAGGGCATGCTGGTGAGAATTTGACTGATGAAGTTGCTCCAATAAATCAAGATTCTGTCTCTTAAGATTTCTGTTTGCTTCCTTTAATTTTTGAACATCAGCACTATTCTGTGGTGAAAGAGCTAATTCCTCTTGAAGAACGTGGTATTCAACTTCATAAGCATGCAGCTCACGGCTTAAGGAACATTCACAAGCCTGTAACAAAATATAAATCCTTCATATTAAAATATAAAAAGTGTTACTTCTCAAATTAATTCCACCTACAATATATCATTTTTACTCCTACAACTATTTCTGGCCCCTGACCATTAATATGAGATAAATATGATATTCCGTAGCCATAATGGTAAAAACTGCAGAAGTATGGGGAATAGGCTTGTAATCCCAGACATGGACACATTAGTAAGTTGAGAGAGAGAGAGAGAGAGAGAGAGAGAGAGAGAGAGAGAGAGAGAGAGAGAGAGAGAGAGAGAGAGAGAGAGAGAGAGAGAGAGAACTGCTATTATTATTATTATACTATTATTGAAAACAATACCCTTTTTTACAGCAGTTAATTTGTACAGTCTTCTCTATTTGTGTTTCAATCTTCTTTTCACCAGCGTGTAGCTAGCCCCCCAAAAAATCTCGCTAGCCAATCAAAAGCAAGTTTTCTCCTTAGCTAGTAGGCAGCTGGCAAGCATCCTACCCCCTGCTGACCATCCCATATATAAGAAGCAAGACTCACCATGACAAAATCTACTACAGTGTGTCTTTCATCGTGATCAAGCTCAGTACAGTAGAACCTTAGTGAAATGTGGCCTCGTAGAATATCTCCTCAAGATGGATAACTCTACAGATGACAAACATAACATTTCAACTACATGACCTAGTCTCTATCATAGATACTCAATAACTCACATCTAGTGTATTCTTTTCTAGAGAAAGAATCCCTAATTCATGACTGTTTACCTCTATTCACAAAGAATGGCAAACATCCAAGTTACTCCCTGAAGACAGTGACAGGGTAAAGCAACTATCAAAAGATTGAGAAGACTGTATAAGTTGAATACAGCTGATGAAGCCATCACTTTTAACAACTGCTCGATAGAGGGTCTTCTACCTAATTTATATACACTACTTATACCCTTGTAACTGTCCCTTTTAGCAAAATGACATGTTTAAAATAAAATACAATTTTATATATACTTACCAAGTAATTACATAGCTATTAGTTCACTTTACACAGCAGCTTGAATTTAAAATTTCGTGGGTAACACTTCGCACGTCTGTAGGTGACCAGTTCTCCCCACTAGTGGGAATATTAAGAATGACTTTAGCAGATAACTTCAATCTGTTCATGCCTTATGTCCATCAGCGGGGAGGAGGGTGGGCTCCGATCATGTAATTACTTGGTAAGTATATATAAAACTTAATTTTATTATAAAAACTTCATTTTTATATAATTAACTTACCAAGTAATTACATAGATGATTCCCACATTGATAGGAGGTGGGATACATGGACATATTCTATTCCGAAAACATTAAGTATGTAATGAATTTGACAATAGAAAAAACTTCTAGCATTGAAAACCAACACTTGTCGTTACCTATCAGCTAAGAAAGCTACTGGGATACTGCCTCTGGTGAGTGCTCATCTTAATTTGTAGTGGCATGGCGGTATAGCCATGGGTTGCCTCCTATTTAGTGGGAACTTTGCAGCGAAGGAAGTACTCCGATGGCTAGTAAAGTATGGTAGGTGCTCGCCCTTGCCTGGGTGTAGCACCAAAATAAAAACCAGACAATTGTTTTCATTTTCTGCATTAGTGAAATGGTATGGGTGTTACAAAATGTACAAAAAGCACGTTTAATTTTATAAGATGTTTTCATAGCAAAGCATACTTTATGTTCAAAAGTATCTGTTCTTGTTCTGACGTCATGGGCAATGACGTCACAGGACGAAAATGGCAGGAGGGAGCAAAGTGTAAACAAATGCAGGAGGGAGTGTTGAATAGAGTGTGGTAAGGTATAGAGAGCTCTCTGACGGTTATATTGTTAATTTTGGGTTGTAAGTCTGTTTTGTGGTTTTTGTAGTCATAAGCTAGGTTATATAATAAAAGAAGAACGTGAACAGGTGGGTGGATTGCATAATTGTAGTGTTTTTGGATGGGTTAGGCTAAAAAAACTTTCAGGGGCAACTACCCAGGGGACTTCCCACCAGCCTCCATTGGACTTTCAGTATGACTCCTCCCAGGTATAGGAGAACCAGCGGGTCGGATAAACACCACCTCCACTGCACAACACTCACTTTGCAAGGTTAATTTTCTGTTAAGCCAGACACAAGACTGGCAATGGTATGGGAAGGAAGCTAGGGAGCCAGGCATGGGAGCAAGTAGATAAACACAGGGCTAGTAGAAGGAAAGAAAAAAGGGTATGTCAGCTTTGTATGTTCCTGGCTGACTGCAACAGTTGCCGAACTTGGGCGTTTGGGAGCTTATGGGCGCCTTGGCTGCACAGAGCATGAGTTGGCGCCAAATGGTAGGAGTCGCCCGTGGGTGCTTGGGCACTTTTGGGAGCCTTTGGCTGCTCAGAGCATGAGTTAGTGCCAGACAGTAGATGGCACCAGTGGGCGGCATCTAGTGCTCGTAGCACGAGCTGGCGTCAGGCTGAGATGGGCACCAGTGGCTGCTTCCGTGTACTGGAAGTGTGGAACGTTCACAATCTGCACATCAATCTAGATGCGTGTTATCCTTGCACAGGAGACATGAGAAGCTTCTCAGAAAAAGTTCCAACTTGGTAAATGTACTGACGAAGCGAGCACTCTACACAATATACTGCACTACGAAGCAGATACTGGGACCAATTCTCGGCCAACGATAAAGTATGTTATAACTTGTTACTTGTTGACACTTATCTAGGTCTCACACCACATTCCACATTCACTGTTTGATATTCCATATCACAGCACTGATAAAGAAAAAAGTTTAAAGTTTGTTTTGAAAGACTTCAAATCCTCAAACTCCTCAGCTCAAGAGGAAGCTTGCTAAATAATCTAGGAGCTGCGTATTAAGCACCCTTCTCTCCTTACTACTTTCTGCCCTTACACTTTCAATTCTCTGCAAGGGAAAATGTGAGGGTTAAGGTAATATTATTTACCGACGGCTAAAGGAATGATGAAACTTCCAAGAATTACTTTTAAGGTAATTATATAATGAAGGCTTGCGAACAGTCTATGTCCTGTAAACCCCGCTGATGTAAAATTTGGACGTAAAATTTGGACTAAGGGAATGGCGTAAGATGCAAGAATTACTTTTGGGGCAAAACTACATTGCTTGCTCGCAAGTAGCCTAGGCGAAAAAAAAGTTGTTCTGACACGATATGCAAACTGTTGGTCCTTTACATTAGGAATTACTTTCAGTGGAGCTGAAAACAGCCGTTGAACTTTCGAACACGGTGGTTAGGCAGTTAACTACCGTCCGGGAGGCGGGAGTACTGCCTGCCCGGATGTAACATTCCAATTTGCTTTCGGCCGTCGTGCGCTGCAGACATGTTTCTCATTCTCTCCCCTGATTGCTGTTGAGATGTTTTTCCCGGTGGGATCTCTCTTGTTTTTCCTTGTTCCCATGATGAATGTTGATAAACACCATAAGCCCTCCTTCCCCCAGCATGTATGTCCTGGGGTGGGAGGGAAGAAGTGCAATAGCTTCCGCTCACATGTAGATATGGACCCACACGCCCTTTGCTCCACCTGCAGAGGACGTGTGTTCTCGTAACTCTCCTTGCTCGGAGTGTTGTTCCTGGTCTGCTGAGCAGTGGGCGAGGTTTGAAGGAAGCCCGCCAAGGCGTGGTCTGACGGTTATATGGCCCCCGATGACTCCCTTGGTGGCTAACCTGTTGGGATAGTTTCTCCCTCATGGCAAGCTTCCCCTTTTGCTGCCTCTTCCTCAAGTGAGGACTCCCCCTCCCCTTCTCCTTGTCGGGTGTGGGAGGCCATGGGGGAGCAGACGATCAGGACATCCTCTCTGGGACCTCTCCTCGCTCTGGGGGTGAATTTTTTCCCCCGGAGGGAGTAGAGGCTTCCGCTTTTGACCCAACTTAGCCTTCAGGTTTGGCGGTGGAGGTGTCTCTCGGCGGCCAGGTCTCTGACCTTACATCTAACTGGCTGCACCTTGGTCTTCCTGGCGTTCCATCATTGGAGGGCCTGATCACGCATCTGTCCTGCGCTCCTGTGACGACCCACGCAGCTACCACATCCACCACATCAACCACCACCATGACATTATTCAGCAAGCTGCCTGTGACAGTGGCCTTGCACCTGGGCACCCAGATGTCAGCCACTCCTGCCGCGCCGCTGCCTCCTGGCCCCTCCAGTATGGTCACGTCATCGGTGCCTTATATCTTCGTGCCTGCTCCTGCTGTTGCCGACCCACGCTAGTTTCTAACTCTGGTTCCGGCTCCTGGATTTAGTGAGCCTCGGCCCGGCCTGGCTCCCGCTCATGCTCCACCCGTGCCCTCTACCCATGCACTGGCTCCTGGCTTCCCTGGCTCCAGTGCTGCTCCACCTGCCCCACTAGCTGCTGCCCCGAACACTAGCGTTTCTGCTACCTAGGTTGCACCCGCTTCCCAGAGTCCCCTGGCTGCACCTGCATCTTCTGCTGTTCCATCCTGGATGGGGAACCTTGCCATCCCAAAGAAGATGACGAAAAAGAAGTCGAAGAAGAGGTCTAGGGAGGTGTTGCCTTCGTTGTCCTCATTGTCTGTTATCTCTTCTTCTTCTTCTGAGGCTCGCCAGCCTCAGAAGAAGCAGCTTGTCTCTTTCCCCCCTAAGAAGTCTCGCCCCGAGGCTTCTAAGGGACTGCCTCCTTCCACAGGGAAGGCAGTGGGATCTCTCGTTGGCCAGGGAACTGATTCGTTGACCCCCAAGTCAGTTGTGTCGGGAGCCGAGGGCGTGTAGACCATGGTTTGCAATCCTGCTGCTGTGCCAAAAAGTCCATTTCTAAGGCCAGCGCTGTGTCGGACACTCGTTCGCGAGCTGCGCCGAGTACCTTGGTTTCTAAGGAGACCCGGGTACCCCGGTCTGGTACCGGAGAGATCTCTCTCCGTGCTGACTCAGGCACAGGATGGGAGAAAGAGTCCAGGCAAGCAGGTGCTCCGACTCTTCCGGGGAAGGTGCGCTGGTCTCGCGGGTCCTGGCACCTGGCAAGACAGTGAAGAGGTCCCCTGCTCAGTCTTCCCGAGAGGTCTAGGCCTCGAAGACGACTGGGGCCTGTCTAGAGGACAGCGCAAGTTCTCGGCAGCCAGCTGCGAGTTCGACCCTGCCCAGTCCCCGGCCAGGTTCATGTGGCCAGGCTGGCTCGGGGGAGCCGAGCGAATGGCTCGACTGGCGTGAATTGCTCCGCTCTCCTCGACCCACGTTGCCGTCACCACCGCGGGCTGGTGACCACTCCCAGCCAACTGCTCCTGCTGGTTCCGCCAGCAAGACCAGCAGGAGTGCCCCATCCTCCTCGCCTGTCCCCTCAACCTCCTGGGCTCCTCCTAGGGGGTGCAAGTCAGACAGGAGGAATTCCGGCAAGTCGTCTCCCCAGAGTTCGACCTTGGGGGCATATGATCCTGGCTTGGTTCTTGGATCAACCAGATCGTACGTCCGCGTGGTGCAGAAAGGATCACAGGGGTCTGCCAAGGTTCTCCCTCCTGCGCGGAGAGTAGTTTGGGAGGACCGCACCCTGGAGGGACTCGAGGGTCCTCTCACCCGGGATCCGGACACCCCTGAGATACAGAGGACTTTTGCTGAGGCAAATGCACTGATTTGTCAGCACAATGACCTCGGGGAAGGGACCATGGCCTCATCTGTGGATCGTCCTTCACGCCTCGAATCCTTCTGGGAACTGAAAAAGGAACCCAAGGTTTTGGTGGGGTTGCTGTGGTCCATGCTTGCCAAGGGGGTCCTCGATCAAGTGAATAGTCTTGTGTCTGGGCAAGACAATTCCCTGCAATGGAACTGCTTAGACAAACTGCTTCCCCCTCCCCTGCCTTGACAGAAGCGTTTTTACACACCCTCGGAAAGGGCATTCCCACCTAAACAGGTTGACCCGGACCTGGTTCGTCTAGGCCCGAGAAACTGTTCCAGTCTGGAGGTAGAGCCATCTCCTACCTCACCAACCAGACGGCAAACCTGTGGGCCAACCTGGTCCTGAAGCGGTGAGACGCCATTCTTTCTCACTTCGCCAGGTCCGTGGGGCCCGAGTCGGCAATGACCCTGCGGAATGGACTGTTGCTGGGTTCTACCTCTCTCTTCCCTAGAGGGTCGGTGGAGGCTGCGGTGGACAAGTGTTGGGCCGATGACAGCGATCGCCTTGTCCACCAGACCTCCGGGTCTTTCACGTTCCACTGCAGCCCGGCTTTTGGGTCAGGCTAGCTCTTTCTTGGCCCCTAAGAAGTCCCAGTCTTCGAAGGGATCCTGTGGGAACACCCAGTCTTCTTCTTCCTCTGGAAAGGGTGGGCTTTCGCGTCCCTTTAAGCCCGCTTTCCAATCCGGTAAAGGGGGCAAGGGGAAGAAGACGAAGGGGAAACGCTAGGGTTGGCGTTCCCCCCACAACTGCTGCCAAAGGTGGGGGGATGC
This sequence comes from Macrobrachium rosenbergii, assembly GCF_040412425.1. Lineage (NCBI taxonomy): Eukaryota > Metazoa > Arthropoda > Malacostraca > Decapoda > Palaemonidae > Macrobrachium > Macrobrachium rosenbergii. Next base: position 30,481,991 of record NC_089783.1, on the reverse strand, counting down.
CTGTCATCCCATTGGACAACATGGCAGCGATACAGAGGCGAGACCTGGATAGTGGATGTCCTTCGGCAGGGATATCTACTACCCTTCGAGTCTCAGCCACCCCTCACCAACACTCTGATCTGTCTCCGCATCTACGTTCAAGGATCACCAAAGGATATCACACTAATGCAAGAAGAAGTCCAAGCCATGGTGAGCAAGGGCTCTATGGAGGTCGTGTCGGATTGGTCCCCAGGCTTTTACAGCCGAATCTTTCTCGTAGAGAAATCCATGGGGGATTGGAGACCAGTCACAGACCTCTCTCCCCTAAACCATTTCATTTGCCAGACTTGGTCCACAATGGAGACGGCGCAATCCGTGCTCACCTCCATCAGGGAGAACAACTTCATGCTTACGGTGGACTTGATAGATGCGTATTTCCAAATACCCATTCATCCATCCTCTCGCAAGTACCTCCGCTTTATCCTCGGGGAGTCGGTCTTCCAATTCAGGGCACTCTGTATCGGGCTCTCGACCGCTCCCCAGGTGTTCACGAGAGTGTTCCCTCTCATGTCAGCTTGGGCCCATTTGCATGGGATACGTCTACTGAGGTATCTCGACGACTGGCTGGTCCTGGTGAGTTCCTGCTCGCAGTTGCTACAGGACAGGGATTGGCTCCTCAGGTTTTGCCGTGATCTTGGGATCGTGGTAAACCTCGAGAAGTTAGATCTCAACCCGAAGCAGAGGATAAAGTACCTGGGCATGCTGACAGATACGATAGCAGCAAAAGTCTTTCCCTCGGACTCTCGTATCAGCAAGTTCAGGAAGGCGGCACAGCTGTTTCTGTCTCGACAGGAACAGCCAGCTTGGCAATGGCAAGTAGTCATCGATCACCTGTCGTCGCTGGAGAAGCTGGTCTCTCGTGGGCGTCCTCACGTTCGGTCTCTACAACGGGGACTAAAGGAGTATTGGTCCCAGTCCCGAGATCCCCAGTCCTTTCTCATCCCTCTTTCCGAGGAGGTGAGAGAGGACCTAGACTGGTGAATGGACGACAGGAACCTCTTAATAGGAATAGGAGTATGCCTACATACTCCCCCTCCAGACATGCTTCTGTTCGCGGACGCATCAACCGAGGGATAGGGTGCACACCTGGAGGAGTTGCTGACTTCGGGAGTGTGGCACCGAGACGACAAGCACCTTCACATCAATATCCTGGAACTCAAGGCAGCCTTCCTGGCTCTCCAAGAGTTCTGGGATCAAGCGATGGGGCACTCCATGGTACTGATGAGCGACAATACAGTACCATGGTAGTGGCATACGTCAACAAGCAGGGGGGGTCTAGTATCCCTCCTGCTCCACCAGTTGACGATGCAGGTGCATGCGTGGGCACTGGTTCACTTGGTAGAGCTGTCAGCCAGGTACATCCCAGGCAAGAGGAATGTTGTGGCAGACAAGCTCAGCCGCCAGAATCAGGTGATCAAAACAGAATGGTCCCTTCACCCGGAAGTCGTGGAAAGGCTGTTCGACCTATGGGGGCATCTAGTCATCAATCTGCTTGCCACCTGGCACAACAGAAAACTTCAGGTCTTCTGTTCAGTCATGCTGGACCCATGGGCCGCTGTGGAGGACACATTCCGGCACCCATGGGACAACCTTGACGCCTGAGCCTTTCCTCCGTTCTGTCTGATTCGCAGAGTGATCAACCAAGTGATGGTTACTCCGAATCTCAGAATGATTCTGGTGGCACCCAAATGGCAGCAGGCCATTTGGTACCCCAACCTGCTAGCTCTCCTTTCCGGGGCACCGAGAGAGATCCCCTCCTGGCCTAACCTTCTGTGTCAACCCTACGTCGAGCAGTATCACCTGGCAGTGCAGTCCCTGTGCCTTCATGGCTGGAGGCTATCCACCATCTCCTGCGAGCGGGAGGCTTTTTGCATCGCACAGTAACGGAGATGGCCGGATACCTCAGACGGTCCTCCGCAGCAGTATACCAGGGAAAGTGGTCCGTCTTCTGTGGATGGTGGCATGGATGGGGTATCTCTCCAGTCGGCGATACTGTCCAGCAGGTTGCGGACTTCCTCGTCTTTCTTCGTCGAGAGAAGCTTCTCTCTGTTTCAACTGTAAAAGGTATTGGGCTGCACTTGGCCTAGTCTTGCAGCTGAAAGGTGTAGATATCTCCTTGTCCTTCAAGATATCCCTACTCATGAGAAGCTTTGAGAGGTCTTGCCCACCCAGGGATCTTAGGCCCCCTGCGTGGGATGTGACTCTCATTCTAAAGAGCCTGACTCGTGCACCGTACGAGCCTTTACGAGAGTCATCTGACAGGGATATGACCCTCAAGACCGTCTTCTTGCTTGCCCTGGCATCGGTGAAGAGAGTTGGTGAACTTCACAGACTTTCCTTTGATGTTAAACACTCAAGGAGATGGGGATCAGTTACGCTCGATTTCATCTCAGCTTTTGTAGCCAAGACTCAAAATCTTTCGATCCCTGATGCTCGGTTCGAGTCTTTCACGATCCCCTCCCTAGAGGACTTTGTTGGTAATGATCCAGACGAGATGCTACTGTGTATTGTTAGAGTGCTGCGGCGCTACCTGAAGAGGACTCGCCACCTCCAGCCTGAGTGTCGACGACTCTTTGTTAGTACTGGCTCGACCAAGAAAGAAGTGTCCAAGAACACAATCTCTTTCTGGCTTTGTGAGATGATAAGGAGAGCATGTTCTGCTGCTGGAGAAGACAACACCGGTACGCTTTGTCCGAGAGCTCATGAACTCTGCAACATTTGTCCGTCCCTTGCATTCCGGAAAAACTAGTTGGTCCCACAGGTTCTGAAGGCAGGCGTGTAGTCCCAACAGACCACCTTCACTTCCTTCTATCTTCAGGATGTTGCCCACAAGTCCTTGAACACTTTTTCCTTGGGTCCTGTGGTGGCTGCTCAAGAAGTTGTGTAGCTTACCCAGCTCCTCTAACAGGACAGGTTGCATCTCGCCTAAGATGTACGGTTGTGATTTGGAGAATGAATGTGGAGTGACTGGCCTCTCTTCCTTCTCATCTCGACTCTCTTCCTATGGCAGCGAGCGGATGTGCTGTTACATGCTGGATCTGGCGGTCAATGCAGGTAAGCACTGAACTACAGTTTCCGTTCTACTTCCTTTCAGGATCATAGAAGCAACCCCACTCCTTCCTCTTGCAAGAGGGGAAGGAGACCATGACAATAAGACAAACCCAATGCTTGTATTTGCCTTAATGTCACAGACTTTAAAGTTCTTCCTAGCCTACTTTGCCTGAACTGACGTTTCCTTTTTCATGCAATGGGACCCAGAAGTCGGACAATTGTGTTTCTTACAACGTGATCATTTTGTCAAAGGCAGTTTTCCTTTCCTCGCTCTATCGACCAGGAAGGGAACACAAGGTGTAGTGAACTCCAGTCAGTTCATAGAGACTCACTCAGATTCCTCCCTCCAACCAGTGAGTCTTCCTAATGTAAAGGACTGACGGTTTGTACATCATGTTGGAACAAATCACCATTTTTGAAAGTAACTTGTATTTTTCCTAACTATACAAACCCGAGGTCCTTTACATTATGTGTTTCATGCCCACCTCATGCCACCCCTCAATCTGACACCTGGGCAGGCAGTGTTCCCGCCTCCTGGACGGTAGTTAACTGCCTAACCACATTGTTTGAAAGTTCAATGGCCGTTTCCAGCTCTGCTGAAGGTAATTCCTAAGGTAAAGGACCTCAGGTTTGTATGGTTAGGGAAAATACAATTTACTTTAAAAAATTGTGATTTTGTCTAGATTAGCCTAAAAGAATGACAAAACATTCAAGAATTACTTTAGGGCAAATAATTGGCAGCTGGCGAGTGCCTATGCCTGGAAAACACCATTTGAAAATTAATATTAATGGCAAAATTACACTGAAGGCTTGCAAGTAATCTGCATAAGATGTAAGAATTGCATTTTAGGGCAAAACTACCATGGTGGCACGCAAGTAGCCAAGGCAAAAAACGTTTTGCCTGGGTTAGCCTATAAAAAAGAGGAAACATGGAAGAATTACTTTTAAAGCAATTATATCGGCAGCTTGCAGGTGTCTATGCCCGGAATACACCAATCGAAAATTAATTTTATGGCAAAATTATACCGAAGGCTTGCAAGTAATCTAGGCTCGCAAGCCTAGTAGATGTAAACAAAAGACTTTTAGACAAAATTCTCTTAATGAATCAACTTAACAGTAAACAAACACAAGGAAAAACTCATCCTGAGATTTCATGAAGGTTACTAATACGCATTCCAGTGGATGTGTACACGACCAAAATCCAGATATTATATCCGGAAAATAAGGAATACAGCTGCCGCCATACTTGGTGTTCACCCGAGCCCAGCAGGAACAGATTGAAGGTATCTGCTAAAGTCATTCCTAATATTCCTGCTAGTGGGCGGAACTGGTCACCTACACAGACGTGCAAAGTGTTACCCGTGAAATTTTGAATTCAAGCTGCTGTGTAAAGTGAACTAATAGCTATGTAATTACTTGGAAAGTTACTTATATAAAATTACAATTTCCTCTAAAGAAAACAGGTATCTCACAAAGAAATTCATAAATTACTTCCCTTAATACTCACAAAAAGGTTGATAAGGAGCAAGCAAACCTTTTGAAATTCACAAGGAACTTGCAAGCATTCACACTGTTTCTCGATATTAAGGTCACCTTTCTTTTTACAACGTTCTTGGTTTTCCTTTCCACCCTTTCATTATTGCCTAGCTAAAATATACTTTCAAAATCACCATGGTATGTCCTTCAGTCTCCCAAAAAATCTCAACACAAAACAGACCAAATCCTACAACTGCCAGCTTCTCAATCCTTCATAAGCCAAATACTCCATACACAATAATAACTAAACAGCTTTCACATTCTTTTATGCTACTTCCACCCCCAGACTAAACTTCCATTAAAATTCTTAAACACATCATCTATTCCACAGCTTCTGTTGAGGTCCTGCCATTCTTCTTGCTTTGTGTATTAAAAAATCACCTCTGTCATTGCCCTTCATCTCCTGTAAGGTTTACAAAACTACTGAATCCCTATATGCACTTATCACTTCCAATCTACCACCATTCACTGTTCCATCCTACTAACCTCCATTTACTTCTACACCACAACTTTAGTCGCGTTTTTCACATGTACCATTCTTTTATTTGCAAATACTGCCTGTATGATCCCACTTCTTAACAAGAAACATTTGTACTATATCTCCTTCTTAGCTAACATCTACCACATTATATAAATGGGCCAGAGATAAAACACACCAAACTGTAATTCCTCTCTCTACTTACACAAATTTCAATCCTGTGGTTAAATACTAATTTAAAAAAAAATAAAACATATTTAAACAATAAAACTATGTAAAATCCACTTTTCTTCAAACCCATTACTGTACTTATAAACACCCTTACTCCATATGAAACAAAATTACTCCTATAGATGGGTGTTGCAAGAAGAAAAGTTCTACTGCACATGCCTGAGTCACACAAACCTGCATGTGCCACAACAACACAGTATTTTCCTCTTTTCAGAATGGAGTCTCTGGGATTTATGCACTTACACAAATTGGCTATATAAAAGTAATGACTTTGTGGTGAAACCACCATACATTTTACATGATAATCATACATAATAATATGAAGACCATAACTTATGTAAAGTGTTACAAAATACTGTACCCAACCTAAGTAGGAAATGCTTCAGTATGAAATAGCTAGATATTAACAATCACAAAACCATAATTATAAATATATTTGTCATGGCTAGGGAAAATTTACCAAATGAGTTTTACCTGAGAAATGATATGACCCTGTTGTTCTAGATGAATGTTCGGCATAGAAGTCTTCATATAATCCATGATTTGCTCAAATGAGTCACATGCTAGCAAGGCTTCTTCATGTGTTCTCAAGAGGACAAGTGCTACACGAAATACTGCTTCCATTCCCTCCATAAAGAGAAGATCTGCAACGGTTAGGTTCAGTATCAAACATCAATTGATAGCACTAACAGGTCACATGTTTGTTCCAAAAACTTTTCCATGAAGCAGCTCAATTTTTCTTACAATAGCATCTCAAAAGGCCCTGTAAATAATACCTGCATGCCATCCTAATTTACATAGTATTTTTCAACAATACATTTCTCTGCTGCAAGTCTTTTACTATGAAAAATAGCAAAGTTTTAAAGAAATTTGTATTTTTCCTAACATACAATCCTGAAGGTCTTTACATAGAATTTAGCATGCAGACGCAAAATGGAACAGCTGTTTAACTTTCATACAAGGTTGTTAACTGCTGACGGTAGGGAAGAAGCCCCACCCACTAGTTGGTCAGCACTTCACTTTGCCTTTCGGCCCAGGTATCAGAATGAGGGGGGGCTGAGGTGGGCCATAAATGTAAAGCAGTGGTTCTCAACCTTTTTTTGGCCCATGCACTCATTCACCATACGTCAGAATGTCATTCCCATGCCCTCCCTCACTCCCTTTTCAAAACTGTCTGTCTCAAAAGGTGCATTCCAAATATATGCCTGAAATACTAAAAATCCTCGGTCACAATTCCCACCCTGAAACTCTTTAAATTTTCCCCTAGGGGGGAATTTCCCCCCTGGTTGAGAACCACTGGTGTAAAGACTTCATGTTTGTATGTTAGGAAAAACACAAATTACTTTACAAATTTGCTATTTGTTCCTACACAAATACAAACCTTCAGTCTCTATGTAGGAAACTGACTATTCTCTGAACCAACTAGTTTGGTTCCCAGTTTGGAAGAGCTGAAGAAGGAATCTTGCACTTCTGGCTTGTTGGACATATGGGATGTTGCAACTGCTAGACTTCTGGGCCTAAAGTAATGCGTTGCGTCATTACTTTGAAAAAAGGCCTAGAAGAACCCAAGAGTGTCGGGGACAATAAAACTTGCTAGTAAGACCAACAGGCTTGTTTTATTGTCTATCCCTCTCTCCCCTTGACTAGAGAGAGGGGGGGACATGCATCCAAACCATCTACACAAGATAAAGGACAGGATGCCCTCATCATGTAGTCACCCGCAAACTCATCCATCCAGCACGTGACAGCTTGCTACCTGTCTCTTTGTCTATAGAGAGAGAGAGAGAGAGAAAGGAGGAGACTAGTCATTCACACCCCTTCTTTCTCGCTTACTGAACACCTCAGACGAAATGCACGTGTCCCCTAAGGGAGCTGGATGAACTACACAACTTGCTGGGCAGCCACCACAAGATCCAAGAAAAAGCATGTCCAAAGACTTATGGGCAACTCATGAAGATAATACCTGGTAAATGTGCCTGGTGTGACACATACCTGCCCATATTATCTGCTGAACTGACAGGTTCTTCCAGAATGCAAGGGACGGGGCGATGCCCCTAACTTCGGGATCTCTCATCTGGACCGAACTCCTGTTTACCTTGTCAGGTGAAGAGCAAGTCCACTGCTGTAATATGAAACTCGAAAGAGGATGTTCTCCTGGACACCTCTTCTGTGGCCTAGTTGGTATTAACATAGAGACGTCGACACCCAGGCCTGAAATACTGAGTTTTCTTAAGGTAGTACCACAGCACTCTAACCAGACAAAGTAGTGTCTCATTCCGATCAGGGACCTATGAATTCTGAGTCTCTTTTACAAATCCGGGTCCAACTCGAGCGGCGCAACAGATCCCCTTCCCACTGAATGCTTTGCACTGCAGGCCGTGAAGCTTGCCAACTCTCTTCGCCGAGGCAAGGAAAAGCAAAGAAAAAACAGTCTTAGAACTCTGTCTTATGACCATCTCAACAACTCGTACAGAGTATGAGGTAGGTTCAAGGCTAACTGGCTCTCCTGTTGCTTTTATTACATCACTTGTTATTCTAGATGCTACTGGGACCTATCCATTTTTTACCTTAATAAAGACCCTTTTAATTTCTTCAACTGTTGCGTTCTCCACTGGTTCTTCTATTATGCAAACTTTCTACATTTCATAATCATTTTCTTCATTCAGGTTTTCAAAATACTACCTTTATTCCAAAACCTTATTTTTAATATTAAATTCTCCATTTTAACCTTTTATATATTTTGCCCCTTTTAAATGTTTCCCATATTTATTCGACAAAATGTACTGTTCTGATTATTTTCCCTTCTTCCTCTGCTGTGTTGAGACATGGATTCCATTCCTCCACGCTTTTCACCTTTCTTCTTGCCAAAAGCCTTTTAGCCTGCCCTCTTCATTTCCTTGTACAGTAAATATCTCTGACCTCTTCCTTGCCTTTCCTCAGTCAGAGCTTGAAGGCTCTTGGTCTTTTCTCCAACTGACCTTTGTACCTATCTATTCCACCTACATGTCTCTTTCTCTCTACAGCCAATCCTAGGTATTACCAACACATTTCTCATGCTGCCTTCATTATGCCTTCTTTCACCATTCCTCCTGACAAAATTTTGATGCTGTATTTACTGTTACTTTTAGATCTTTTCATTTTTCCAGTTTCCCTGTTTTAGCTTTCTGCAAAAGAAAACTATTGTGCCAGCTTTGTCTGTCCTTCCTCAGTTTTTTCTGTTCACACTTTGTTTGCCCTCAGATCTTAAAAATTCCCGAGGCTAGAGGGCTGCAAATGGTTATGTTGATCATCCACCCTCCAATCATCAAATACATCAAATTGCAGCCCTCTAGCCTCAGTAGTTTTTATTTTATTTCAGGTTAAAGTTAGCCATGATCGTGCTTCTGACAACGATATAGGACAGGCCACCATCGGGCCGTGGTTAAAGTTTCATGGGCCGCAGCTCATACAGCATTATACTGAGACCACCAAAAGATAGATCTATTTTCGGTGGCCTTGATTATACACTGTAGTGGCTGTACAGAAAACTCGATTGCACCCAAGTTCTTCGGTGCTTTTTTTAATTATTTTTTGAAATGGCTTTTTCCATCATCCTTTTATACCTCATAATTAAGTTAGCTCACCCACAAACAATTTCAATCTGCAAATATGCAAAGAAACGGAACCAAAATTAACTAAAGGAACTTCCAAATTTCTAAAACTGATTGAAAGACACTTACAGAGACCAAATGATCATGAAGCAATAGCTCAACAGTACTACTAAGTAGTTAATCATAGAACTTGATTAAAGAAAATAACAAATACTGATCAATTAGAACAACAAACCAGTCAAGAGTGCCTGAAAGAGTTCTTCAGCTTCCAAGGAGGATGTTTAAGTTACTCTATTACAGACATACCTTTATCAGATCCAACTTAAACAAGTTCCTCAAAAGCATTCTTGGCTTTGCCCTCAGTCTCCTTAGAGGGGTCACTCTCCAAGTATCCTCTTTGCTACCTCTAAGCCTCACACAGGCTCTTCTTTAAGGATGCAGTCAACAGTGCAGTGAAAGACTGTTCTTTTAGGTTTTTGAAAGAGGATTTCACATTTTTCATCCACAGCTGCCAAAGCTGATGATAGAACCATACCACCAGTGAAATCCAAAACACAGGATGGTTTTAAAGGGTCTTCAACATACCTCTAACTTCAGAGGTCATACAATGTAATCAATATCATCTCATTTGTTGTGAAAAAACTTTCTGCACAACAAAAATGAGACTTCAATGAAAACAAAGTAAGCCTAATGTAATCAAGTACCCTTACCTCCGTAGTAAAAATATAAAACTATCACACAAAAAGCAAACTATCATACAAAACTTTGAAGCGAACTTTTTTTTCCTAATTTCTTGGACAAACAGTAATAATTTTGTTGGAGTTCAATCTTTTAAATCACTTAACAGATCTTATTTTACACCTATGATTAGTCTGGGAACAGACTAATCTGTGAGTGTGGATAAATGGAACATGAGTAGCATCATCTGCCTACAATATCTTAATTTTCAAGAAATTATTCATATCACTAGTATACGAAACACTAACCTACAGAATACCAGACAAGAGTAGAGATACAAGGTACTTTTATTAGATGATCAACTTTTCAATAGTCTTTAAGAACTGCTGGAATGGAAATTGTACAAAATTTTTGCTGTCAGCACTTGTATGGGAATTTTATCCTTAAAATATCTAAAGTCTAAACCAGAAAACTGTCACTTTCATGACTGTTTTTCATGAATGATTTAAAAAATGACTATACCAGTACAAAATATAAATCAATGACTTACCAAATACTCTGCAAACAAAGCTCATTGGAAACTGGGAGGCAAACAGAGTCAAGAACCATGGTGCAGCAAAGAGCTGGGGTGTAACTTCATGGTTTTCCAAGTGATCATACAAGTTTCGCAGATGTTCATGTAATAAGCGTGAAAGCTGATACATCTGTACCTGTGTTTAAAGGCAAAGGACAATAATAACTGCAGTTAAATGGACTCAGAATACCTGAAACTACATTTTAAAAACTGAATCATCTATAAATCCATTACTAATCAACTTCCTTGTAAAGCAGAAAATAAAAACATATCATTAACCCTTTAACGCCGAAGCCCTATTTTCAAAAACGTCTCCCGTATGCCGGCGGCCTCCGAGAGGTAGCGCCGAAGCGGAAAAAAATTTTTTTTCAAAAAATCACAGCGCGCTTAGTTTTCAAGATTAAGAGTTCAATTTTGGCTCCTTTTTTTCTCACTGCCTGAAGTTTAGTATGCAATCATCAGAAATGAAAAAAAATATCATTATCATATATAAATATTGGAATATATGACAGTGAAAAAAAAAACTCGTATATAATTGTATACAAATCGCGCTGTAAGGAAAACGGTTAAAGCTAATGAGTTAATTTTTTTAGTTGTATTGTACACTAAATTGCAATGATTTTGGTATATAACAGATTGTAAAACGATTAAAGCAACACAGAGAAAATATTATCACAAAATGATGCATGAATTGTAATGCGCGGACGTAAAAAAGTTTTTTTCAAAAATTCACCAAAAATCAAAATATTGTGCTAGAGACTTTCCAATTGTGCCAAAATGAAGGAAATTAATTGAATATTACTAGACTGTAAGTTTTTTAGCTTACAATTGCATTTTTTGAACCATTTCGATCGAGTTAAAGTTGATCAAGGTTGATTTTTTTCTATTTATCGTTATTTCGATGTAAATATTAAAAAACTGTGAAGAGCTAAAGGAATGATTTATTTTTGTTGTATTCTACATGAAATTGCGCACATTTTGATGTATAACACTTTATGTAACGAATAATATGAAACGGCGAAAAAATTACGGCAAACTGACGCAAGAAATGACATGATTTTCAGCGGAGTCCGCGCACGCGGAGCGGAGGAAATTATTTTTTTCAAAAATTCACCAAAAATCTAAATATTGTGCTAGAGACTTTCCGTTTGTTGCAAAATGAAGGTAAGTGATTGATTGTTACTCGAATGTAATAATTATGGCTTACGAATGCGTTTTTCGATCATTTCGGTAGAGTCAAAGTTGACCGAACGTTAAAATTTTGTCAGTTATCGTGATTTTATGAAAATATTAAAAACTGTGAAGAGCTAAAGGAATGATTTATTTTCTGTTGTATTCTACATGAAATTGTGCACATTTTGATGTATAACACTTTATGTAACGAATAATATGAAATGGCGAAAAAATTACGGCAAGCTGACGCAAGAAATGACAAGATTTTCAGCGGAGTCCGCGCGCACGGAGTGGAGGAAATTATTTTTTTCAAAAATTCACCAATATTCTAAATATTGTGCTAGAGACTTTCCGTTTGTTGCAAAATGAAGGTAAATGATTGATTGTTACTCGAATGTAATAATTATGGCTTACGGATGCGTTTTTCGATCATTTCGGTCGAGTCAAAGTTGACCGAATGTTAAAATTTTGTCAGTTATCGTGATTTCGGCAAAAACATTAAAAAACTGTGAAGAGCTAGAGGAATGATTTATTTTTTGTTGTATTCTACATGAAATTGCGCACATTTTGATGTATAACACTTTATGTAACGAATAATATGAAACAGCGAAAAAATTACGGCAAGCAGACGCAAGAAATGCCATGATTTTCAGCGAGTCCGCTAGCATGAGCTTAAGGAAAATTTTTTCAAAAATTCACTAAAAATCTAAATATTGTGCTAGAGACTTTCCGTTTGTTGCAAAATGAAGGTAAATGATTGATTGTTACTCGAATGTAATAATTATGGCTTACGGATGTTTTTGATCATTTCGGTCGAAAGTCAAAGTTGACCGAATGTTAAAATTTTGTCAGTTATCGTGATTTTAAAATATTAAAAACTGTGAAGAGGTATAGGAATGATTTATTTTTTGTTGTATTCTATATGAAATTGTGCACATTTTGATGTATAACACTTTATGTAACAAATAATACGAAACGGCGAAAAAATTACAGCAAGCAGACGCAAGAAATGATAAGATTTTCAGCGGAGCGAAGGAAAATTTTTTTTTTTTAAATTCACCAAAAATCTAAATATTGTGCTAGAGACTTTCCGTTTGTTGCAGAATGAAGGTAAATGATTGATTGTTACTCGAATGTAATAATTATGGCTTACGGATGCGTTTTTCGATCATTTCGGTCGAGTCAAAGTTGACCGAATGTTAAAATTTTGTCAGTTATCGTGATTTCGGCGAAAATATTAAAAAACTGTGAAGAGCTAAAGGAATGATTTATTTTTAGTTGTATTCTACATGAAATTGCACACATTTTGATGTATAACACTTTATGTAACGAATAATATGAAACGGCGAAAAATTACGGCAAGCAGATGCAAGAAATGCCATGATTATCAGCGGATTCCGCGCGCACGGAGCGAAGGAAAATGTTTTTTTCAAAAATTCACCAAAAATCTAAATATTGTGCTAGAGACTTTCCCTTTGTTGCAGAATGAAGGTAAATGATTGATTGTTACTCGAATGTAATAATTATGGCTTACGGATGCGTTTTTCGATCAGTTCGGTAGAGTAAAAGTTGACCGAATGTTAAAATTTTGTCAGTTATCGTGATTTCGGCGAAAATATTAAAAAACCGTGAAGAGCTAAAGGAATGATTTATTTTTTGTTGTATTCTACATGAAATTGCGCACATTTTGATGTATAACACTTTATGTAACGAATAATATGAAACGGCGAAAAAATTACGGCAAACTGACGCAAGAAATGACATGATTTTCAGCGGAGTCCGTGCGCGCGGAGCGGAATTTTTTTTTTTCAAAAATTCACCAAAAATCTAAATATTGTGCTAGAGACTTTCCGTTTGTTGCAAAATGGAGGTAAGTGATTGATTGTTACTCGAATGTAATAATTATGGATTACGGATGTGTTTTTCGATCATTTCGATCGAGTCAAAGTTCACCGAACGTTAAAATTTTGTCAGTTATCGTTATTTCGGCGAAAATATTAAAAAACTGTGAAGAGCTAAAGGAATGATTTATTTTTAGTTGTATTCTAAATGAAATTGCGCACATTTTGATGTATAACACTTTATGTAACGAATAATATGAAAGGGCGAAAAAATTACAGCAAGCTGACGCAAGAAATGACAGGATTTTCAGCATGGAGTCCATACATGATATGGGCGGAAATTTTTTTTTTTTTTCAAAATTCACAAAAATTCTAAATATTGTGCTAGAGACTTTCTGTTTGTTGCAAAAGGATTGAATATCACCAGAATATGAGATTTTTGCTTACCCAAAAGAGACCCAAGTAAAAATATATATATATATATACACTACATATATGTATATATATATGTTTATATATATATATATATATATATATATATATATATATATATATATATATATATATATATATATATATATATATATATATATATATATATATATATATATATATATATATATACATATATATACACCACATATATACAGACATTCATACATAAACACATATAAATTATATTGTTTTTTACTTTGTTACGAAAACATAACTAAAAGGAATGGTTGTGAAAAACTTTGTTTTTGCATAAAACGAAATAATATACAAAACAGCAATGAATACAGATATATAAAAACTTGTAATAAATATAAAACTAAAAATAAATTCAATGCAGAATACTCACTCGTAAATATAAAACTAAAAATAAATTCAATGCAGAATACTCACTCGTAAATATAAAACTAAAAATAAAATCAATGCAGAATACTCACTCGTAATCCTGACTCTTCGTGCTGTTCTTGTTTTCTCCCTCCTCCATTGAAGAGTCTTGCATTTTTTTCCTCCCAACATGACGGGGCACAAGTGGAGGAGGGAGACGCGTGCCCTTACTGCTGGTGGGCCGCCCTTCGGCGGCTCGCTGCGCCCTCTTATGTCGCTCGGGCAGGCACACTCCAGTAAATAACCGCATTGTGGTACTTGCGGTTACACTCCTCTAACCTGCAAAGTGCTACCTTGCAGGTGCGACACACGCATCGCCGCTCTCCTTTGCCATTCATATGGCACACCCGCACCGCTTTCTGTTTGCCCCCTTCTATTAGCTCCAGTGTGTGATCTCCTGGCTGAAGCCGACACACAGGGTCGGCTACCCGACGGGACACTGGAATTCGAGGGGCGGCGGCATCGGCAGGATCAGGAATTCTGAGGTCGGGGTACCTAGCGACATCTGCCCTATCCTCTCAGGGCAGAGCTGGAGCTCGGGGCAGGGGGGCGGCGTTGGAAGGCCACTCCTCCGGATCGAAGTTTATGAGGGCATTCCCAGCCACCTCAAGAAACTGGATGTGGGTCAACCTCCAAGCGTCTGAATTATACCCACAGTAAATGATGTAGGCATTCTGGAGGGCCAACTGAAGGAGGTATTTGAGGAGCTTCTGTGTCCACCTCCTGGTTCTCCTGGCGAAGGGATAATACTGGATGAGTTGATCAAAGAGATCAACTCCTCCCATATGCCTGTTGTAGTGTCCGATGACAGTAGGGCGCTGGACACTAAACTCCCCAAACGTAACTCGGCCCTGCCGGGCGTGTCTTCTTCCGCTGGGTGATCTCTTCTTGGATGGGCTCATGACTCGTCGTAATCATGGGCACAACTCGGACCCCTTCCAACAGATGACGAAGACATCTCCCTTCCGCCGCCACTCTGTCTCTCCTCTTGCAAGATGTTGGGGGGTGGCTAGCAAACCTCTTGAGGACATTCGGGCCCCACGCACCAACTGAAGGGTACCACTGACGTGCACACCTGCTTCATACAGTTCCTGGGCCAGGGATACCGAGTTATAATAATTATCCATACACAGGTGGTATCCTGGTTACGGAAATGATTCACAAGACCAAGACAGTGTCACGCAGCGTGGAGAAGACCCCAGAATACACCAAGAAGTCCACGACGATCCAGTGTTGGCTTCCGTAATAAAAATAACTTTACACCATATTTCTTTGGCTTCTTCGGTTGT
The DNA here is from genome assembly GCF_040412425.1 of Macrobrachium rosenbergii. Taxonomy (NCBI): domain Eukaryota; kingdom Metazoa; phylum Arthropoda; class Malacostraca; order Decapoda; family Palaemonidae; genus Macrobrachium; species Macrobrachium rosenbergii. Next base: position 30,466,635 of record NC_089783.1, on the reverse strand, counting down.
ACACTTTTATACTTAGACGCCTTTGTATGGCATCATACCTCATCCAAAGAAAGGTTCTTCAAGGAACCACGAGAGTCTGGCACCGTTCACGAATGAACTCCAACACTGGGCGGACTAAGATGAGGAGGTCGGGTTATTCCGGGTATAGCCCTTCGGTTGAAGGCATTGAAATACCTGTCCAACGCCAGGAAACTATCACGGGACATAATGCCGCCACATTGGGCGATTTAAAAAAATTCCGCCTCCAATATTGCCTGACGCCGGCAGCAGGCATCATTCCAAAGAATATGTGGAGCCCCAAAAATGCGCTTATGTCCGTGAGGTTGCAGCCCCGCCAGCGGTGCGACAACGCCGCCTGCAATTCCTCACGGCAGTACCGAGCGTAATCTGCCGTCTCCGCAACCAGGAGTTCCAGCAATTCCCGCGTCAGGAAAAGCTGAATGAACCCCAGTGCCGTGAGAGGCACAGGGACGGTCAGTCCAGGTACTGCCGTGAATGGGTGCATGTTAGGTGGGGTGGGGTCCTCCAACCACCCCTCATCACTTTCGGACGAACGGCCTTCACCCGAGCTGCCGCGACGTTGCGACCTTCTACGGGTTTGCGCTCGCGCACGTGCACGGGCACGTCTTCGCACTCCCACACTCCCAGCTGGGCCGTCTCCTTCACTTTCGCCATCACTTTCGGTATCGTCCCCACCAGCCACAATCGGGGCATCCTCCTCCTCCTCCATCTCACTTTCTCCCTCATAAGCACTAAAACCACTAAATTCTAGTTCGCTTTTCTCCTGTGGATCCCGTACGGACATTGGGGGCAAATACTCGTCATCGCTGACATCAGGCGTGATGTCCTCATCGCTAGATGACCAGCTACCACCGAAATCAGGACTTCCCACCTGCTCTCGATCGAGCTCCGACAAGTACTCGTCTATGTCCTTCTGTTGGAGGCCTCCCAAATGTTTTCGGATGCCCCTCAGGACACCCCGATGCTTCCTAGGGGTCGTAAAAGGAACGGGATGTGGTCCTTGGTCGCCATAGGTCACACGTGGGCGAACAACACGCCGCTGAGAAGCTGGGTCACTTTGGTTGCTGGGTCCTTCTCCAGCATCCCAGTCTAAAACTCGCCTCACACACTCACTTCCGACAGGCAGTATGCGCCTTTCACGGTCCTGACGCCTTTGTGACATCTCTGCAAACGTTCTGTTGCAGCACGAATACGCTAACACTCGCAAAGTTCAACAAAACACGCCTGCATCAAAATATCGCCCCGCAAGGTGCTGCTCTGATGCTCTCTGATGCGAGATGGGGAATTCGCGCATGCGCGTCTGGGTGACGCTCAGAAACAAAACAACAGCTGGATCCGTGAACCCCAGCATCCGCCGAGGCGCTGGATTTGAAATCTTCTGCAAACTAGGCCTATAATTATTTTTCCGCGAATATTTAAAAAAAGCATTTTCAGTCGACGTTTGCAACGTCCACTCGGCATTCGACAGACAATTTTGGACGGCGTTTAAAACGTCCAACAGGCGTTTAAGGGTTAACCAAGTTCACAAATGGGACAAAACAGATTTACAAAAGGCAACATAAAACATGCTAATTAGTGATAAATCACAAAAGAGCATAATATGAATCATATCTTTAACAAACTTCCCCAGGTAAAGTGCTCAAAATCCCTAATTTATTTCACTGAGCCTTTCCCTTGGTACATAGCCTCAATGATCGTTTAAAAATAGTAATTATCTTAATTGCAATAATTTCCTTGGGCAAAGTGTTAATCCACCCTGATTCTGACAGCAGGTTGTGTTATCTGCATTTCAACCTTACATACATGATTATTATTATTATTATTATTTTTATTATTATTATTATATTATTAAGATGATGAACCCTTTTCATATAAAATAGCTCACAGAGGTCAATGACTTGAAATTCAAGCTTCCAAAGTATATGGTGTTCATTTGAAAGAATTAACAAAAGGTAATATGAAATACAGAAAGAAGAGTTCAGCTATTATAAAAGCAAAAATAAATTAACAAATTAATAAACAGATAAATAGATAAAAATTTAAGTAAATTATAAAATACAAGGAGAACTGCTTTGGGGCAATACAGTAATGCATTGCATCTTCACTTGAACTTTTGTGGTTCCAATTGCAAAACATTCTCAGGGAGACTGTTCTACAGTCTAACAGTGTGAGGAATAAAGGACCTCTGGAACTAAGTTCAACAGAGGTACAATTACTGCATACTGATGCTGCTGTTCAGCAAATCTGGTTGCTCTCAGCAGGAAAAGAATTCACGGATCAATTGTGAATGTGAAGGACCTCTGTCAAAATACAACTTATGAAAAACTGCCAAACAAAAGACCACCTGTCGATAGTCCAAGTCATAACTGCTAGTGTTAGGAAACACATATCTCCACCAGGAACCACTCTGTCTCAAAGAGATAAATCTCTGGCAAAGGCAGACATCCACACTAGAGAACAGTATTCTAGTAAAGGAAGAACAAATCACTTGAAACAGATTGGAATGATTTTATCACTGTTATAACCTTACATACAATAACTAACTTCCGTGCGACATTTGCTGATACTTTCATTAGCTATTTCTCAAAAGCAAAATGTGAGCCAAAAGTAACACCAAGTATAATTAAAGTTTCAGACTCACTTAGCAGAGTCCCATCCACTTGAAGGGAAGGATGGGGTGGAAAATCTGTACAAGATTGCTAATCAATATTGTTTTCTTTATACTGGAGTGCACCCTAATACCCCACCAACTACACCATTCACTAATATGGTCTATGTCACAACTGAGACTAAGGGCAGCTTCATTTCTCTTAAGTGGAGACTACTACACCCACAAGCGCTGCATTTCTGGCATATTGAACAATCTTGTTTTCCAGGCCAACAACCATATCACTTGTATATACTAAAAATAACAGCTGGACCAAGAACACTACCCTGTGGAACTCTCAACACGAACAGTTCTTGGTTCGCCCAAATCCCATCATCAGTAACTCATTGCTGCCTACCTGTAAGGAAACTTTAAGTAATCCTAAAAAATACCCACCCACCCCAAGATTCTGAAGTTTATATATAAGTGCCTTGTAATTTACTAATTTGAAAACAGCTCTAATATCTATCTGAATTACACTGCACTCAAAAACCCTCAACAAGGTTCTCTTGCAAATGGCATGTCAAATCTCAAAGAGCATCGTATGTACCTGACTGCTTCCTATAAGCATACTGATTATCAGCTAACAATTCTTAGGACTCCGCACACTTGCAAAGTGGCTTACAAATAAAAGTTTCTCTGCAACTTTGGAGACCATAGGGAAAATAGAAACTGGTCTGTAATTACTGCAGTCTGCAGATATGCACTGTATTCCTAAGCTTGCACTCATAAACATACTATGTCAACATAAAATCCTACAAAAGTCACTAATCTTGGGAGACAAGCTAAAATCCCTTTTAAAAAACAAAGGGAAGAAACCATCAGGATCTTCTCTGCCCTAGCTATCAAGATTATCAAGATTTTTCTTAACATCCCTGGTGCAAAATGCAAACGTTGTAAGAATAGGTTCAGGGTGACACATATCAGGGAGAGGGACATCCTCAGCTAATTTCTTAGGTTCAAAAGCTCAATGAAGCAGTTCAGCCTTTTCCATAGGGCCATTAACATCTACCATCTGTAAGTAGTGGTAGAATGGAAGATGTGCCTGACCCAATGATAGATGCCAATTTTGGTTACCATAGATGAGGCCGAATAATTCCTTCAATTTTCATCTTTAAGGAATTATTGTAATTTCTCTATGTGCAGCATAACGAGACTCAACAAAAATGGTGCAATTTTCATGTGAACGATTTCGTCTCCATGTGTTGTATTTGGCCTGGTTGTCATGGTAAGCTTGTCTATATGTATCATCAAACCATGGCTGGTCATTTGTCCAAATCTTGATGACCTTTCTTGAGACATACCTTATTAAAATACAAATTATCATTATCAACATAATTTTAAAGTCATCTTAAACATTATTACCTTTAAAAATATATGCATATGAACTTCTAAGTCTTCCAGTCAAAGCAGAGAGAAATAGAGTTACCGCTTTGACTTATATTCAACATGGCTGGCTGGGGCAAAAGAAAGAGAGAGAGAGAGAGAGAGAGAGAGAGAGAGAGAGAGAGAGAGAGAGAGAGAGAGAGAGAGAGAGAGAGAGAGAGAGAGAGAGAAATTTATCTCTTTAATCTCTCTGACAAAAAAATTTATAAATTTATCTCTTTAATCTCTCTGACAACAAAAAAATTTACGTTTGTTTTTGTCTTCCAAAGATGTAATACCTTCACTACACATTTTTAAAACACTATGAACACACACACAAACAGTATCTTTTCCTGAGAGAGAGAGAGAGAGAGAGAGAGAGAGAGAGAGAGAGAGAGAGAGAGAGAGAGAGAGAGAGAGAGAGAGAGAGAGAGAGAGAGAGAAATTATTTATCTTTATTTAATGTTATTTAAATTTATTAAAATTAATATTAATATCTGAAAATTAGTACGTACCATAAATCATTATTTTATCATAAAATGTACCCTCTAAAAATGCTTATACTATCATCCTGAAACACTTGTATATCAAGTACTTTAATATAATTCTAATATTTCAATACTATCAATTCTGAGCATCTAGCTTTGCTTTTATGAGGTCAGGTCCATCCTGAGTGGAGGGGAGAAGACCAGTTTTTCTCTCTCTCTCTCTCTCTTTACATTACTTATTATTTACTCTTACAGTATTATTATTATTTATTTTTATTATTATTATTATTATTATTATTATTATTATTATTTATCTTAACCCTTAAACGCCTACTGGACATATCATACGTCGACTAAAATTGTCTGTTGGGTGCCAAGTGGACGTACCGTACGTCGACTACAAAACATTTCAACCTTCGGTCAACTTTGACTCCAACGAAATGGTCGAAAAACGCAATTGTAAGCTAAAACTCTTACATTCTAGTAATATTCAATCATGTACCTTCATTTTGCAACAAATTGGAAGTCTCTAGCACAGTATTTCGATTTATGGTGAATTTTTGAAAAACTTTTTTCTTACGTCCATGCAGTAACTCGGCCTAAAAATTTCAGAAATTCTTTTCGTCATTTTGTCGTAATTTTTGCACTGTTCTATATTAGCCGTTACATAAAGTTTTATATATGAAAATGTGTGCAATTTCATGTACAATACAACAGAAAATAACTCATGGTTGTAGCTTTTATCAGTTTTGAAATATTTTCATATAAATCACGATAACTGCCAAAATTTCAACCTTCGGTCAACTTTGACTCGACCGAAATGGTCAAAAAACGCAATTGTAAGCTAAAACTCTTACATTCTAGTAATATTCAATCATTTACCTTCATTTTGCAACCAATTGGAAGTCTCTAGCACAATATTTCGATTTATGGTGAATTTTTTAAAAAAACTTTTTCCTCACGTCCACGCCAGAAATTCTTTCGTCACGTTGTCGTAATGTTTGCACTGTTTTATATTAGTCGTTACATAAAGTTTTATATATGGAAATGTGCACAATTTCATGTAGAATACAACAGAAAATAACTCATGGTTGTAGCTTTTATAAGTTTTGAAATATTTTCATATAAATCACGATAACTGCCAAAATTTCAACCTTCGGTCAACTTTAACTCGACCGAAATGGTAAAAAAATGCAATTATAAGCTAAAACTCTTACATTCTAGTCATATTCAATCATGTACCTTCATTTTGCAACAAACTAGAAGTCTCTAGCACAATATTTCGATTTATGGTGAATTTCTGAAAAAAAAAACCTTTCCTTACATCTACGCTGCTGCGTAACTCGGCCTAACATCTCAGAAATTCTTTTCGTCATGTTGTCGTAATGTTTGCATCGTTTTACATTAGTCGTTACATAAACTTTATATATGAAAATGTGCGCAATTTCATGTAGAATACAACAGAAGATAGCTCATGGTTGTAGCTTTCATCAGTTTTGAAATATTTTCACATAAATCACGATAACTGCCAAAATTTCAACCTTCGTCAACTTTAACTCGACCGAAATGGTAAAAACGCAATTGTAAGCTAAAACTCTTACATTCTAGTAATATTCAATCATGTGCCTTCATTTTGCAATAAATTGGAAGTCTCTAGCACAATATTTCGATTTATGGTGAATTTTTGAAAAACATTTTCCCTTACGCTCTGCTGGTAACTCGCCGAACATCTCAGAAATTCTTTCGTCTCGTTGTTGTAATATTTGCACCGTTTTATATTAGTCGTTACATAAAGTTTTATATATGAAAATGTGCGCATTTTCATGTTCAATACAACAGAAAATAACTCATGGTTGTAGCTTTTATCAGTTTTGAAAGATTTTCATATAAATCACGATAAATAGAAAAAATTCGACTTTCGGTCAACTTTAACTTGACCGAAATGATCAAAAACTGCAATTGTAAGCTAAAACACTTACAGTCTAGTAATATTCAATCAATTAGCTTCATTTTTCAACAAACGGGAAGTCTCTAGCACAATATTTCGATTTATGGTGATTTTTGAAAAACATTTTTTACGTCCGCACGCTACTTAATTCATGCATCATTTTGTGATAATATTTTCTCTGTGTTGCTTTGATCGTTTTACAATTTGTTATATACCAAAATCATCGCAATTTAGTGTACAATACAACTAAAAAAATTAACTCATTAGCTTTAACCGTTGTGCTTACAGCGATTTGTATACAATTATATAAGAGTTTTTTTCGCTGTCATATATTCCAATATTTATATATGATAATGATATTTTTTTCATTTCTGATGGTTGCATATTAAACTTCAGGCAATGACAAAAAAAAAGGAGCCAAAAATGAACTCTTAATCTTAAAAACTAAGCGTGCTGTGATTTTTTAAAAACTTTTTTCCGCTTCGGCGCTAACTCACGCGAGCGCGCGACGGAGACGTTTTTGTAAATAGAGGCTCGGCGTTTAAGGGTTAATAATATTTGAAAATAAGTAAATCATTCTTTAATCATAGAAAAATTTATTTAGTCATGAAAACATCATGAAAATACACTAGTTAGTGAATATTTCCCAACGAAAAAGTCTGCAAATTGCCAAATTTTTTGCGAATAAATTAAAGATATGTTCCACAGAAAATCCCACGAATCGGTGAGTCCGCAAATCATGAGAACGTAAATTACAGGGGGTTTACTATATTCATTTTCTTTTTATATATGGAAATATCTGTATGTGACAACTCAATTTCCTAAGCCTTATCAACAGAATGCCAAAGTTTCAATAAAATAACAGCACGTTGGATTTTTTATGTATACCTGATTGTGCAAAAATAATTTTGAGATACTGGCTGGTAAAGTTTAAAGGGACTCAATGGGGCTGGGTATAAAGTGAATCGCAGAGCGATATGCTTTCCCTTTCTCTCTCTGAGAGTACCTGAAGTCTCATTTACAGAGTAACTGTCTGTGTTCTCTAACACCCAAAGTTGCCATAAAAGCTGATTCCATACCATGATCGCTTATTTTTACCTGGTAAAATGACCATTATGGTTTAGGAAATAGGGACGGTTTTTGCTATGCAGCAGGCTGGCTGCAATGTACACCCTCAGTGGCCCAAGGGCCCCAACAGCCCCACACACTGATTTCTGGTGTTTGCTATATGTCGTAATGGATTCCTGAATGTTTCAGGAAGATTTCTAGCTGTTTTTTAAATTTTGATTTTTTGACCCCATAGCAGCTAGGCCAATTAACTTTTTCTTGGAATCCAGCTGGATCAGATATGGCATCTGAAATATAAAGTGCCTGACAAGCTTCAATAATGCAATCCCAATTGGCTCTAAATTTCAGCCAGACCATTTTTCCATTGGTGGCATTAGGAATACAGGCAGTCCTCTCCAAGAGACAGTCATATACAGAACTGTTAATGTGGAATTCAGTAAACAGCAAATATGTAAACACTGTACAACTTACTGGAAATCTTAAAACACAGAACATTGTGGCAACTACATGTCAACTACTTCTGACGATAAATAGGTCACCAAGATCTGGTGCATATAGCCATACCTTGCTCAAGTGGGATACTACCATAATAAATATAAAGTCAGGGCCATCAAACTCTGGGTATAAAAATTCAACCTTTGACTTGGTACTACTTACAAGTGTCTCAGATAAAAACATCAAATCATGGCTACAGGCACAACTCTGGTGATCAAAAAAATTTTACCTTAAGTGACTCAAACATTTCAGTAAAGTACTTTGCCATTTTTCTTATGATAACGAGTATCAGGCCCAGGGTTAAGTTCAATGTCTCCAGAAAGAATTAAAATCAACAACATAAAATTAAAAGCAAATCTAATACATACATTCAATATAACAACATAGTAAAAATCAACAGGACAACAAAATCAACAACGGGAGTATTTATGTTATTTACAACAATTTTATTAAAAGGATGAAGAAACAATGTCATTAAAAAAGTGCCGGCAGCAACTGCTCGACAAGGTGGAGCCAGGACACCTTGTAAGGCAATAAAAAAAAAAAAAAAAAAAAAAACTGGCAGCTTTGCCACAACAACAGGGGTTGGGCAGTCACAGTGTACTTAGAAATCATAAAAAGCTGAGGAAATTATTAAGTAAAGAAGGCACTTTCCAGATAATCAATCAAGCAACTTTTGCTCTCTCATCAGCCTGTCTGACACACTTTTTTTAAAAAACAGAAAAGTGAACAAAAAGGAGAAAAATGCCTGATCGTACCCTCATGCAAGGAAACTCTAAACCCAAGACCACAGAAGGCCATGGTACAATAGCTATGGCACAGTCCAAGGTTGGAGAACCTGGTTTGTTGTTAAGAATATAAAAATATTTAGACCAAAGGCCAATGCTGGGACCTACAAAGTAATTCAAAGTTGAAAGGGAAATTGAAAGTAAAAAGGTTTTAAAAGTGTAATGGGGGGGGAACCTCACAGTTGCACTATGAAACAATTGTTAGGAGAGGGTGGAAAGTAAGATGGAAAAATCAGAGTATGAATGGAAGCACAATAAAAGGAATTAACGGGGTTGCAGCTAGCGGCCTAAGGGACACTGCAAAACCCTCTAAGTTAGGCCTACTGTGCACCACATGAAGTACACTGATAGCACTAACCCCCTATGGAGAACAAGGTTTGTATTAAGAGAAACTTCCTTTTGAAAGGGTTGCCTACCAAGGCTACAGGGTTCCTTCCACCTGCTGGTTTGATTTCAGTGTCCTCCTAGAAGAGTTGCTTGCCTGGCACTCAATATTAAAACAATATATATATATATATGATAATCATAATTGTCATCGTGTCAACATGACATACCAAAGAATATGACAAATTTTTAATTAATTTGTATTTTTCCTAACATACAAACCTGAGGTCTTTACATATAGATAACTTTCAGCGACGCTGGAAAGTCCAGCCGTTAAACTTTTGCAAGGCGGTTATGGTAACAGTTACCTAAGGTAGAGGCAGGAGTACTGCCCACCCAACCAGTATGCATTCAATCTCTTCAGTTTACCTTTTGGCCCCGGTAAAAGAATGAGGGGTGGTAAATGGCGGGCCTTTTATGTAAAGACCTCAGGTTTGTATGTAAGGAAAAATACATATTAATAAAAAATTTGTTATTTGTTCCTAGTCTTTACATATGGAGACTTACTACTGGAGGGAGGATTCCAAGTAATTCTCTGAACTGACTGGTAGTTCGGCTCACCTGGTATTCTCTTCCTGGTCACGAAAGAGCAAAGGAAAGACACCATACCTCTGATCTTTTGAACATGTGTGATGTTAGACTGCCAGACTTCTGGGTACTTCGAATAAAAGGAAAGTATAAAAACCCTTCATTCGAAAGGTACAGACGAACCCACAATGTCGAAGACTATGTAGCTAAAAACAACCAACTGGCTTGCCCATAGTCAGACCTTCTCCCTCCTTGCTAGAAAGAAGGTAGGAAATGCATCTATTAAACCAAACAAAACTGGATTAAAGACAGGAGACTCAGTCATGCAGATCACCTTCATGCATGCCAGTCCAGCTCGTGATGGCTTGTTCACTCTTCCTCTGTCCACTGGAAGAGGATGGAAAACAGGAGGAAGGTAGGAAGCTAGTCCCACCCACACCTTCTCCCTGTAGCTGCACACCTTAGGCGAGATGCAACCTATCCTTAGGAGCTGGGTAAACTACATGCCTTACTGAGCATCCACCAAGGATCCAAGGAAAAGGAGTCCAAGGACACATGGGCAATAACCCAAGGTAAAAGGATAAGAATGTGAACTGCACAATTACATTCTATCCAAGTACCGGATCGACAGGTTATTCCTGAATGCCAAAGATCGATGGATGACTATGACCCCTAGAGACGTTGCCTCAACCGTACTGATGACTACCATAAAATTGCAGGGTACGTTTATAAGGTCATTCCCTTAGGCAGAGAAATGATCCCTTTGCCTTTGGTCAACATTCCAAGGTAAGAGGAAAGATGGAAAGACTATTTTTCACAACTACTAAACAATGAGAATGAGTGTGAAGAACTGGAAAATGTTCTTCCAATAGAAAGACCAATAGCAAACATCAGAGCGAGTGAAGTCGAGAATGCTATAAAGAAAGGAAAAGTAAACAAAGCTGCAGGAAAGCCAGAGGTAACAATAGAAATGATTAAAGCATTGGGAAATCTAGGCAAAGAGTGGGTGCACACACTATTGGAAAAGATCTGGGATGTAGAGGAAATACCAAGGGACTGGAGCAATAGTTGAATGATTAAAATGTATAAACAAAAAGGAGACATGTTAAACTGTGGGAACTACAAATGAATAAAGCTTTTGGAGCATGTCTTCAAGATACTAGAAAGAATAGTAGATGGAAGGTTGAGAGAGCTGATAGATATACATGAGGAGCAGTTTGGGTTTATGAAAGGAAAGAGCACAGTGGATGCTGTTTTTATAGTAAGACAAGTCCAAGAGAAGTATCTACAAGGAAAAAGGAAAGTTTACTTGTGTTTAGTGGATCTTGAAAAGGCATATGACAGGGTACCAAGAAGAGTAGTCTATTGGTGTTTGAGAAAGAGAGGAGTACCAGAGATGTTGGTAAGGCTAGTGAAGATGATGTATGAGGGTACAAGAACTACTGTACAAACAAAATATGGGGAGACTGAGACATTCCCTGTGGAGGTGGGCCTCCATCAGGGATCAGCTCTGAGTCCATTCTTGTTCCTCATCATTACAGACACACTGACATCAGAATTAAAAACAACGATGAACGGTGGGATCTGTTGCTTGCTGATGATTTAGTCATTATAGCAGACACAGAAGAAGAACGGCAAGGAAGGTTTTTAGCACGGAAAGGAGCCCTAGAAAGGAAAGAATTTAAAGTGAACATTGGAAAGACAGAGCTAATGACTAGTAGTAGAGAAGGACATGAAGAAGTAAACATTCAAGTGGAAGATGGTACAGTGCTAAAGCAGAACACTGAGTTAACTGTTTGGGATCACTAATAACAGAAGAGGGAGGTACAGAGAAAGCAGTGAAACAGAGAGTGAAAGAAGCATGGCAAAAATGGAGAGAAGTAACTGGAGTTGAGTGAAAGAAGCATGGCAAAAATGGAGAGAAGTAACTGGAGTTGTTTTAGACAAGAAAATGCCATTAAAGCTCAAAACGAAGATTTATAATACAGTTAGTAGGTCCCCACTCCTCCATAAGAGCTCCCTATTGCCGAAGCACCAGGGGAATGTGGAGGAGTAATTTCCCTCCTTTGATGAAGAAGCAGTGGAATGGAATTGCATGGGAAGAGACAAGAAGCTACCTGACGTCTTTGGAGGAGGATACCCCTCCGAGGACGGTGAGAAGCCTTGGAATTCTCTTTCCAGTGAACCTCATCCATTACTCTGGGAACCAATTACAACACTCAGAGCAAGTATCACTCATCAAACACAAACATTTGCAGCATTTAGTGCAAATGGTGTGCGGGTCTACTTTGAAGGGTGAAAGAAAACTGCAATCTCGCTCTCCACCCCTGGGCAAGGTTTAGATGATTCTCGGGTTTGCATGATACCCATAAATAACAATACATCAAATATACTCAAGCACTTCAAAAAGGAAGAAAAACACCAGGATGAAGTGCAGGTAGAAACAGCTGGCAAACATTCGGGCAGAGGAAGGCAATAACACATCCGCTCTGTGCAAAGGCTGTAAGGTAAGTGGATATGAGACTCAGCGAAGGGAGGTGGTGAGGGTACACCTCACCTCTCCCACCAGTAGTTCAACTACCGAACAACCTTGTGTAGAATAGCTTGCTCCAGCTTGTATTCATGTAGGAACAAGTGACTTTTTATTGCAAAGTCAATGGGATAAGCTACCAAATCATAAAATGGATCTTCTTGACAAACACCAGGAAGCCTGAAAGGGATTAGGTCAGTAATATTTAAAATGAAAACTTTACACAAACCTGAAGTCCAATTGGGTCTGGTCGGTACTGACGTCTGCAGCCCATGACAAACATAAGATGTTTTAACAAGTTGTATGCGAGCTCCTCCTCAACCTATTTCACAAAAAAATAAATGTTTCTAATAGACAAACAACACTGGTGAATTTTACTTGCATAAGCTGAAAATGAATTTACATATTCATTTGATTTCTTTACTAATTTTACCATTTACCATTTTCCTATAAATATACTGATAATAAACAATATACAGTATATCTACTAATTATGCAGAACTAAAATTTAAAAAAAAAAGGAATTGCATGAACTATACGATTTACCAAGATTAACTGTTAATCACTGTTGCACCTAAAATTCAAGATAAGTTCAATGTTTCATGACACACAAACCCATGTTTCCACACAGCCTTTATTCTGCTGTTACTGAAAGCTACCAAACAAAAGTACATCATACTAGGAGTGGGGGAATTCTACCACAGAGATAATCTTATATAGGGACAACTACAGGTAACATACCATGAAAATGGATAAAATTTCAATCATATAACTGACAATATTGCGAAGGCATTTGAAAGACCACCAATATAATCTGAAGGGCAGTAGGAATACAGATAGAACCAGAAGATTCACTAAGCATGTCTCTTTGTGTTCATCTGAATAATGGAGGGAGCTACAAAGGAACGCAAAAAGAAAGGTCACCGAGTGCTACCTCATGCGCATTAACCTGGTGTTAACAATATACTCAAAGGATGCGTGGTCCTAAAAATATTTAACAAATGGAAAAGAGGAATAGCTGTGTGAAATTAAGGTTTAAGCCACAAGTGCAAATGAGAGCCATCAAACATTCCTCATCTGTTCCAAATGTTTTACTGTGCAATGACTGGCATAAACAGCAAAAAACTATATACAGTACATATTAAATTAAATTAAGATCATTGTAGTTTTACATAGTGCAAAAAATCCTATACTGTATCTCTGTTACTTTATTTTTGACAAACTGAAGAATTGAAGAATTTTGCATCTACTTCAGTTCCCCATATAAACTTATTTTTTATTTCCTTTTCTAAACAATCTACAACTGGACTTTCTGGTTTTCCTTCTTTAAACATACTACAATGACGTAAAACTATTCAGCACAAGATGAACACCCAAATCAGTACAGTGTATAGCAATCTCTTGAATGTGCAGATTAATAGTTGTTGCCATACTATATTACCATATACAGTACAGGATCAGGCAGAATGGAGGGAAGGGATAAAATTCCAGGTTGTCCCAAGGATGTTGAAGGGCATCCTTCACCACAAGAAAGGATCCGGGACCACCGAACAATAGGCCTCTAGTTTTCTATTGAACCTTGTAGAGAAGAGGTCTAACATGGGTCTTCCCCACAGGAGAAACATGTTGCCTGTCCGCTATGTCCTGATGCAGAGACCACTATGTACCTAGAACTTGTCCCTCACAACTTAGCCTGTCGGCCACTATACTCCTTTTGCCTGGAATGTACCTGGCTCCACCAAGTTGTCGATCACCGTCAGCGAGTGAAGTTGGCGTGATATCAGCCCGCCCTGTTTGTTCACATACGCTGCCATTATAGTGATGCTGGACATCAGAATGATGGAGTGACCTACTACCCTCTCCCAAAACTCCTGAAGACCCAGGAAGGTAGCTTTCAACTCCAACACATTGATGTGGAGCCGCTTGTCCTGAGCGCTCCAAACCCCCGAAGTCAGGAGCTCTTCCAGATGAGCACCCCAACCTTTGGAGGATGCGTCAGAGAACGGAAGATCTGGAGGGGGCGAATGAAGACGAACTCCCACCGTCAGGTTCTGATCATCCAACCACCACAAGAGGTCACTTCTTACCTCTGCCGACAGAGGGACCTGGAGCTGAGGGGAGTCTCCTGCTGGGAACCAAAACTCTAGTCTCCACTGCAGGGACCGAATATGAACACACCCATGAGGGACCAGCTTCACGACATAAGTCGAGAGGCCCAGAACTAATTGCCACTGGTGAGCTGGTTGCTCCTTCTTCAAAAGGAAGGTGCGAGCTACTGCCCTGAACCTCTCTATCCTCTGGTCCGACAAGAAAACTCTCAATGAGGCTGTGTCAATCATCATTCCCAAGTACAGAATCCTCTGGCTGGGAAGAAGATTGGACTTTTCCAGATTTATCATGATACCTAGGCTGTGGCAAAACTGGAGAAGATGGTCCCTGTCCCGAATCTGCCTTTCCCGGGAACTTGCTAAGACCAATCAATCATCAAGATATCTCAAGAGGCGAATCCCCTAAGCATGAGCCCATGTTGACACTAGGGTAAAGACTCTTGTGAACACTTGCTCCCCAAGACTGAAGCGGAGGAACTTCCTGGACGAAGGGTGCATAGAAATTTGAAAGTAGGCGTCCTTCAAGTCTACGGTCAACATGAAGTCCGCATACCTTTCAGCTGCTAAGATTGTCCGAGAGTCTCCATTCTGAACTTTGTCTTTCTGACAAAAAGGTTCAGAGTTGAGAGATCTATCACTGGTCTCCAATCACCAGAGGTTTTTGGTACCAGGAAAACTTGACTGTAGAACCCCAGAGAAGGACGAACTACCTTTTCCACTGCCCCTTTGTCCATCATCTTCCTCACTTCCTCTTGTACAGCTGTTTCGGAGAGCCTTGGGTGCAAGTCATGTGTAGGAGAGGTCGATCGGAGAGAGGAGGAGGGAAGTCGAAAGGCAGTAGATACCCTACCCGAAGGACATCTACTACCCACAGTTCCGCTCTGTGCATCTGCCACGTAGCTCAGTGGCTCGCCCGGCATCCCCCCCATCAGTGGTACGGGTGGGGAGTGGCATCCAATCTATTCATGTCCTCCAGTCTTTGCCCCTACTCCCCCTCCGTGGTTTCGAAGGACAAGATTGAAAGGGACGTTGCTGAGGCTGCTTCCTTGGTGCTGGAGTCGGCTGGGAAACATTGGTTGAAGACTTCCTAGGAGGAGACTGCCTAATCTGTCTCGGAGCGGAAGGGTGAGACTGTGATGAAGACTTAGCCACTGTCTGTTGGACAAGATGATCATTAATGTTGGCCCGACATCTGATGACTGCAGCTTCCAGTTGTTCCGTAGGCAAAAGCTGGGATCCTAGGAGATCCCCATTTTGCAAGGAAAGCAAAGAGTCCACACAACACAACCAGTAGGGAGGTATCACAGGGTTAGGACAAAAACCGGCTTGGGGAAAGGAGAGCAAAAGCAAACGTCTGCTCTCCAAGGTGGTTGAAGAAAGACTGAATGCATCATGAAGTTCCAGCTGGGTCTCGGACCCTCTTCCACTTCATTTGCATATCAGATGCCAGATGCCACAGATTCCTTGCATATATGATTTTTTATTGTTTTTAAACCGGTTTCCAGCTGCCACCAGAAGATTTATCCTTATGTTAAGACTGAAGGTTTGTTCCGTGTATGAACAAAATTAATGTTTTCATGTATACAAAGCAATGCCTAACTACCACAACTGTGAATGCAATGAATTTTTTTGTGATATTTAATGATTTTTAATTTCCCATAACCTACAATACTTATATAACAAACTTACATGAAGCAATAAGACTCCTCCGACAAAACCAAGCCCCTGGCAATAGCCAACATCTTGGTCTAAGAGTGAATAAGCCTTCAATACATTGAAGAGCGCAAGCTGGCCTGGACCCAAAGTTTGCATGAAATATGGATGTGTAGGGAATGTCCGACCTTCAGAGATGAGAAAATCAAATATTAGAATAAATATCCTCATCAAAAGTGAATAATGTATACACATATTTATTACAAAGCTGTGGATATTTTTCACCCACACAAATCTCATAAAAAATTTGATACTTGTTTATTAGATTTAAATCATTAGAATAAAAAAATATAACCCTGATTAGTAACAAAACCTTAACAATATAAGCCTTTTGTTTTCAATAATTTTCAAATAATATATCAAGTAACAGACGAACACAAATTGAACTATTTGATTCAAAACTTCAAAATCAAATTCCTTAAAAATTTCAAGAGTAATCATCGTTCCAGAAGGCAGTAAGTTGGCCACGGCACTAAACACCTGTTGTGATTCTACCATAAGAGAATATAAGATCTCTCAAGGACTGGAGTTGGATCCATCATTATTATCTATGAATTACACATAATTTTCTTTGACATAAAAAGTGAGAAACAGAGAATTGATGAGAAACTCATGATCCAAGCTAATGATAAACATGTGCCCAAACCATCTCAATTTTTCATATATCAGTCATAAATATGATACAAATCTATGCCCGTCAAAATGCACACAAGAACGAGACATAATAAAATCTAAATAACAAAAATACTTAGTGAATACACATTAAAGGATAGAAAGTAAAAAATTAAAAACAGCTTGAGTGCTGTAGAAAAATGACTTTACCTAGGTCAATAAGTATTGCATGATGTTGAGAGGTCAACTCTTTCAACATCTCTTCATAGGGAGTGTTGTATGAAAGAACAGTAGGCTGTGATCTGGGATTTCTTAAATTATGCTGTAACGTCAATAATTGCCACACCTCACCGCGGACAGCCTTCGGGACACCTGTTTGAAAAAAATGAATATACTTATTTTTAAACCTATTTACTTATTGCCTGGTTTATCAAACAAAATTTCTTTTCTATATTCTAAAAGATTTGACTGACTTATCAATTTAAACTGCAAAGCACTGGGGAACTCTCAGCCATTAATTGCTTAGGACAGTGAAAATGAGAGTTAGAGTAGTCAGACAGCAAGATAAAGATATTCAGAAAATAGAGGAGATGAAGTACAATGACCTAAGGGTGGAACTGGGAGACAACTCCATAGTTACATTAAGAGATAATGGTTAGAGAGTTTGGACAGGGAGACTGATGAAAAGAAGCAGGAATGGAAATAAAGTAAAAGGCTATAATGTAGGTGCAGCCAAGGGCCAAAGGGATACTGCAAACACCCTTTAGTAATGTCTACAGTGCACCTGGTGAGATACAGTGATGGCACTACTCCTGTGGGGATATTCTAAAAATGAAATTTGAAAATATCAATGCATTATGTGACTCAGTCTTTTTTCTCGTTAAGTACCTTTCACACTGCGCAAATATTATACCTGTCATTTATCGCTAAACCTAACACCAACCATTACAAAATCTGTTGATATCACTTCAACAACTACTGCAAAAAAAGTCTTAAGGTTATTTACTGTCATTAATTTCTGAAAAATTAGCAAGGGACCACACACAAATCATTGTAAAACTAAAGGTTTCTTAAACAAGAGCTGGAATTACTGAGCTTCTTACCCTGTTTAACACCACTATGAATGATATTAGAGTCAATTCTAGCCTGAGGTTTTGATAACATGAGATTCCACGCCTGCATAGCTTCATATGGGACCTCTTCTTCATCGTAACTTAAACATACGCGTTGAAGAGCAACTTCTTGTTGAAGAGCTGAAAAAATAATTTTTAAATTAGTTGTATTGTACAAACAAACATTACAAGTAACAAGCCCTAAAGCAGGGGTCAGCAACCTTTTGGAGAGAGCAGGCCAGACAGCTATGCAGTGTCTTGGAGGAGGACCATAATATCAAGTGTACTACAGTTGAACATCTTAAAACTGGCATTCTGTGGTCCGGGAACTCCTGTGGTTTGGCTCGAATCTGAATCAGCCACCATTAGTTCGTTGAGCAGCCACGAGGGTGGCGCCACATATTGTTTACAACTTCTCGACAGCAAAAATTATGCCATATCTCTTTTGTTTTTATGAAAATAGTTGTTAGTAATGAAAATGTGTGAAGTCAAATAAGTTTTCCATACTCAATTTAAATGCATAAATATATTCTTTTAAAGATTTCACTTCAGAAGACTCTACCAAGTTAAAACTTTTAATCAAAGCAATGAGACATTTGGCAATGCACGAATTCCTTATTCTTAGAGTGCTTGAAAGACCTCATTTCTTTTATATAGCTGTATATTCGTCCATTTGATATGCCACCAATGAGATCAGTTGATGATAGCAGTAAGAAATGCAAGCATAAATCTTTATCTGTGCTAGAAAATTTTTCTTTCTTCCCCTCCGTTAGTGAATGTTTAGTGTTCATTTTTCTCAATAGATGGCAGTGTGCTTTGTTTACTTTTTGACGGAGAATGCACTGAGTGATCGTAGAAATTCATTCTTTATTTTTGTCATTTCATTACCCTCTACAGTCAAAATCAATGACAAAGAAATTAACAGCAAAAATTATGAAGATAGTAAATTTAGGAGATGAAAGTCACCGATAATATTCTGCAGATTCTGAGAAAAGTTACGTAGTTGACTTAAGGTTGGGCTAACTCAGGAATGTAGGCTAAATGTGATAAAGTACACTATTTTAAAGAAAATTATACAGTATGAAGTTATAAAATGATGAGGTGGAAAATAAATGAGCAATAAAATAATAAAAAGTGATGTCAAAACACAGCCAAGTAGTAGGCTAAGCCAGCAACTAGGCTATTTGTATGTGGAATTAGCTTGCAAGACTATGTTTACATAGGGGCTTAATTTTTTAGGGGTGTATTCTATATTCTGGGATTTTCTGTGGTCCGGCAGTGGCCTGGTCCCAAGGTTCTCGGATTTAAGAGGTTGAACCGTATAATAAATTTTCTTAACCTCAGATGCTCTGTCCAGAAGGCTGCCTTGGTCTGGAGGTTTTTTAATGAAAAAACAAGGCAGTTAATATAATATTTAAACAAGGTTCCTTATTTTACTGCAGGAATAACAGGATGCATAATACGACTTAGGCTGCAGCCCCACCAAATCCGTCATGTGCATCCCGCACTGCTAAAGCGTTTTGCGCGGCTACGTCTCGATCAACTGCCATAATTCAAATACAAGTGGCCCCACACTGCGCATGACTGTGGTTGGCGCCGTGTGCATTAATGGACTGCACGTGCAAGGAACAAAATATTTTGTTTTTAGCTGCAGTTGGACGTGAATCTTTGAACAGTCGTCCACATGGAGGAAGAATTAATTAGCACTGTGTGTCAGTGACAGCCATTATGGGATCCCAGACATCGCCAACATAAAGATCAGAATGTGATCCAGAAATTGTGGACGGAGATTGGTTTAGAACTGGAATTTAATGATATTAGTAAATATCTAATTTTCCCTTTATTAGAATATTATGATACATTTATAAGCAAGAACTTTTTACTTTTTCATGCATAAACTGCCCAGTATACTGGTATACAATACATTAGAAAATATGAATACTGTCTGGAAATTACAGCAAGTAGTTTCTTATCCTCCAAAGCTTCTAAATTGGTTGACAGTGAGTCACAGAGCAAAAGCTTACACACTCCCTCCATGATGGCAAGTGTTGCTAAACTGTCTGTCTTGTTTGTCTGGTGGGGCAACATATGCAGAAGACGGACATGCTTATAGATGGACGAGGCCGCTTTGGCAGAGTGGGACGCATGTAACAGATTTGGTAGGGCCGCAGCCTTAAACTATGTAACAACGGTTAGATAATTAGTGTCCAGGTGTTCAAGTTACGGGGGGCGGACTGAAATCCATCACGCGCTGGATGTAGCCCGTGGGCCTGCCCTTAAGCATAGAATCTCAGTCCCAGCCACAACACATTTTTCCATCTACCAAGACAGAAAACTTACCAAAGGAGGAAAAATTAACATTATTTAGTAAAAAAATTAATCTAATGGGTAGGACTCTTAGACTTAAGCATGAAAACCAAGTCCAACCATTCAAATGCTCTCTTACCTAAGCTAATTGTACCAATAGTGAGGAAGCAACTATCATTAACCTAGACAAAAGGGTATCCAGTATGGTTTGTTGTTTTAATGAATAATCTCCCAGTGTTCAGAATGCCATTAACCATTCAGAGAAAAGCCCAAGAACAGTAAGTAAGGGCATTTTCTATCTTAATGAATAAAAGCTCCTTTGATTCTCACCTCTAAGACGCTGGTTTTCTTTTTCCATACGAATTAACAGGATGTGTTGAAACACTGCTTTCTTCCATATAATCTTCAGTTGGGCTGCAGTTCTTTTCTGTGCCGGCTTTTCAAGAGTGTCCTGATTACTACGATGGCCAAGGTGACTCAATGTTTCTGTAATGATTTGGAGCAGCTATGTGACACAGTATAACTACCAAGGAGTTGTAATGAATTTCTACTTTATAACAAAAAATTAAGAGCCTGTTGGGTCACAGAATTATGAATCTAAAAATACCTGTCTCATGGTATTCCTTGTAAACTTATAAATAAAATACCCATTTACAAATCTACTTTGTTTACATGCCTCCATGACATCAAAACAACAAAATAATTAAATATACTTAAAAAGTTTGCAGAACATATCAAAGTTCACTAATACAGAAAGCCTAACTTTAATACCTGATCCACCAGGTCCTGACATGAATACAATCTTATTCAAATTTGTGGTAGGAAATAAAGTCCTTAGAAGAATTAAATATAATCAATCCACTATTGAAATAAAAGCAAGCATATCCAGACTTGTTCTTGGAAGCTAAATTCCTAAATCAACACTATCAAAGGTCTGAAAAACTACTAAATAGAATAATAATTAAACAAGAATTAGGGTAGTAAAAACCTGCTAAGATTGTGTTTGAGAGCTTACTTTTGTTTACCATACTGAATTTATTTTATATTTTATGAAGCATTTTTTAAAATACATTAGCATCTCAACTTACCAGACATTTCCAGGGTCTTGCCTCTAAATAAAAACAAAACCTGGTATGTAATGAAGACCATGCAGCATAACCTATATGATACCAACAGCAGGTGTAGCAACTGTGTGAAAATCTATCTCATTCTTTCCTCCCTCTATTGTTATGTACTGTGGTTTCATTGTGGGTTTTGATAGGGATAAAATTTTTTAATGTGCTGTCATTAATACTATACTTTGGCCTAAATCATCAGATTTACACATAAATGATCAGTGTACTCCATGATCAAAATCAAATCGTAGCCTCTGTAAGCAATCATATATCTGTCAGTATGTTTACTTCCTTTTTCTCTCTTGCATTCTGTATCATTATTTTATTCCAAGTTTTGATAAAATTAACATCCGCTAATAAAAAAGTGATTAATAACTGTGTTGATTAGTAAATATAAAATGTATTACATAGTAAACATGGTTTCAGCAAATGTATTATGGCTTGGGCATTGACAGAATGAGGCCTGAGGGGCCCAGTAGCATTGGTAAGATTAATCAATGAATTGTTCTATGCTAAAAAAAAATATCCTAAATCAAATTTTTGTCTAAACTTCCACTATTTTTCCTCTACATCCATAAATATTTCACCAAATAAGCAACATAATGACTATCATCTGACTGACAGTATGTGAGAGTTCATTATCCCTCACCATCCCAAATATGATGCGATGTGGATTTTTTCTCTAAATACTAAGCACCCTATGGATCTATAGTGAACATTTTTTGTGCATGTGTGCCAATCTGCTGTCCCTTATCTTGACAGAAGTTGGGACTTTTTCCTATGAAATAAAAAAATATTGACTTCAAAATTTAACAAGTATGCCGGCTGAGTTTGTTGGCTAAAGACATCAGTAAAGAGGGTCTACTGAAGGTAAGGTAATTCATATACAAAATCTAACTAATAAAATGTGCTCAAGAGATGAATAAATGCAAATGTAAAAATGTATAAAGATTCAACTTTTATAAATGACTAAAAATGTAACTGAATTATACTTATGCTTTACTTGATAAAGATGGATACCTCTTTACAGAATGGCATATCTATATGTCTGTAACAAGCCTATAGATGTGCCAAACAATTTCAGTTCTATGAATAATAAGTTAAGTTCGGCTGTCACATTAACTTCAAACAATGCATCAGCAGAAAGTAAAAGATTATGAAACTACTGTAATCTCTATAATGCAACAAGCAAACATTAAATCACACATGAAACGTGATACAAAAATAACATACTATCCTAAGCCAAACAATCCTTCCACCTTCATGTAATAATTTTTATCTTATTGAAATTTCCTAATGTCAAAAGTATCTCACCTGACTGTTTATTGGGTGAAACTACCCTCTGGAGAATGGCATGACGAAATGAGGTAGACTTGTTAACTTTCCCTTCACTAATCTCATCTTCCGTTGAAGTGCGTGAAGCTGGAGAACCAACTTTCATAAAACTGCAAATAGCATTTTGAAGGAGAAGAGCTATATCAGGCATTTTTCTTGTTTTCCAAGAACATGCAGCATTTTATCACCCAACAAGTGTTACCACTCTCATCCTTAAAAGTATCTAGTGATCTCTCATGAACAGTGAAGGATGGCGCCAGTGTTGTCAATTCACATCCTGTCAAGATATCCCCACACACTTGCTTACATAATACTACTTCACTCACTCACCAGAACTCTCACAGCAAGTCACAATTAGCAGTGCATCAATTATAAGATCATAATTGTCTACAGGTCCTGTTTTACAAATACCCACTGGTCAAATTATGATGGAAAAAATTATTACGAATCTTACAATTACACATTGAAAAAATTATTAAGAATCTTACAATTGAATGTTTCACACCATTAAACATACCAGACATTTACATAACAAAAATCTCATCACTGAAGCTGCAAATATGAAATATTACTTTCTATATAATACCAATAAATACATTTCATTCAAATAAAATGATGATCAACTTCAGTCCTACTGAATAAAAACAATTCATTTAACAAAAAATTATGACATTTTGTGAAATTCCAGTTACATCATCTTGAACATTCTTACAGCTTCTTGTCTCATTTGTAAACACATCTAGTAAGCAGAGAGAGAGAGAGAGAGAGAGAGAGAGAGAGAGAGAGAGAGAGAGAGAGAGAGAGAGAGAGAGAGAGAATTCTCTACAATAGTATGTTGTGTGAATTACCAATAACACAATAAATATTATAAATCCTCCTCCTCTGAATATTCATTCAAACAAGTATTTCCATCTTTGTATTTATGTTATTAATAATGTGTGTGTGTGTGTGTGTGTGTGTGTGTGTGTGTGAGAGAGAGAGAGAGAGAGAGAGAGAGAGAGAGAGAGAGAGAGAGAGAGAGAGAGAGAGAGAGAGAGAGAGAGAGAGAGAGAGAGCAAGGATGTAATCTATGTTAATTGCAAAAAATACTTGCCCTTAATTCAGTACTAATTTGTACATAACTACCCTATTCTTAAATTACCTGCCCAAGTGGCTACTAAAACTTAAGGAAATCACAGGAAGAAAGTTCAACAGTTTTAAATAACAATAATTCCAAATGCTAAAACGTTAAAGCACTTAAGAGGAACCTTTGCAGCAAATGAAGATATTTCAGCCTGTAGATACAGTATTGTAGGTTTTGTAAGTAATCTAAGTCTTATTGTTCTAAAAATATCTCTCAATTTCTGCAAGGGTCCCTATCAGTGCTCCAACTTATAAATATTTGGAGTTAATATTTAATAAAAATTTCACAGTACAATACATGAAAGTATTTGGGGTGTTTCTAAATACACTGAGAATATGAAACTTTTTATAATACCTACTGTTCTTAACAACAGGTATAATCATGCTGCAAGGTGCAATTGGCATTCAAAATAAACAAAAGAACAATGCTTGGCCAACTCTTATGGGCTGCCTGTAATCACCTGTTTCCCACCAGGTGGCACTGGAATGTCTTCATTCTAGTCAAAATTCTTCATGATCACTCATTAAGATGTGAGGAGGCTGGGCAGGTTTCAACTCTAACTTTAATGACAGGACTACAGCTTTACAAATCTCTTATGGATTTCAAAATCTTTCACAAATAATACAAAACAAAAATAAACAGGTGCAGTACTGCACTGAAAAGAATCAGCAAAAGTAACATCAAAATTAAAACAGGCAATTCACACAGTATGAACAAGAAAATGGCAAGACTGTCTATTCCAACGACACCTGGTGGGAAAAAGGTAATTACAGACTCTTCATTGGGTTCAGCTAAGCTTTATACTTTTGTTTATTTTGAATGCCAGTTGCAACTAACAGCGCAGATGTAAGCTAACTTTCACAGCTGGTAAGATTCATCAAAAATACTATTACAATTATAACTATCCTTATTGCTAATCCTAATTCTTGGTTTTCCTACAAAAAATTGCAAAAATATTAGACCAAAAGAAACTTACATATTTCTTTTAGAACTCAATGGAGAATTCTGATTTGGATGAGATGGTTTCTGCTCTGCCATTTTCTGCTTGGAAGCAGCACGCTTTGCTAAAAACTCACGTCTCATTGAATCCCCACCAGAAGAGCTCACAGTAGAAGACCGAGGACGATGGCCAAGAGGGGAATCACTTAGCCCCTCTAAGTGCACTTTGCTGTGGCTTGGCATGGGATTTATGTGTGGCCTCTCTGAAGCTGTGTTTGACTGTGTAGTTGAAGGCTGCTCCTGTTAGGAACACAGATAAGACAGATAAGCAAAGTAAAACTTCAATCAGGAACACATGGACAAGACAGCTAAGCAAAGTAAAACTTCAATATATGCCTGTGGTTTTGTTACAACGAATTCCTAAAAACACCATAATGATGATGCTACCGCAACCAAAAGTACTGATAGGTAACTGTCAAGACTGAGGGGCTACCAATGCTCAAAAGCAATACCAAGCTCCTCACAAATCATACAGCCTATTTAAATATGACATTTTTATGATAAAACAAAGTTTTATATATACTTACCAAGTAATTACTGTACATTGCTTTTAGTTTCTATTATCAGCAGTTTAAAATTTTGAAATTTGCGGGTCACGCTAGTCTGTTTTGGTGATGTGCCCCACCCACTTTCGGGGAAAGAGAGGAACAACTAGCAAAAGAGCTTCAAATTGTTTATGCCCTCATATTCATGTGTGGGGAGGAGGGCAGGCTCCGATCATGTAATTACTTGGTAAGTATATATAAAACTTTATTTTATCATAAAAATGTCATTTTTATATAGGTAATTTACCAAGTAATTACACTGCTGATTCCCACATTGATAGGAGGTGGGCAGTGTTGCCATTTTAGCGTGAAACGTGCCAGATCTAGCACGTTTTGGAAAATTCTGGCGCTTCTTTTTCGCATCTGATGCAGTCGCGCTTTTTAGCATCCTTTGGATATATCTAACGGGAAATCTGGCACATTTCTGGGTATTTAATAATAATAATAATAATAATAATATTCCAAAATAGAAAAAAATAAGCAAAAATACTTTGAATAATCTGGTATTTGAAACTTGTCATCTGCTGCATGAATACACTCTCTCTCTCTCTCTCTCTCTCTCTCTCTCTCTCTCTCTCTCTCTCTCTCTCTCTCTCTCTCTCTCTCTCTCTCTCTCTCTCTCTCTCTCTCTCTCTCTCTCTCTCTCACTTAATTCGAATTCCGATTTCATGTACTGAACGGTGACAATGGGGGAAGTGAGGTTATAGTATAGAGAAGATAGTATTGCCTCATGAACTGTTCACCAAACACCATAGAAAATGGGCTGCAATTAAAGTCTAGTTACATTATGCTTATAGGAAATTACAGAGACTCGTCTTGGGAAAATCCTCTTGGAGAACTTGCCAATTTAGCTGTATCATTGCTGTCCTTACCTCATTCTAACGCCGAAGTGGAAAGGACATTTAGTCAAATGAACATTATCAAATCCAAGATCTGCAATAGGATGAATCTGAAGACTTTAAATTCAGTACTAGCTACTCGTTATGGCCTGAAGTGAAAAGGAAAATGTTGCTATGATTATACCGGTAAATTGCCAAAAGAAATTGTTGATACTACTGGGGATTCAGCTAAATACAAGACTCAAGATGAACCTGGAACTTCTCAAAGCTCGGAAGCATCTTCTATAATAAACTTTGAAGTGGAGGATGATCTGGACAACCCAGAACTTTTCTTAATGGATTTTTGAAATACAGGTAGGTAAACAATATATTCCTTATTTTGCTTATTAGTACTTAATATCTGTTTTCATTGTTTAATTTTGTTTGATTTTTTTTACTGAATCGCCATGGAACACATAGTAATTAAAGTCACTTTGGTAATTGTAAATAGTCCTAGCGCTTTTTTTTTTAGCTCTATATGAGAATTATTTAGTGTGTTTCTAGCACATTTTGGAGGACCCTCTAGTGCTTTTTGAAAATAGGAAATGGCAACACTGGAGGTGGGAGGCATGAACATATCTACCCCAAAACATTAATAATTGTAATGGATTTGAGAATAGAAAAGATTGCTAACATTAAAATAATGTCCGTTGAATCCTCACCTGATAAGAGAGCTGCTACAGGAAGATACTGCCTCTAGATGGCGCTCATCTTATCGTAAAGTGGCGCTGCAGTATAGCCGAGAGTTGCCTGCTATTTTAGTGGGTACCCTGCAGCAAAGGACAATTCCGATTGCTTCACAAAGATAAAAGTTGCCCCTGCCCTGGGTGCAGTACAAAATATATATATAACCAGAGAAAACACAGTCACCAACACCACCATAAGAACACCATTACCCACCCATAAATGACCGGAGGGTACTCCGGGCACGTCGTACCCCTAGGCTCCCTTAAAAAACTCAACGTCCTTGTTTCAAGGCATAGTAGGAAGGATTGCTTCCTATGCTTCCTTCCCCAACACCACACCAGCCACAGAAAATGGACCCAATGTATTGAGGTTCTCCTATACAGTCTCTATCTCCTTTAAATAATGCAAAGCAAATACTGAATGACACTTCCAAAAAGTAGCTTGCAATACAGAAGAGAGAGACAAATTACGCTTGAAGGCTAAGGAAATTGCTACTGCTTTAATTTCATGTGCCTTCAGTTTACACAAGGGAAGGGCTTCATCACCAATTGAGGAATGAGCTTCCTTGATTAGATCTGAGGAAGAATGCCAGGGCATTCTTCAACAGTGGGCGCAAGGAGTTCTTGACCGAACACCATAAAGCACTAGACGAACCATGCACTCCTTTTGTTCTGTGAATATGATACTTCACTGTCCCTCACAGGACACAAAACTTCCTCTTCATCATTAGGACCAACAATCTCTGACAAACTTTTAATGGAAAAAGAACAAGGCCACAGATTGGACAAGGATTCATTTTTATCCATAAAACCCAAGGAAAGGGAGCAGACAGCATTACCTTGGAAGAAGCCCACCCTTCCATCCATCGCATGGATCTCACTAATCCGTTTGGCTGTTGCCAAGCTACAAGAAAAAGTGTCTTCCTAATCAAATCTCTTAAAGAGATTGAACGTAACGGCCCAAATGGAGGCCAGTTAACCATTTAAGCATCACATCCAAATTCCATGGAACTACTGCAACCTCTTTCTTATCAAACAATTTGATAAGGTCTGACAAATTGTGGTTAGAAGAGAGATCTATCTCTCTATGTCAGAATACCGATCCCAACATGGCTCTGTATCATTTAATCGTCGGAGCAGAAAGGCCTCTGTCGTTCCTCAAATATAACAGAAAATCTGCTACTTCTGCCACAGATTTTTGAGAAGAGGAAACTCTGCGGCTTTGGCACCAGTCTCGAAATATTGCCCACTTTGCCTGGTAAACTCTGTCCGAGGACTGACGTCTGCATTTGGCAATAGCTTGCGAAGCTGCTCTTGAAAAGCATTTCTTCCAGAAGAGTTCCCTGATAGCAGTTCGAGAAGGTCCGGAAACCACTCTTTCATTGGCCAAAATGGAGCTACTAGGATCATTTCTAATTCTGGTGCATCTGAAATTTGTTTAAAACTTGCCTCACCATACTTAATAAGCAGGAAGGCATAGAGGAACTTGTCGGACCAGTTCTGAAGCATACATCTGTTGCTCATGCTAAAGGATCCGGAACTGGAGAGCAAAACAGAGGAAGACGGTGGTTTCCAGAAGTCACAAAAAGGTCGAGAATTGGAGTCCCCCACAGTTTCCATAGATCCAGACATACCTGCTGATCTAGCATCCACTCTGTGGGTAGCACCTGCTTCTGGAGACTCAATTCGTCCGGCAGAATATTTGACCATCCTTGTATGAAACGTGTTAAAAGGGTTGTCTAGTTTTGATCCGCTCAAAGTAAAAGCTCCCTTGCTATCTCGCAAAGAGAGAAGGAGTGAGTTCCCCCTTGATTCTTTATATAAGACAGGGCAGCCGTGCTGTCCGAATATCCACTAATGTCTTTTCGCATACTTCCCTGATGAAGAACTGAAGTCTCAGACGTACTGCTCTCAGTTCCTTGGCATTTATATGACACTCTCTCTGTTCCAGGGACCATGTCCCTGAAACTTCCTTGCTCCCTGAAAGAGCTCCCTAACACAGATCTGACGCATCAGAATAAGTCTAGGTTGGGGCTCAATGGAAGAAGAAACTTTCCTTCCGCTAACCTGCTTTCTAAATTCCACCAGTGCCGGTCCACCTTGATCTCGGGTGAAATATAGAAACTGAAGGTGTCTGGATAAACCTTCCTGTCCCAGCTGATCCTTAAGTAAAATTGCAGAGGTCTCATGTAAAGCCTGCTAGGCGAACGAATTGCTCCAAGGAAGACAATGTTCCCAGAAGGCTCATCCACTCATTGGCTGAACAGTGATTGAGACTGAGAAACTTGTTTACCATTCTCAGACAAGACTCCACTCTTTTCAGGGATGGAGAAGCCAGAACAGTCTGCGAGTTGATCAACGTCCCCAAGTAAAGACTCTGTTGATCCGGAATCAGCTGGGACTTTTGAAAGTTGATGACCAACCCAAGATCCTGGGCTAAGAGGAGGGTTTTCCGAAGATCCTCCAAACACTTCTCCCTCGATTGGGCCCGAAGGAGCCAATTGTCAAGATATAGGGAGATTATGATACTCATCAAATGGAGCCATTTGGCCAGGGGAGAGAGAACTCTGGTGAAACCTTGTGGCACTGTCAAGAGCCCAAAACATAGGGAGCGGAACTGACAGACTTGTTCCCGTAGAGTTGTAGACAAACCTCAGAAACTTTCTCGACTCCTGGTGAATTGGAATATGAAAATATGTCTCCTGCATATCTACTGACATCATCCATTCTCCCTGGCGAATGGACAACAGGCCGGTATGGTCTGTCTCCATCTTGAATTTCGTCTTCTACACAAAGACGTTCAAGGCGCTGACGTCTAAGATGGGCCTCCATCCCCAACGCCTTGAGTACCACAAAAAGACGATTGTAGAACCCCGTAGAATTCACGTTTTCTACTAACTCTATCGCCCTCTTCTTGAGAAGGGATGAAACTTCCTCCGAGAGGGCCGAAAACCTTGTAGAGCCCTCAGAGTAAGCTGTCAATGTTACTAGCGATCTGAACAAGGGAGGCTCTTCTCGGAAGGGAACGGAGTATCATTCCTTAAGAACATTTACTATCCAGGGTTCAGCCCCTTTCTTTCTCCATCTCTCCCAGAAGAGAAGGAGTCTGGCTCCTACTGGTGTTCGGAGGGGAACGTTCTCACTTGCGAGAGGATGTACGGGAAGACGACTTCTTAATGGATTCCGCTGTGAATTTGGTTCCAGATCTAGATCTGGAATATGTTCTCTGCCTGTTACCCTTAAAGGGACGAAACTGCAAAGGAGAAACAGTCCTGGAGGGAAGAGAAGACAGCTCCTTAGGGCATCCAGAAGACTGTGTCAGAAGATCCTGGATACTCTTCTTCTGTAGGTCATATGATATCTCTAGAACAGTTGACTGCGGGAACAAGTGCAGATGGTCCAGAGGGGAAAACAGAAGAGCAAACTTCTGAGAGGGTGTAACCCCCTTAGAGGTGTACAAACACCACAACTCCCTCTTCTTCAGCACTCTCATAGTATAAAGGGAAGCCAAGTCCCGGGAACCATCCTTGATCCATTTATCTGTACAGGAAAGTATGCCTAACCAAGCGGAGCCATTATCTTCAGGAACAGTCAAATACTCCTTAATTTTACGGGCTAGAGAGCCCATAGCCCAGTCCATAAGCTAAAAACTTCAAACACCTTAAAAAGACTCTTAAGAAGGTGTGAAAGTTCCATCGAGGAAAACATAATCTTTCCCGAAGCAAAGACCGATCTTCGGGAAGAATCAAGCCAGAGAAGCCCTCCTGGGAGGAGACAGACACTCCCAGGGAAGGAGCTTCCCCTGTGGCTCCTCTTAGTTAACCCTGAAGGAGGAAAACTAAAGACAGCACGACCTTGATCCTCCTTCTCCAATAGCCAACCATCAATATCGCTCAAGGCTTTCTTTGCTGAGGAAGAAAGCACTAACCTTGGCAACTTAGAAGAGCCTGATGACTGAGACTCCATCAGAAAAGCAAAGGCAAGCGAGGAAGGAGTGACAGGCGAGAAGAAACTTGGGAAAGTGGCCAACAGGTACTTCAGTAGAGCCAAGTAAGCTGAGGGACGAACGTACTGAACAAGAACCTCCTCTTCATCTTCAGAAGAAACAGGTGACAAGATTGGATCCGTGGACTGGGGAGCCAAAGGAGCATTAGTAAGCAAGCTCAAAATACTGTCCAGCTTGCTCTGGATAGGGTCCACCGTAGAAGCTGACTGGGCACTAGTCGAAGACTGAAGCAGACTAGATTGAGGAGCACAAACAACTGCAGGAGCTGCAACAGGAGCAGGAGCAAGAGAAGCATTGACTGTGGAAGGAGGGTGTCCAGCTGTCCTTGGGCACTTCGAAACAACAGGAACCTCAGAAGACACAGAGCGGTCGGACAATCATGGGCGCTTGGGCGCTCTATGGCGCTCACAAGAAGAAGGGCGCTCAGAAACTGATAAGAGTTCGGGAGCCCATGGGCGCTCCAGCGCTTCTGGGCACTCGGGAGAAGTCTGGCGATCGATGACAGCAGGAGTCTTCATATTACTGGGTGCTCGGGAGCCAATACAGGTTCTGGCGGCAGCAGACGATCAGCAAATACTCTGCCAGAATCTGAGCGTTTAGGAGACAGGGAGCACTTAGATGACACATCCTGACTCTACAACAGGAGGAACAGAAGAAAACCGCCCCAGACTGTCCCAACAACTACACGAAGGCTGAGGACTATCTGAGGGATCCTTAAACTTCTTGCAAGGCACTGGAGGACATCCAACGAAATGCCTTTCCAATGGCGTTTGACTGCAACCTGGAATTTGGCAACAGGTTCAACCGAGGGGGCAACTACCCAAGGGCAGACCCCACCGACCTCCCTTTGGCTACCAGTTTTGACTTCTCCCAGGTTTAGGGGAGTATGTCATTGACCTTTACCTAGGAGAATTGATGGGTAGGGCAGCCACCTCCTCCACCAACACTTAACTTGCACTGGGCACTACTGTGCGCTCCGCTGACACAACACTAGTACTGGGCACTACAGGGCACTCCAAAACACTCTTGTCATCCATAAGAACTTTGACAGATGAAGCTTTGTAATGTATTTAATGATCAATTTGAATCTTTTATCAATCTTTAACTCGTGGCTGGTCATGGGGTTGGGTTCAGAAGCATGAGAGCCAGGTAAAGGAGAGGGTTTTACAGGAGAGGGATCATTAATGGGATTATCAGACATCACAGGAACATTAATATCAATGTCAACATTATCAACAGAAGAACTATGAGATTCCTGGGTAGCTTAAGATTTACTGGTCTGTCTAGCAGTAGCTTTTCTTTTCTTGTCCCTAGCCATTTTATTCAAATTTGATTTCAAAATCTTCCACCTCTTTAAATACCAATCAACACATTCGCTACCTGTCCCCTACAGCCTGTACATATTGTATGAGAATCATAGGTTTCCTTGGTCAAATGAGTATTGCAGCCTTTACTGCAATACCGAAAGCTAGACGAACTAGAGTCAGACATAATGAAAAAACCAAGGAAGTCAAGTCAAAATTAGGAATAGTCAAATCAGTCAAAGTCACAATTAAGAATCTAACACTCTAAATGCACCGAAAAGGCTACCAATACAGAATACTTCACCAAAACATGAAATAACAACAGGAAAGATGAATTCCAAAATAGAATCAGCTACTGCTAACAACTGGTGTACAGCCATCAGCCGACAGAAACAAATTGAAGCTCTTTTTTTAGTTGTTCCTCTCTTTCCCCGAAAGTGGGCGGGGCACGTCACCAAAACCCAAAACAAACTAGCGCAACCTGCGAATTCCAAAATTTTAAGCTGCCGACAATAGAAACTAAGAGCAATGTAATTACTTGGTAAGTTACTTATATAAAACTTGCCCTTTACAACAAAACTAAACTAAATTGGGCAACTTAAATTCCATTACCAGCTAGGAGACTGAGGCATTCCTCTACTTAAGCTCTAATGAACAGGACCACTCAGTTCAGCCAAAGCAGAATGTTACCTAGAAATGCCTCAAGAAGTAAAAAAAAAAAAAAAAAAAAAGACAACCTATAACTCATTTATTTGGATACCAGCTAAAGCCTTCCTCATAAACACTGGAGTTACTTTGCACCTTAGATGAATGATATTCTTTTATTAAAAGAATCCCCACCTACAAACATTTACCTCTACTTCTATGAAATAATGACAAACATAGGAGAGTTAGTAGCAGAATGCAGTAACAGAGAAAGACAATCATAAGATGGATCGGAAAAGCTTTATACAAACTGAACGCAGCTGATGAAGCAATGACATTCAAATCCTTCATTTATCTGAATCACTGAACTTGACATTACCCAATATACCTGAGCCAGGGACCAAGGCCCCAAAGATATGTGATACAGTATGCAGCACATAAATTTCAAAAAATTTGAAAAAATTGCTCTCTGATGGCTGGCAATGCTGAGAAGCCTCAAAAAAATATTGGTATCACTGCTTACACTCAAACAGACTGATAAAGGGTTTTGGGGGGTTGGGAGGCCTGAAGAAGTTTCCAAGGTGGGGGGGGGGATGTCAGATGGCTGGGCACCATGGGTGAGAAGGGGCAGTAAGGCTGTCTCAGGGGTTGTTTTGGAAGGTGGGTGGAGCTGGGGAGCATTTTCCCTGGTTGGGAGGGGGCGGGGATGCAGTGTTGGATGGGTGAAGAGGTTTACATAGACATCTGACTTGATACAGCTTGTTTTGTTTTGTGTTTTTATGCTTATGACTTTTTTATTTATATTTTACGCTATTCTTACTTATAGTTTTACTGTATTTTCTTTTTCTATATTTACAGCCAAAAAGAAAAATGTAATCGTAAGCATAGGGTAGGGTATATGAGAGAGAGAGAGAGAGAGAGAGAGAGAGAGAGAGAGAGAGAGAGAGAGAGAGAGAGAGAGAGAGAGAGAGAGAGAGAGAGAGAGAGAGAGAGGGGATATCAACAGCGATAAAATAATCTCTTGTGTACTGTTACAATTGTGATATTCACACTTAGAATCAACTAAACTTGTAATGAAATACTGTACAGTAAATCAAGCAAAACAAAAAAGAAAAACGTCAAATCTGATACAGCGCTAAGAAACACAAACACGAATGCACACACTAAGAAAAGATGGCAATGTCAACAATGATGAATGCCACATGCAGGTAGATGTAAAAAGAGACACACACACACACAAGCATACAAATAAGGTGATATGAGGTGAAATGAAAAATCATTAATTCATATAAAACACAATATGATGAACTACTTTCAGGTAGTTTTCTCAAAATGAATTTACTCTGAACAATCGTCACCGAGAAATGCTGTATGTACTACAGATGTAAACAGGTTGTAATGTAATACACAAACCGAAAGAATTTATTTTTCAGTAAATTGTACCAGGCTAGGCTTTCGAACAAGATTACCAAACTTATGGCTAATGTAACAATTCATAACCAACTCTTATAATTAACAACCACTTACCAAAGAACTGACATAAACAACATCGACTATGATGTAAACAAACACATTGGTAACAGCTGTTTTGCAATTTTGAGGAATTTTACTTTAACATCCCATTTGGTTTACCTCTGTATACCCGTTTTACATTTATGTACAAAGACAAAAATAATAATTCCAGTAATATATTCATTTCTTTTTGCAACTAAAAAATAATTCTCCTAATTCTTTTGCTAGTAAGCTTAATCAGCTGATTCTGAGAACATAAACATTGCTCTATGAAAATGGCGGATGATCGTTTTTTTCTATACAACATGATAATAATAGAGTATAAATGGATTTGATACGTAAAATTTCAATTTCATTACCATTACCTTTATCTTAAATACATCTGTAACAGCCTACTTGACTTATGCAAATGGATACTGTGAGTGTAACACCTAGCCTTAGTCAATGGTTCACACATACACATTTTGTATCTCATGTATAATAATACAATATGGTGCCAACTAATAAGAAAGTTGCTGAATGAAAATACATTAATGGTCATAAAATCATGGTAGGCTGTGGCTAAACACAGGTAAGCTACCTACCTACTGAACTGTTATTTACGAGAGAGAAAAAGAAGGGGGTTGCATTTTTTCAAAGTGTATTTAAGCATATATTTTGTTACAAATATGGGCAATAAAGGTAGATAATAGCCTTTGCATAAAGTCTTCAGTTTAAAGTTTGATGGCTGTTGTTTATAAGCATACTGAGTGTTTACAGTTATGTGGTATATTGACATGGTTAGGTGAGGAAGGGTAAGGAATTTCCCTTGAACACCCATAAATTTTTTACTAGCCCTTATCCAACGGGGCCTTGGCTCCATTAATCCAGATAATTGAAGGATTACTATAACAAAATAACCTGATGAAAAATACTAAGTCTAAACTAAAAAGAATACAGATAAAAAGATGTCTGAGTTCCCTAAACTGCAAATTTGTATTTGAAAAAGATTTCACAATGCATACCTCTACAGGTGCAACATCCTTTTCTGCACTGTCATGGTCGCGTCCTTCTCTCTTTAAAAGCTGATTAAAAGATGTAGTCAAACTTTTCTTTGCTCGTCGTAAAGAGGATTCTAAATTAGTTCCAATCTGAAAATCTGGCCTGAAAAAAAATGACAGCACTGAAAAGTCTCAGGGAAAATCTAGTGATGTAAAATAAAGTTTGAGAAGCAAATATACAAAACTACTATTTAATCTCTTTTCAAATATATACTCAATTACTTGTAAATTATTTTTAAAAGAATTAACTTTAATGAATCATGTATAACAAAAATCTTCTCAATGATATGATAATCTTCTCAATGATATGATAAGTCAGAAAAATTTGCATTAGTCCACTGCTACATCATATCAGAAAAAATTGACGTTCATTTGCAAAATGGAATGCATAAAAAATTTAATATTCTTAAAATATTGTTTTTTAGCGATATAGTTCTCGTCCATTTTACGCGGGAATAGGTTCCAGAACCTACCGCAGAAATGCAAAAAAAAAAAAAAAAAAAAAAAAACCTCTAAAAATGCTTATAACTGGCTTATAACTGCCAAATACCTTGTATGCCTGAAGCTAAAATGATTATAACTGTATATTTTAACATTTCACTGCTTAATTTGATAGTTCAAACAAAAATATACCTTACATTATCATATTAAAACAATTTAATACCATTTCAAACAAAAATACACCCCAAAATCATCATCCCAACACACCAAAAGTAACCTTACATTACAGTACTCGCCTACTACTGTTACTCTTAAGTAGCTATATACACCCCTAAAATGCTTATAACGGCCTATTTTAACAGTTCATCGCCAAACTTGACAGTTCAAACAAAAATATATCTCAGACTATCATCCCAGAGCACCCTAATATCATTTCAAAGTCATGTTGCAAAATTAAATTCAAGCCTACAACTGTTACTTGTAAGTATCCCTATCATTCAGGCATGCACGTTTTCTTTGGCCTAACTTTGCAAATTGTTCTGCTCATGCTGTATAGAATGCATTGGGAGCATACTTTACGTTTATTTTTCTGTGTTGTAAGATGATTCTGAAATGATATTTACTGTACAGGTACGTATTTTAGGATAGTACTACAGTAAACCCCCGTATTTGTGTTCTCGCAATTCGCAGACTTACGTATTGGCAGATTTCTCTGTGGAAAGTATCTACAGGCAGTTCCCGGTTAAGGGCGGGCTCGGTTAACGGCGACCCGGTTTTAAAGGGCTTGTCTAATGACGAAAATCGGCAATTTTCCGCTTATCGGTGCTGATAACCGAAAATCGGCACTTTTCGGCACCGATAAGCACCCAAAATGGCCGAAAAAGCGCTGGAAAGTGCTGAAAACCGCCGATTTTCGGTTATCATCACACCCTCAGAACAGGACCCCCGCTGATACCCAGGGACTGCCTGTACGTATTATTCGTTGGAAAATTCACCCATTCACAGTATTTTTCACTAAGAAATATTCACTAATTACTGTATTTTCATATCATTTTCATGACTACATACACTTTTTGTGGTAAGACTATTAAAATACCTAGGTATAAGCATCTTTGAGGGTTTTTCTTGTTTAAACTATCAAAATAGGCAGTTCTAAGTGTTTTTAGAGGGGATTTTAAGTATTTGCAGATTTTAGCTATTCTCAGGGGGTGCGGTACGCATCCCCCGCGAATACGGGGGTTTACTGTACTGCACAAGTATAGAGGTTTGTTAATTACGTCATGTTAGTATTTTCGTGATTATGTACAAATACATTTATGATAAAAAAAAATTATTTATTATGGTAAGTTGTTATTGATCTTTGACATGATATTATCAAAATCATTTCAAAGTCATCTTAAACATTTTACCCTTAAAAATATATACGTACAAGAGAGATTTTTCAGTATCATTCGTAGCTATTTTATTTAATCACCAAATGGGCAACATAATAATAATAATAATAATAATAATAATAATAATAATAATAATAATAATAATAATAATATTGTAATTAAAAAAAATATGCATTTCTATAATAAATTATGTGAAATTTTAAACAAATATATATTTCCAATCTTTTCCAAAGTCTGAAATGAGGGGGGAGGTTGGACCTGTCATGTACGTCAAATATCTGACTGGAGGGTCAGCCAGATATTTGACATATACGACAGGTCCAACCTCCCTCTTCACTTCAGAGCTTTGGAAAAGATTGGGAACATGTATTTGTTTGTTTAAAATTTCACAATTTACTATAGAAATGCATAAATTTTTTAATTACAGTTTTTATTATTATTATTATTATTATTATTATTGCTGAATGAAATTGCTACATCAGCTGCATTTAATTTGTATACAGTCTTCTCTATTATTCTAGTTATCACTTTTTCTCTGCTACTGCATCGGGCGAGTAACGTTCCGATGTAATTCATCTTCAGGAAGGAAATAGTCGAAATTCAGGGACTGCATTTATTCCTATATTTAAATATGGAGGGCAGAAAGTTGTCTACAGTGTAGGTATTTGTCAATTATAGAGTATAGGCAGTTCCTGGTTATCGGCGATCCGGTTTTACGGGGCTTGTCTAGCAATGAAAATCAGCGATTTTCGCTTATCGGCGCCAATAATCCAGTACTGCCACTGATACATACCTAACAGAGGTGCCGATAAGTGCCGAAAATCGGTTATCGGCGATTTTCGCTTATCGTCATACTGTCGACATCCTTATCTGCAAGACCAAAGATGGCCTAAGAACCTATGTTTATACCAAGCAGACTAACTTAGGCCTTTGCCTGAATGGAGACAGCGAGTGCCCTGCAAGGTATAAGAACACCACCATCAAGGCCTATGTGAAGAGGGCCCTTGCTCACTGCTCTCCCTAGCAGGATAACCACCAAGAACTCGACCGTGTCTCCCAGATGCTCATTAACAATGGGCACTCCTACAAGCAAGTAAACAGAGAAGTACATGCAGTGCTGGATCAATGGTACGATGAGCGAGAGACACCGCAGCCTCATCCTCAGGAGAATATCAAGCTGTGATATAGGATGAGAATGGACCCGAGATATCGAGAAAATGAAGATATGAGGAAAATCATCACTGAAAACACATTCCCCACCAGAGTTGACACCAAGCTGGACCTCATCGTTTACTATCAAAATTGGTGCACGAGAGATTTAATCATGAAAAATAACCCATCCCCACCAACAAGAGATCCTCTGAAACAAACTAATGTGGTCTACCAGTTTACATGCCCCATCAGTGGATGTACCGGCTCATACATTGGTATGACCACTATGAATCCGTAGAAGAGGATTTCATGTCATGCACAAGAAGCAACAAAAGCCCATACCAGAAACTCACAACACGATGCCACCTCCTGTGACGGAATTATCAAGAGCACCACGATAATTGGGAGAGCCTCAGACTAGCAACATCTACGACTACTAGAGGCGCTCCTCATCCAGCAAGAGAAGCCCTCTCTGAATAGGACTCAGGAAGTGCGCTTCCTCCCCACAAATATAAGGACAATAATACCAAGACCTGTGACCAACACCAGAACGAGCGACAATCCCTGCTAGCAACACCAGATCAGACGAACAATCCTGCAACAAATAGGAATAGACACAGGAGAACACCAGGCTGTGACGTCACACACCGCCCAGTGATGCCATGCCCCTGCCCCACCGGTCAGTGAGACTGCAGCAGCGTGACCTTCATGCCTGAAGAGGTGGCTTGAAGAAAACTTTCACCAGCCAATAGGCAGCCAGCATCCTGCCCCTGCCAATCAAAATTCAGCATGAGGCCTAGCCCTGCAGACCCTCAACTACATATCGAGTAGACCCTACCATCAACATCACTCTACTCCTACCCTCAGCCATGAACATACATGGTTGGAACTGGGAGAAACGCTGGCGAAATAACTGTATACAGTACTCTAATTACAAATACCTACATTGTACACAACTCTATGGACCATATCCTCCATATTTAAATAAAGGAATAAATGCAGTCCCTGAATTTCGACTATTTCCCTCCTGAAGATGAATAAAGATCGGAACATTACTCACCCGATGCAGTAGTAGAGAAAAAGTAATAATTAGAAAAATAGAGAAGACTATACAAATTAAATGCAGCTGATGCAGCAACTTCATTCAACAATACCTGTTTAAAAGAGGGTCTACTGCCGATATATTATTACTGTACTATTATTATTATATTATTATTATTATTGGTAGGTCTTTCTCCCCTATTTTGAGAACGGGATAAGCTGTATATCAGGTCCACATTAATATTCAGTGGTGAATTATGTTGATTTTATAAAAATGTTACAAGAGCTTTCGAACCCTGTTAGACTGAAGATGAACCCAGGGCCGGGTTTGAAAACTCTTTTAACATTTTTATAAAATTAACATAATTCACCACTGAATACTATTGTGGACCTGATACACTGCATTATCATTATTATTATTATTATCATTATTATTACTGAATCTTATTAATATCTGAAAATTAGTACTTATTATTGGGTAAATCATTTATTTATCATACATACGTGATAGTCCTCACCATCTCCCATAAATTTATTATAAAATTCTTGTGCTCTGTATACATATATTTTAATGAAAAAATACAGTAATTAGTGAATACAGTGTTGCTATAAGAAAAAAAGCGAATTAGCGATAATTTCAGAGATATGGCCCAAAGGAAAATCCCAAATCAGTGAAATTTCCCCAGCGGAATGATGTGTTCCATAAAAATCCGCAACAAAATGAAACACAGAAATGTGACTAATTGTCATACACAAGTTTTTCACAGACACACGAACATTTGCGAATACTGAGAAACCCTGCAAAAGTGTTTATGTTCAATTTTTTATGTAATTTGTAAGTTTTCAAGCTTTTATATATAAATCAAATAACATTAAGTAATCAAAGTAATAATTTCTCTCTCTCTCTCTCTTTTACTGAGATGAGAGAATTTTAATGGCACATGCATATGTTTATTTGTTTTGTATGATAAATTTGTTACCTAATAATTAGTACTAATTTTCAAATATCAATAAGATTAATAAGATTACATAATAATAATAATAATAATAATAATAATAATATAATAATAATAATAATAATAATAGGTCTTATTAAAAAGGATGGCTGTATTATGCAAATTTATCTTATATAGTGTCTTTTCTATCCTCCTTATGATTCGCTTTTCAGGCTCAGCGATGTTAGTCAGTAACTGGCCGATATTCATGTTGGAAAACAGCCATCCTTTTTAATAAGACCTGTTTAAAAGAGGGTCTACTCCCTTCAAATAATAATAATAATAATATAACTAATTACAAAATTCGTATTTGATATTAAACAAACAAATATCTTTCCCTCATCTCCTGTAAGAAGCTCGGAGGCAAAACACTGCCAGACATGTTGATTTACCATGACAAGAAGGGGGAGTGTTGCTGATTAGTGGGTCAAAGGTTTCTTATGTAATTCTCTCTCTCTCTCGTTCATAGTTAGCGCAACCTACGTATTACTGTTTCTCTGTATGTCTAACTGTACAGTAGATAATTTTAAACTGATCTAATTTTATCTATACCATTTACAAACTAAATGAGCCATTCTAAAACAGAGCATTTCAGAATAAAGAGAAAGAGACAGAATAGAGAAATTTATAAGTTTTTAAAAACTAGGTTGAGAAGACTCCTAAAAATAGATTGGTGGAATGGGGAGAGAGAGAAATAGGATACTAATCTTTACACTCTCCTACATTTTTACGTCAACCATTTATTTCTTTTTTTTAGGTAATGTATTAAGCTAACTTTTAAATGAAATTATATTTTTACGTCAACCATTTATTTCTTTTTTTTTAAGGTAATGTATTAAGCTAACTTTTAAATGAAATTATAGTAACTTTAATTTCATTTAAAAGTTAGTTTAATACTGAATTTCCATCTTTTGATATCTAACATAAGAATAACCTCTCTCTCTCCATCATAATTCATAAATAATTTAACTTGATATCTCAAGTGAGGACAATATCTCTCTCTCTCTCTCTCTCTCTCTCTCTCTCTCTCTCTCTCTCTCTCTCTCTCGTTATTCTCTCTGTCTCCGTAATAACTGATAAATAATTTCACTCTCTTGAGTAAGGACAACCCTTATCTCTCTCTCTCTCTCTCTCTTTGTTCATAATTAGTGCTCACACATTTTTACAACTTATTATTTCTCTGTTCGTCTTTACCTGTACAGTAGATAGTTTAAATTGATCTAATTTTACCTGTACAGGCAGTTCCCGGGTTACGATGGGTATGGCTTACGACGTTCCGAGGTTACGACGCTTTTCAAATATATTCATCAGAAATTATTTCCAGGTTTACAACGCATGTTCCGGCGTTACGACACTTACGATGCCACTCCGACGGAAGAAATATCGCTCCAAAATGGCAGAATAATAAAAATTTAGAGGTTTTTTGATGAAAAACTCAATAAGAATGCAGTTTTCATAATTTTCAATACACCCAAAGCATTAAAAGTAAGGTTTTCTTAGGATTTTCGACAATTTTTTGGTTTACGATGATTTTCGGCTTACAACGCGGCGTAGGAATGGAACCCCCATCGTAAACCGGGGACTGCCTGTACTGTCTACGAAGTGTAAATGTGCTAGTGTGGCAAATACTTTCTAAAACAGAGACATAATAATTAAGAGTTGTATTAGTCAAAATAAAAAACACTGTTTGTTCATGAAAAAGCATTTCAGAACAAAGAGAAAGAGATGTAGAATAAAGAAGTTATTAATAAGAGGTTGAGAAAACTTCTAAAAATAGATCAGTCAGAAGGGGAGAGAGACAGAAATTCTCTTCCAACTCTCTATTTTTGTCACCCATTTATTCCTTTTTTTAAGGGTAATGTATTAAGCTGACTTTTAAATGAAATTACAGTAAATTTAATTTCATTTAAAAGTTAGCTTAATAATTTGGGAGCATGATTAGGGTCATATTTAGTGTTTAAAACTTTAGAAATAAGTATTTACTGTATTGGCATTTTTAGAGACCCTGCCAAACTTGCGTGAAAATTCGCTTTGCGTGAGGGGTTCTGGGACCTAACCTAGCATAAGTTCGGGGTATGACTTTACAAGAAATACCTCATCAGCCCAAACAGGTGAATATCAAAGAAAAGTCAATAAAGTAATAAAGTATTGTTATACAAAATAGTAGCGGTAATGTTCCAGTAGTGACCTATTCTAAATTCACCAAAATCATGAAGTTTTAAAATTGTAGAGATTAAATATTTCCTGCACTATGAATAAAAAATATTTATAATTTGAATATATGGCTTCTACAATACATTTTGCCTCCAAACGCTGCATTCTGACCTGATACATAGTTACAATTACACTTGCACAACTGATATCTGATATATAGTTACAAATACACTTTCACAAATTATCAAGACATAGTAAGAATCAGGGCTACACTTACTTCACTCCTCCTCCAGGTAATGCTGTGTGCGAGTGAGAAGCCTGCTTGCATTCAAAATGAGCACGGAGAAGCATCATCAGTATGTTATTTTGTGTCTGAACATCTGAGGTTTCTGCACCCTCATATTTAGCTATCAACATCCTTCTATCATCTTCTGGTAAGGTTGATAACTGTTTCATGATATTCATGTGAGCCTTGGAAGCTGGTAAACCTGATATAAATAAGAAATGTGTTTTGGTACATCTGACAGTAAAAACAAGCACACACACTAAATAAAATTCTGTGGTAAAAACCACACCACTCAATAGAAAACTCAATTAAAGCAAAGTATACATCAGCAGCTGCTTCAACACATAATTGCTTCACATAACTCATCACACCTGTATTCATAGTCAATACAAAATTGTCAATATAATAAATGTATTTGACCTTCCGAGCACAGTATACTTGCAACCACTGTAAAAATACTTTTAACCCTCTTGAATGAAATGAAACCTACTTTCTGTAATATTTTGCTTGTATAATTTTTTAGCTACTTTGTCACAACAGCTGCCATTTGACAAACAAAGTGGTGACAATGAGCACTGTCACATGTTTTTAATATTTGTCTGTTTCTCAAAAACATTAGTGTCTAA
Source organism: Macrobrachium rosenbergii (assembly GCF_040412425.1). NCBI lineage: Eukaryota > Metazoa > Arthropoda > Malacostraca > Decapoda > Palaemonidae > Macrobrachium > Macrobrachium rosenbergii. The sequence continues at coordinate 30,423,244 of NC_089783.1, read as the reverse complement.
TGTTTTTAATTTACTTTGCACCTAATTTGAAATTGGCAAAGATACAATTCTCTTAAATTGTTCAGTACCGTGCTGCCTATTTCAAGCTTTTATACAAGATGGGCTTAAGTAGCTCATACTGTAATATCAAACATGCATCATGGGTATATTGCCAAAAAAAATATATGTAGCTAAATGGCTTTGTATAAACACGTAAGTAATTTACTATTAAAATTACAATTTTTAAAACTAAATTGTATTTTTCCCATCTATACAAACCTGAGGTCCTTTACATTAGGAATTACTTACGGCGAAGCTAGGCACGGCCATTAAACTCTTGAACAAGTTGGTTAGGCAGTAACTGCTGCCAGGTAGGCGAGAATACCTGCCTGCCTGGATGTAAACATTCCAGTTTGCCTTTTGGCCCAGGTTCAGATTGAGGGGTGGCATGAGGTGGGCATAAAAATGAAATAGGAGAGGTCAGTCACTCTCGGGATCCTTCTCACTTCCAGAACCAACACCTTAGGCGAGATGCTACCTGTTCTCTTGAAGGAGCCGGGTAAGAAAACACAACTTGTTGAGAAGCCACCACAGGACCAAGGAAAAAAGGTTCCCAAGAGTGTGGTCTATGAGACCACATCTTGCTTCCAGACTGACAGAAACTTATGGAATGCGAGGAAGCCATTGACTGCGTGAGTTCTCAGGTGGAAAGTACTGGTATTGTCGTCGCCAGCTGCCGAGTACCTCCTTCGATCGCTTCTTGAAGCCAAGAGAAAGATGTGTCCTTAGACACTTCTTCCTTGGAAGAGACAGTACTAGCAAAAATGTTGACGACATCCAGGTTAGGAATGTCGGGCCTTTTCGGAAAGTACCGCAGCTCCCTAATAGGACAAAGTAATGACTGATCTGGATCATTGATACAAAGTCTAAGGAGGAGGGGAACAAGGACTCGAACCCGATAACAGATGCCGATGGATTTGGAGTCCACTTACAACATCTGAGAAGGAGTTGAGGTATTGATCCCCTTCACCTGTTCTTCCATCTTCTACGTCCAGGCCGGAGCGAGATGAGAGATGGTCCTAAGGGGGCACATCTCTGTCCGACGACTCTCATTAGGGTGCATGCAGAGCACGGAACAGGAACCCTAAAACAGTCACATGCCACTCAAGGAACAGTTCCCTGGGATAGCAAAACCAAAACTTCTCATCAGTAGCCAAATCTTGAATGAGGAGAAAATAGCTACTTCAGACAGAAGAATAGATCGCACGGCCTAGGTTTTTCACAACTGAAATGGAGAGAAGCAACCCTTGGCGGAAAAGACAAGGAAGTCCAGACTTGAAGAGCGACTCTGACCCAAGAAGACGTTCCATCAACAACACCAAACAGCGAAAAGACAGATCCAGTCCCTGGAACAGTGTTGCAGAGGACTTCATGAGATATCCAGCTATATCGCTTGTGAACCCCTAGCAAAATAGACAAATATGGTGGGAAAAACGTAGACATTGATGTTTCCCATAAGGACAGCATACCTCACTGTAGCGGCCCATGGGTCTGGTGTGAAGGAGCCAGAAAACTACCGACTTTGTTGTGCCAGGAGGCAAACAGAAAGATGGTAGGGATCTCTCAGTCGAGCAGTCTTTTCCTGAATCTTCGTGAAGAAAAGAGTGAAGAGCATGTTCCATCCCGATCACTCAAACCTGAGGCCGAGCTCGCCTACCAATACATCCCCACCGGGAATGTATCTGGCTAACTGAGCTATCGAGTGCTCTATAGAATACTCGAGTACCAGCAAATGTTGACAGATGGAACAGGAGGAAAAAACTATTCCCTCGTTTGTCAACGAATGCCACTACTACTGTGGTGTTCTTGTTCAACGAAACCACTTAGTGTTGCAAAACTCATCCTGAAATTCTCAGAAGGCCAAAAGGCTGCCTTGAGTTTAGGGTGTTGATGAGAAGGTATCAATCATCTCAGTCACATACCTTCAAGACAAAGTTTTACACAGGTGTGCACCTATTCCTCGATCAGTGAATCCGAGAGTAGACACACGACGTGAGGAGAATATGCAAGCATACTTGAAGGTTCCTTCCTCATACTTCAAAGATGAAAGAAGGATGGAGGACTGGAAGCAGACCTCCTTCATTCTCCACCATGGGAAGCTTCTGCAAGATGACAGGCTACCAAGACAATTAGCTCTAGCTGGGCTGGCATTTCCCGAATCGAGAGCACGGGAGAGGAAGCGGGATGGAAGTTTGATGAAAAGAATTGCCGAGACCCAAGGGAAATAGATACTTCTCCTGAAGGAATTCATTCCCAGGTCTCAGCAGTGTCGCTGCCAGGTCCAGAGACTCAACAAGTATCATTTCATCCAAGTATCTGCAGTAGGAGGAGAACTGCCTGGTCGATACTTCTCCCTCTCTTCCCTTCTGCCCTCCTTCCTTATGGAAGAGAGGGTGGAAAGAGACACAGTTATACGCACCTTCCCAGAAGGGAAGAAGAGGGCTGCGTGTTTCCGCAATCTTCTTCCGAAGCCTGGTACTTCTTAGGAGTCGAGGAGGCTGGCTTGAACTTAAGGTCGAGCCGAGATAACAAAGACCCAAAGGTCTTGGCCATTGTCCAAAAGACAAGGCAGTGCCCAGGTAAGAACCTTGATTACTGCGGTATCTGGCAAATCTCTGAAAGAGAAAGGCAGAACCGAGTAAAGGTTCGTCCCTAAGGGTCAAGCCAACTTGGGACTTACAAAACCGGAGATCCGCATTAGGACAAAGTCCTTCTTCTCAGCACCAGAATTGCCCACAGATTGCCACTTGGTGTAGGAAGACACACCCCCGGACAGGACCAGTCTCCAGAAGGCAGGCTTCTCTCCAGGAATGGTCGTATCCGAGGACAGAAAGCCTAAAAGTGAAAGATTGTGGATCCATCAGGAGTGTGCCTGGAGGTGTCCTTCAAGATCACCGCCTCTCATTGCGGAAGAGAATACCCTTCATGGCAAGGAGAAGCAGAGAGAGAACCCAGTCTGGATGAAGCAGCGTCAGAACAACCTGCAGTCGGCAAGACCCCTCCGAGGCAAGAAGAATTTGTACTCTGTCAAGGCAGGGGAGGAGTTTGGTGTCTCGACTTGAATGAACTCCTTGTCCAAAGAAAAGTACTCATCTGGTCGAGAACGCTCTCGTAAACGAGGACCGTGGCGGCCCCCAAAAACTCTTGGCCCCTTTGGGAACTCCAAGGGCTGCGAGTGATGAAGATTATTCATTGGAGGAGCCATGGTCCTGGCCCGGGGATCCACATGCTGACGAATTGGCGCGAAGTTCTCCAAGAAACAAGAAACAAGGGTGATCGCAACTTGAAGAGGAAGACCCTCGCTGCTTCTGAAGGGTGAAACTCCTGTACCTCTCTCCCTGGAGGAAGACCTTGACAGATCCCAAGAAACCCTCCTCGGTTACCTGGTAGTACTACAAGACAATCAGGGGACCGACACTGAACGCACACCAGGTAGCCGAACTCTGAAAAAGACAAATTCATTGGGGCTTTCTCTGTCCGTCTCGTGCCTCTCGGAACAACTGAGAGAAAAAGAGAACAGTTGAGGAGAAAGAGTACCCCCACCTGTCCTGCCAGGTAGACCAACAGGAGAGGCGGACCATGAGCGATAATCAACTGAAGGAGATGATTGCCACATGGGGGAAGAAGAGCACTTGTAACGTGGCAAAGCGCTTTCCTGGGAAGAGCAGAGTTCACTCGAACAGTGACGAGAACCCGATTCGGAAAATCCAAGCAGAGACCAAGTCAAGCCGAGCTATGCCAAACCGAGCCGATCATGCGAATGCAATCCAGACTGGGTGGTAAGCGGTGGACTGAGGGGCAAGCGGGGCGAGCCGAGCCAGTCTCGCGAATGCGACCAGATGATGGGCGGGGGGAGCAAGCCAAGCAGAGCCGATTGCGCGAATGCAATTGGAACTGGGTAGGGCGGAACTCGTCTTCCGTGAACTAGCACTAATTTCCCAAACTCTATACTTCTTCGAGGCCAAGACCCCTCCAGAAAAAGGTTTGAAGGGGGAATTCTGTGTCTGCTATCCTGCAAGCTTGAATCCTAAGGTTCAAGACATGAGGATGAAACCTGGCCAAGCAACCGAAGCAGTTGGCAGGCTGTATTGAGACACCTGGGCATCTTGGCACTTTCTCTTGTCCTGTGCCTCTCGCCAGGAGAGTGCTTGTGATTCATAGAATTTGAGTGACCTACGAGACTCCCAAAAATCGGGAGCGGCTGCTCTCAGTTTCCTAAGAATTGAAAAGAGCCAGGCACAGAACCAGTCTTAGACACAGACTTCTAAGACTGGCAACGAGGGCGTGGCCTCGAGAGGCCACACTCTCACAGCCCCCGAAACATGAGACACCAGAAAAGAATGCGAATCGGTGGAAGGGCCAAAGAGAGAAAATTGTCTCTCAGAAGAGGCAGTGCCTTAGGAGTCCCACAGGACTCCCAAAGGGAACCTCCTCCCTGCTTCTTCTGGTGTTCGAACCGATAGGACCAAGACACCAGGCTAGGAACCCGACCGAGCACTGGTAAGCACTCAGGGAGCACTTGTAGTGCTGGCAAGAGGAGCCAAGACACCTGGGTGCCTCAGCCCTTTCTCTCAAGCTGCTCCTGAACTGGGTCGGGGAAAATACTCTCCAGACCAGATCGGGATACTCGATATTCCACAGAATCTTGAGCACTCAGAGCAGCTCGCGAACGAGCGCCCAAAGCAACACCCATCTTAGAGGTGGAATCCCTAGGACTGGGAACGGGAGCGCAAACCAAGGTCTACGCACCCGCGGTTCCTGAAACACAAAACCCAGGGGTATGCGAATTGGTTCCCGAAGACAAAGGTCGGAAAGAACCAACGTGAGACCCGCTGTCTCCTTGGAAGGAGGCAGTCCCTCGACGCCCAAAGGACTTCATGGGCGAAGAAGCAGCCTTTCTCTCCTTCAACTGATGGAGGTCTATCTGGTTTCCCAGGACCCTCTCAAACCTCAGGAGAGGAAGGGAAGAGGCAGCAGAAGACGAAATCAAAGATAAGTGGAAGAAGACGGTGGCTACCTCCACAGGGCGACTTCCTTCACCTTCACTCCGACATCCTCTACAGGATGGTGGACACGAAACATTGTAACCTTCACGGCAGCTGGGCAGGATCACAACAAAAGCAACCCAGGACACGACCACCAGAAGTAGCAGGCGCAATCAGGACAGCCGATGCAGGAGCTACAGAAGCGGTTCAGAAGGCAGGAGCTACAGCAAAGGCCAGGAACATCACATGAATGTCACCAGCAGTGACAGGTGCGACTGGGACGGCTGCAGCAGGAGCCGCCCAGAGACTTGTTGCCGAGTCAACAGGGGCAATAACACAGGAACCACAGCAGGAGCAAATGGACCACAGATACGCCAGAGGCAGTGCCACAGCATACATGAAGGCCAGCAATAATGGCGATCAATCCATATTGGCAGGAACAGTCAGAACAATCCCGATGTGGATCTATTCCATTCCAACCTGGTACTGTGGTCGATCCCGAAGCAAACACTGTATGAATGTCGGGACTCCTTCAGGCAAAGATATCCCAAGTGAGATGTCCAGCCAACTACTGCTGCGCCTACAATGGTCACTGTCAACCTGAAAAAAAAGAGCAAAGATGATTAGTAAAAGGAGACTCATCTCACTCTGAAGGGAACTACCCTACGAAGCGAGAAGAGGCCGCTGAGAAGAGGTCGCCCGACAGCCAGTGGTCCACCCCCCCCGTGGTCTTTGCCCGATGAGCGAGTGAAGAGGGCGAATGAGCGAGATCTCTCCCGAAGGAGAGATAGAAGAAGAACCTACAGGGTGAGAGAAGGAAGGAGGGGAGGCCACCAAGGGCACCATGGAAGTAAACTTAACAACGACGCCCGCAAACTCTCCTCCGCCCCCCATCCCCCGCTACTTTCCCACAGTGCAGGCTGCGAAAAACACTCAGCACAAGTAGAAAGGGAATCATCATGCCCTTATACACGGAGGGCGTGAGCCCAAGAAGGGGAGCAAACTTGTTACATCCCGATCAATGAAGGGGAGTGAAGTTATTACATCCCAATCTAATAAATCCGAACATAGAGGGGAATGCCTTCAGTATCTAATTAAAGGGCTACTGGAAGAGAAGCACTACCACTCGGTTACACCCCCTTTAATACGCCCTTGGCCATCAAACCCAAGACACAGACGCAGGGGAATGATGACGTGCACAAGGCTGTCACAAATTGTGGGTTTGTATATTAATAAATATCAAACACATGTAATGTATACAGAAAAATACAGAAAGATCCCACCGGGAGAAGTAAAGAGCTCAACGACAGTCAGGCAATGAAATCTGAAAACAAGTCTGCAACGCACGACAGCCGAAAGCAAACTAGAATATTTACATCCAGGCAGGCGAGTATTCTCCCCTCCCTGGCAGTGGTTACTGCCTAATCACTTTGTTCAAGAGTTTAATGGCCGTGTCCAGCTTCCCCATAAGTAATTCCTAATGTAAAAGACCGATGGTTTGTATATCGTGTTGGAACAAATAACCAATTATTAAAAAGCAATAACAATGAAAAATAACTAATGATTAAACATCAATGAAAATAAGTTGAATACAATGCAATACAGTAAACCCCCCTTATTTGCAGGGGATGCGTACCACAACCCCCGCGAATAGCTAAAATCTGCCAATACTTTAAACCCCTTAAAAACACTCAGAACTGCCTATTTTGATAGTTCAAACACAAAAAAACCCTCTAAAAATGCTTATACCTGAATATTTTAAGTTTTATCACAAAAAGTGCATTTAGTCATGAAAATGATTTGAAAATACAGTAATTAGGGGATATTTCTCAGAGGAAAATACCGCGAATGGGCGAATTTTCCGCGAATAATGTGTATATATATTCCATAGAGAAATCCGCGGATAGGTGAGTCCGCGAATCGTGAGACCGCTAATACGGGGGGTTTACTGTGTTACACATTCTCCAATACAATAAAATAAACATATTCCAGTCACACATGGATATAGTGCAGTATTTATGGCTTTCAAGTACACAATTAATAGAGAAGTATATTTGCAGTTCCATAAACCACATCTACTTCAATCTGTGAATGATCACTGGGAATGTAATCCAGCAACTGGTACAGTGAACTGAGACAGGGGCTACAAGCAAAATAAACTGACTATGTCTGAATATCATAAATTACACTTCAGCTCTACAGTTACTAGATATTACCACTCTTTATACTGAAAACTAGAATTTAAAGCTTACCCTCAACTTCTGCACAGAGCTGACTGAACCACCTCATTGGGCAATGATCACACAACAGGTTGCTCTGACGTTCTTTAACCTGTGCTTCATGCAAAGCAGCAAAAGCTTTACTAAGACCTGAAATAAGAGAAAGAAAAAATGAGTTAATGTCAACCAATATATAAAATTTTTAAAAATAATTAAATAAAAGAGGCTAATTTTGGTACTCTCCCAGAAGTTTTTACAGGGAGACAGCAATTTACCATATAAGTGAAGACGGTGTATGGAATCAAATTCAAAGTTCACAAGACAAATCTAAAAGCTACAGTCAAGACAACTGTTCGGTCAATTAAATGCCAAACATGCAGCTCACAATGGCAAATGATACTGAAAGCTGCATTATCATTACCATCATAAACTTTTTAAAATAATTTTTTCCCTTCAAAGGGCTGGACATGAAATAAGGTCTCTCCACAATAATCTATCCTGTGTCCTTTCTGCATGAACTCTTACAGGTCATGTTCATGTTTCCCTTTTTTCCTGGAATTCCTGGCCTTCTTGCCACTTACATCTCTAGCGGCTTTCTGAGCAACAGTTCCTCATCACATGTCTAAACCATGTCAATCTTTGAGAGCTCAGCCTTATTACTTGCCTCTAGCAACCACATATTTCATCCCATCAGTAACCCATTCTTCCCAGTGTACCTTGGCCATGAATCTTAATATATTTTATGGTTGCACTTTTTCAACATTTTGTGCATTTTCCTTGTTAGTGACATATTTCTGCAGGACAAAGTATTACAGGAACAGAGTATTACCCATCAAATGTGCTCTCTCTAGCAATGCAACATTTTACTTACCAGAAGTCTTGCTACCTCTCTCCATTTCATAAATGCCACAGACAAGCTCTTTTTTTACTGCTTTCAGTCAAGTGTGTTTGCTCTAGTATTACATTTTGGGCACCAATTCTCTTGCTTCACTTATATTTTGTAATCCTGAGCACCTCCTGTTACATTAACTGTTTCATTTGGTTTGTGGTAGAGTTCACCACCATACTTTTCCCATAACAACCATATAACCACTTTTCTGATTGTATGTTTTCCTTTGCTTCCTTTCCAGTCACAATAAGCTCTGTCTAGCCTATTCCGGTATTCAGCCATCTCCTCTCCACTCGAATTTTCATATTTAAACATTTCCACCTCCTTTTCTTTACATTTTAATATTAATAGTAGATCATCTACACAAAGCAGCTACCTCTGTAGCTTCTTCTATAACTTTGTAGCTTTTTCTATGAAAACAGAACACTTGAAGCAGACTAGAACAAATGTAGTAGCAGGAATTCAAAATGCTGATGTACCTGTTACCTTACACTCACCCTGTACTGCAAAAGTTTTGAGACAAGGTCTTGAAGATCAATGGCTAACTCCTAACAGGATAACCTAACATAATCAAAAGGTATTCAGTTCACTTGAAAATGTCTTAAATAACAAAATCATTAAACTTACTTTGCATGATCTCTTCAGTTACTGAGCTTACTTGACATTTAAAGATATAGCCTAGATAGCAAGGTAAGTCACCACTCAACTCTCGACATATGAGCCCAAAATGGTCATCATGTTTTACACCCTGAAAAAGATAAAATGATAATCAATATCCTACCTTCAATTAAGCCATTTTTGTATCTTACAAATATTACAGCACTCTCCATAACATAACACTGGTTCCTAAAAGATGTCTAGTCTCATATTCTGTATTCTTTTATCATGCAAACATAACCTAGTTTCCATTTACTTTCAATGATGCTATTCTTTTATCTTATAAACACTACAACACTCCACATAAAATAATACTGGTTTTTGAAAGACCTTCATTCTTGGTTCATTTTTCTTTTATTATTCATATATATAACCTAATTTTCACTAAACATTTGTCCCCAAAAAAGTCCCTTGAAAGTCAAGCAATGTGACTGCAGTCACATTAAACTATACTTTGTAATAACAGTTATACAGTCTCCAACTTGAAAAGAGGTTGGCTCCTCATCATCATCCTTTAGGCAACACTTGCTCATGGAATTCCTATCTGGTGTCTTACAAAAACCTACAAATTACATGACAACTGGAAAATAAATATTTTTATATATATTTGCCTTTTAATCATATACGAGTTAATTCTTCTCTATTACTACCTTTAGTAATATATTTCATTAAAATGTATATTTTCAACCCCTTTTCAATTCTACTTTTATGAAATTTCTATATCTATTCTCCTTTTAATTATATATGCAGTTATACTTCTCTATTTTTGTCTTAACACATTTCATTAACATGGATTTTTAAACCCTTTTCAATTCTACTTTCATGAAATTTACTGTCCTAAATTTGGGTGGAGATAAATTAAGTTGGTTTTTATGACGATTTTCTTTTAACTGTTTTTTTCTCTTTACAAACAACTCCAACAAAATCATACAACTAAAATATAGCTTCATAACAAGAGGAACTCTATGTGCTTTACAAAGAGAAATCGATGTGCTTTAAAAAAAAATCAACAAAGTAATTAAACTAAGTTACACCTACCCTACAATAGGAACATCAAGAAGAATTTCTGCATGGACAATGCAAATGCTGCTTATAAGAGTATACTGTATACTGTACTTGCAAATGTCAGTTCAAAGATATTATTCATAGATATGCTATAATTTCAGAGATTAAATGTGATAGCAATCAAAAATCAATATTTCCATACCTGCGAGTTAAACAAACATTGCCAAAGACTGCAAGTATTCACAGCGCATTTACAAACTTGAGTGAGTCACAAGCAATACCACACTTCAACAACTGATAATCCTGGTGTTTTATCATTCTATCAGCATTAAAGATAAGATACTACCCACATGGATAATAACATATCTACTGTTAACCTCTGAAAACCCCAAAAACCAATGTAAACATGATAGCTTACCTCAGTACCTCACTAATCCTTGGTGCAGTGTAGAACACAATACATGCTAGTAAGATATATTTTCAACAGATGGGATATGAAATCTGCTTGTAATTTATCTTTGATATGAGAATTATATAAAAACTGGTTATAAGAAAGCAATGATGCTTAACAGGAGCATCAGACAGAAAAACAACCAAGTGTAAGTTATTACCCTGCAACACTGGGCTATATCCTTAAAATACTTGTTAAGTTGTACTGACTTCATTTCCGGGTTAATCAACTGCACTTCATTGCGGCCTATGTGGAAGAGCATCGTGCGATTGAAATCTTGCCCCAACATCTGCAAACAGAAAGTGATTTGTGAATTATATCCCTACATAAAACAAGGTAAATCTAATGTCCATTTTACACAAAGTTAGAGAATCATATTTTATATCTATAATGTTACAAGAAAAACCACTCTTAGTAAATACTACTAGAATTGTCAGCTAATATAAAATAATTTATTGCAATTTAGCAATAAATCTAGAAAACTTAAACAACTTCAATTCCAATGAAAAATAATCTTAGCATAGCAAACTTCTAAAAAAATGATCATGTGGTTTCTAGAACATCCATTCCAAGACTTCTTAATTCCTAAAACTGAAAGGCACCGTTGCATATTGGAAATACTGTATTTGTTACTGTAAACTGTCTGAATTTCTACACACTTTGTTCTTCCAAACAATTTGAAATAAATGGCTTCAGAAGACAGGAATAACTACAAAAGTATGGGATGTTGCAGGAACTAATTGTCCCCTTCTTTCAGAAATATACTGTAAGTGATCACAGTATTTGTGCTGTATATGTGGCAGCCAAGCTATCTCTATACACATACCTAGCTACTTCAGTGTGGTATCCATACAATCAATGTTCTTAGACTATGGGATATGCCAAAGACTCTACATCATGACATTCCATGGTCATGGGTTTAAGTTCTTTTTCAAGAGTTCAGTTAGACAATTTTTTCGGCCATTTTCCTTCCTCTTTGTCAAAAGGTGAAGTTGATACTGGTGTCAGCATGCTGACCATTTTAATTTTGGAACTTTGCAGCACATTACTTAATTACAAGACCTTGCAGTAATGTCATCAGCATTAATGCTAATTTAATCATACAAAATTTAAGATAATCTTTTGTTTATATATAACTGCCTTCTCTTGTGCTTTGGACTCACAAAGACGACTTAGCCGAGTGCTCAGTATGACAAGTCATGCATTAAAGAATACTTCTTTTAGGCATAAATGAATATACTCAACATAATGCCAGGTCTCACACTCTATTTATCCAATTCTTAAAATAATGATTAACAATCATGGATAAGTATTTGATGGTGATAGTAACTGTCATTGCGGTAGTGACAAATGGTAGCAGTAATGTGTTGCTAACAACAATACAAGACAGAAGCTTGAGTCAAAGATGACAAAGTTGATGCAACATTTTCTTCCCTTCTCATTTGGTTGTATGCATTGCTTCTCAGCATAATTATTGACTTATTACTTCTATAACCAGAACACAAGTAGGCCTAAATCTGCAAACTGCATAAAATCTTCAACAGACACAAGAAAACAAAGAATTCAATCAAATTAAGGGCATTATGTTACCAGCCATTCAAGAGCCACTTATTCTGGAGTAGACAGATGGTCCAGCGAGATCAGAACAACATTTTCAGATCTATGGTGCTTTCTATTCATATCACTATTTATATTACTACACGCCCTGTCTTTCACCTGAAATCAAGATAACATTAATAACATAAAAATGATAGTATTACTTACTCGTAAATCACAATCATGATATCTAATTCCTCGTCCTCTTCCAGTCATACTTCCTATTGATCCAGCACGAGCCCTCATTCCAAATTCCTGAGTTTGGGATGGTCTAAAAAAAAAAAAAAAATCATTTAATAAAATGCTGATGATAATAAAAATTAAAAAAAGGAGAATCACGTTTCACTTACAATAAACTTCATATCCATCTACAACAACATACATTCCTAGCAAAGTTCCAATAAAAATCTGCTTTAAAATCACAATTTTTTAAAGTAAATTGTATTTTTCCTAACTATAGAAACCTAAGGCCCTTTACATTAGGAATTACTTTCAGCGAAGCAGGAAATGGCCATTGAACTTTCGAACAAGGTGGTTAGGCAGTTAACTACTGTCTGGTAGGCGGGAGTCCCACCTGCCCAGATGTAAACATTCCAATTTGCCTTTCGGCCCAGGTGCCAGATTGAGGGGTGGCATGAGGTGGGCATGAAAATATAATGTAAAGGACCTCAGGTTTGTATAGTTAGGAAAAATACAATTTACTTTAAAAAACTGTGACTTATTCCGACACGATATACAAACCATCAGTCCTTTACATCAGGAAGATTCACTGGTTGGAGGGAGGAATCTGAATGAGTCTCTATGAACTGACTGGAGTTCGCTACTTGTATTCCCTTCCTGGTCGATAGAGCGAGGAAGGGAAAACCTGCCTCTGACAAAGTGATTAGGTTGTAGGAAACGCGAGATCAATTGTCAGACTTCTGGGCTTTTTTTCCGTATGAATGAAGAAGACGCCATTTCATACGAAATAGGCTAAGATGAACCATAAAAAGTCGGCGACAGTAAGGCAAATACAAGTATCGGGTTTGTCTTACTGTCATGGTCTCCTTCCTCCCCTTGCTAGAGGAAGGAGTGGGTTTTCTTCTATGATCCTCAAAGGAAACAGAACGGACACTCAAAGCGTATGCTTCCTGCATCGACTGCCAGATCCAGTATGTAAAGGCACATCTGCTCTCTGTTCACAGGAAGAGAAGAAGGAGAAGCCAGTCACTCCCACACTCATTCTCACATCCACAACCGCACATCTTAGGCGAGATGCAACCCTGTCCTGTTAGAGGAGCCGAATAAGCTACACAACTTGTTGAGCACCCACCACAGGTCCCAGGGAAAAGGTGTCCAAGGACTTGTCGGCAATATCCCGAAGGTAGAAAAAAGTGAGTGGTCTGTCCCACGCTTTCAATACCTGAGGAACAGACAGGTTCTTCTGGAATGCGAGGGTCAGACCAATGCTCTGGACTTTGTGAGCTCTTACGCGGAAGACACCGGTGTCATCTTCTCCAGCAGCAGAGTACACTCTCCTAATTGTCTCACGAAGCCAGAAAGAAATCATGTTCTTGGACACCTCTTTCTCGGTTGAGCCAGCACTAACGAAGAGTTGTCAACACTCAGGCCGGAGATCGCGAGTTCTCTTCAGACAGTGCCGCAGCACTCTCACAGGACACAGTAGCATCTCGTCTGGGTCCTCTAGGGAGGGGACCATGAAGGACTCGAACCTGGTGTCAGGGACTGATGGGTTCTGAGTCTTTGCTACGAAGTCCAGGATGAAATTGAGCGTAACTGATCCCCATCCCCTTGAGTGTTTAACATCAAGGGAGGGTCCGTGAAGTTCTTCTACTCTCTTCGCCGATGCCAGGGCAAGCAGGAAGATGGTCTTGATGGTCAGATCCTTGTCTGACGACTCTCGTAAAGGCCCATACAGTGCATGAGTCAGGCTCCTAGAATGAGAGTCATGTCCCATGCAGGGGGTCTGAGGTCCCTGGGTGGGCAAGACCTTTCGAAGCTTCTCATCAGAAGAGAAATCTAGAAGGAAGAGGAGATATCTACCACCTTCAGCCGCAAGACTAGGCCGAGTGCAGCTCTGTAGCCTTTTACAGCTGAAATGGAGAGAAGCTTCTCTCAGCGAAGAAAGATGAGGACGTCAGCGACCTGCTGAACAGAAACTCTGACCGGAGAGATACCCCGTCTACGACACCAACCACAGAAGACGGCCCACTTTCCCTGGTATACCACTGCAGAGGACTGCCTGGGGTGTCCAGCCATCTCCGTTGCTGAGCAATGCGTAAAGCCTCTTGCTCGAAGGAGATGCTCGATAACATCCAGTCGTGAAGACACAGGGACTGCAATGCCTGATGGTACCGCTCTACGTAGGGTTGACACAGCAGGTTGGGCCAGGGAGGAATCTCTCTTGGTGTCTTGGAGAGAAGAGCTAGCAGGTCGGGATACCAAACAGCCTGGGGCCATTAGGAGTCACCAGAATCATCCTGTGATTGGGGGTGATCATCACCTGGCTGATCACCCTGCGAATCAGAAAACGGAGGTAAGGCGTAGAAGTTAAGGTTGCCCCACGGGTGTTGGAATGTGTCCTCCGCAGGGGGCCATGGGTCCAGCATGACTGAACAGATGACTTGAAGTTTCCTGTTGTGCTGGGTGGCAAACAGATTGATGACTGGAAGCCCCCACAACAGATTGAACAACCTCACCGCTATGTCTGAGTGAAGGGACAACTCTGTCCCTATCACCTGATTCTGGTGGATAAGCTTGTCTGCCACTACATTCCTCTTGCCTGGAATGTACCTGGCTGACAGCTCTACTGAGTGGGACAGAGCCCACTCGTGCACCTGCATTGTCAACTGGTGAAGCAGAAGGGACACCAAGCACCCTTGCTTGTTGACGTATGCCACTACTGCAGTGTGGTGTTGTCGCTCATCAACACCATGGGGTGTCCCATCACTCGATCCTGAAACTCTTGGAGGGCCAGGAAGGCCGCCTTGAGTTCCAGGATGCTGATGTGAAGGTGCTTGTCGTCTTGGTGCCACATCCCCCAAAGTCAGCAACTCCTCCAGGTGTGCGCCCCATCCCCCAGTCTGAGAACAAAAGAGGGACGAGAAAGGACTGGGGGTCTTGGGACTGGGACCAGTACTCCTTCAGTCGCCACTGCAGGGACCAAAGGTGTAGGTGCCCATGAGGGACCAGCTTCTCCAAAGATGACAGGTGACCAATGACGACTTTCCATTGCCGAGCTGGCTGCTCCTGTTGAGACAGGAACAGCTGTGCTGCCTTCCTGAACCTGCTGATACGAGAGTCGGAGGGGAAGACTCTTGCTGCTACCATATCTATCAGCATGCCCAGGTACTTTATCCTTTGGTTGGGGGGTGAGATCTGACTTCTCGAGATTTACTACGATCCCTAGGTCGCGGCAAAACTTGAGGACTTGATCCCTGTCCTGAAGCAACTGCGAGCAGGAGCTCGCCAAGACCAGCCAATCGTTGAGAAACCTCAACAGACATATCCTGTGCGAATGGGCCCAAGCTGACACTAAGATGAACACTCGCGTGATCACCTGGGAAGCAGTCGAGAGCCCGAAACAGAGTGCCCTGACTTGGAACACCATCTCCCTGAGGATAAATGATGGTACTTGCGGGAAGATGGATGGATGGGTATTTGAAAATATGCATCCTTCAGATCCACTGTTAGCACGAAGTCGTTCTCCCTGATGGAGTCGAGCACAGAACGAGCTATCTCCATCATGAACCAAGTCTGGCAAACGAATCAGCTCAAGGGAGAGAGGTCTATGACCGGTCTCCAGCCCCCCGAAGCTTTCTCCACAAGAAAGACACAGCTGTATAAGCCTGGGGACTAATCCGACATGACTTCCACAGCATTCTTGCTCAGCATGACTTGCACTTCTTGCGTGAGTACAAGATCCTTCATTGATCCAAGAACGTAGGTATGGAGAAGGACCGGAGAGTTGGTGAAGGGTGGCTGAGACTCGAAGGGGAGCAGACATCCCTCCCAAAGGACATCCACTACCCATGTCTCGGCTCCGTATCGCTGCCATGTTGCCCAATGGCTCGATAGGCAACCCCCCCACTGTCCGCAGCAGCTGGAGGGGGGAATGCCGCCCCTAGCATTCCCCCTTTACCAGACTTCTCAGGGGCCGAGGAAGTGCTAGCTTGGCCTGAAGGCCAAGCCACGGTGGAGCACGAAGACCCGGAGGTCTTGGCCACTGCCTGGTGGACAAGGCGGTTGCTGTCTTCGGCATGACGTTTGTCCATCACAACACCTACCAGCTCTCTGGTCCGCTCCATAGGATCGTTGCCTACTCAGGACTAATAGACCTGGCAAAGTGAGGACAGCATCTCTTCTCTTAAGCACCAGGTTTGCCCACAGGTTTGCCATCTGGTGGGCAAGGTAGGAGATGGCTCTACCTCCAGACTGGCATAGCCTTCCAAAAGCAGGGTCCTCCCCCGGCACGATAAGAGGCCAAGGAAGCAGCCACCTT
This sequence comes from Macrobrachium rosenbergii, assembly GCF_040412425.1. Classification (NCBI taxonomy): domain Eukaryota; kingdom Metazoa; phylum Arthropoda; class Malacostraca; order Decapoda; family Palaemonidae; genus Macrobrachium; species Macrobrachium rosenbergii. Next base: position 30,406,902 of record NC_089783.1, on the reverse strand, counting down.
GGATAGTGTGAAAGGCCACAAACCCAACCAGGAGACTGCCTGGAGAGCCGCCATAGCAGTGGCTTCTAAGGTCGCTACTTCTTGCTGTGAGGGAGATTCCTTCCACAGTAATCTGCTGCAGCAAGAGACCCGGGCCCAGACGCACCAGGTCCAGGTCAACATGCTTAGCCAGCAATGCCCTCTCTGAGGGCGTATAAAAGCGCTTCTGAAGTGAGGAGGAAGAAGAAGTTTGTCTGAGCTGTTCAAATGAAAATTATTCACGTGATCGAGAACCCCCTCGGCAAGTGTGGATCACAGCAGTCCCATCGAAACCTTGGGTTCCCTTTTTGGACCACAGAAGGATTCGAGGTGCAAAGAATGATCCACAGGCGAGGCCATGGTCCCTTCCCCAAGATCATCGTCCTGACGAATCAGCGCAATGACCTCTGCAAAAGTTCTCTGTATTTCGGGGGTGTCCTCATCCTGGGGGGAGAGGACCCTCGGGTCCTTCCAGGGTGCGGTCCTCCTGATCTACTCTCCTGGCAGGAGGGAGAACCTCAGCGGACCCCTTGGAGCCTTCCTGCACTATGTGGGCGTTACGACCTAGTCGATCCCAGGAACAAGCCAGGAATGTATGCCCTCATAGTCGAACTCTGGGGAGAAGAATCTTCAGAGTTCCTCCTGTCCGACTCGCCCCTCCCTGGGAAACCCCAGGAGGTTGAGGGGACAGGCGAGGAGGATCGGGCATCCCCGCCGGTCGAACCAGCAGGAGGAACAGGCCGAGAGTGGTCATCAACCAGGGTCCAAGAGAACGCTTTCGCCTCGGGGAAGCGTTGTCCCGAGGAGAGCGTAGAGGTTCTTGAGAGCCGAGCCGAGCCAAGTGCTCAACTTGACCGAGGGAGGCCGATCGTATGAACATGACCAGGGACTGGGAGAGTCAAGCACGCTGCTGGCTGGCGAGAACTTGCGCTGTCCTCTTGACGGGGCCCAGTCTTCTTCGAGGCCGGAACCTCTCGAAAAGACTGTACAGGGGACCACCTCTGTCTCCCCAGATGTTCGGACTCAAGAGGCCGAAGCATCTACCTGGGAACCTTGCTTAGCACTAGTGGAAGTGCCAGCAAGCAGAGCCGAGACACCTGCATGTCTTGGCTCTTTCTCCTGTCCTGTGCCCGAATCGGGGGGGGGGGAGACGACAGCTTTCTTCTTCTTTGACTAATGAGCCTTGGAAGAAGAAAGGGAGGAGGTAGCAGACAAAAACGACGAAGACAAAGACGATGAAGACGACGACACCTTCCTAGACCTCTTCTTTGTCATCCTCTTCAGTATGGTGGTCAAGTCTCCTATCCAGAAGGGATCAGCAGAAGTCACAGGAGCAGCCGGGGTGGCCAGTACAGCCCGCAAGCCAGGGAAGCCAGGAGCAGTGACTGGGGCGACTTGAACAGCCTGGGTAGGTGGAGAAACCAGGACAGGCAGGGAGCCAGGTAGGCCAAGAGCCAGGACTGGGGCGACTAGGATAGCTAGGGCAGGTGGAGAAGCCAGGAAAGCCAGGGAGCCAGCAACACCAGGTACAGCAGGAGTGGGAACCATAATATGGGGCATGGATGAAGTTACCATCATGGAGGATCCTGGCTGGGACAGCGGAAGCCAGGTGGGAGCGGCACTGCATGATGAGATGTCGGTGCAGCAGTCACCTGGGTACCCAGGTGAGAAAAATTAAGTATATCTTAGTTTAACCAGACCACTGAGCTGATTAACAGCTCTCCTAGGGCTGGCCCGAAGGATTAGACTTATTTTACGTGGCTAAGAACCTATTGGTTACTTAGCAACGGGACCTACAGCTCATTGTGGAATCCGAACCACATTATAGCGAGAAATGAATTTCTATCACCAGAAATAAATTCCTCTAATTTTTCATTGGCCAGCCGGAGACTTGAACTCGGGTCTAGCAGAGTGCTAGCCAACAACTCTTCCAACTCGCCCAATGAGGAACTACTTAGGTGAGAAGATACAGTTACCAGCATCTTAGGAAAAATGGTCACTGTTATGGCAGTAGCTGTGGCATGGGTCATTACCTGGTGCCAATGAGATGAGCCAGGAGACCCTCCAGTGATGGTACGCCAGGGAGGCCCATGTGAAGCCATGTGGAAGTGAGATCTGGAACCTGCCCCCTAAGAGAAGCCTCTACCACTATAGCTGAAGACAAAGTCAGGTTAGGGGAGGGAGACTCCACTCGCTCCGGAGGAAAAATTCCTCCCCCCCGATCGAGGAGAGGCCCCCGAGAAGAGGTTATCATGATCGTCTGCTACCCTGCGCTGTTCTAAGCCTGACGAAGCAAGTAAAGAAGACAAAGGGGAGTCCTCTCCCGAAGGAGAGGCAGCCAGAAGGGGAAGCTTGAGGGAGAGAGAAACAATCCCGAAAGGTTAGCCACTAAGGGAGTCATCAGGGGCGTGTAACCCTCAGATGACGCCTTAGAAGGGCTCCTCCGGTACTATTTCCTCCCTTCAAACCTCGCCCACTGTTCAGCCGACCAGGAGCAACACTCAGAACAAGGAGAATCATGGGAACGCACACGCCCCCTGCAAGAAGAGCAAAGGGCGTGCAGGTCCACATCAACTTTAGATCGAAAACTATTACATTTCTTCCCGCCAGCCCCAGGACATACACGCTGGGGGAAGGCGGGCTTACAGGGTTTATTTACCTCATGAGTTTCCATAATAAAGAAATGAAAACACAACACACACAACAAACACAAAAGATTCCACTGGGAAAATAGCTCAACGGAAGCCCGACCAGAGAGCGAAGAAAACATGTCTGTACCACACGACGGCCAAAAGCAAACTGGAATGTTTACATCCAGGTAGGCGGGACTCCTGCCTATCGGACGGTAGTTAACTGCCTAACCACCTAGTTCGAAAGTTCAACAGCCGTTTCCAGCTTTGCTGAAAGTAATTCCTAATGTAAAGGACCGACGGTTTGTATATCGTGTTGGAACAACAAATACTTGAATCTTACATGAAATATTAACAGAAACTATATGACAACTGGTTAAAGCACATGGACACCGAGATTTAAATTTGAACTTTCAAAGTTTTACTGATACAAACTCTTAGTTATATCCAGAGGCTTGTGCGAAATACAGTAGCTGCTAAACAGAAAGGATTTATGCTTGATCACTTGGTAAGACTTAAGCCAATTAGAGGTAGACCCAATCTCACTTGTTAACTGATTTCATTCCATGACTGTCTCTACACCATAAATGTTACCCTAGTGAAAATGGAAGGAGGGTGCTCTCAAAAGAATCACATATCCTTTTACTGAATATGGTCATCATCTGGGAAAAGGAGCGAAATATGGTACATAGGATAACACAGATACATAACAGCAGCCCAGATAATGTCAATCAATTAAGCAAAGCATAGCTGAAAACGGGATGTTGAATGCCCCAACGTACCATGTCTACTTATCAGCTGTGAGCAACGATGGGATATTAACAACTATGTAATATCTCCAATATAATGTTCCTTTATTTCTAATATCAACCACAAACACTAATAATACAAGAAGGAGAATCTATATAATGTGTTAAGACTAAACTTTATTATATATTAACTTTTATGAAGCAAAATTTAATTTTTTTTTTTCACAAAAAAACTCAATCAGCCTCTGAAGTCCTTCTAAAAGAGATGATAGAAGGTTGTACTCATCACTGTACATGTACGGATAAATCTCCAAATCCATAGCATTAACCACATTCAGTACTTGTGTCTGCAGTTGGAAGCACTTTTTCTGTCCTTAAGTTGGCTATTGGCTAGCACTAACAAAAAAAATTCTTGGTTTTGTCTCTTTTCAAGACTACCACGTTTTCCCATTCAGAACTACTCCTTTCTGCCCTCATTCTGCATTAATTGTATTTCCCAACTATACTATCATAAAATTAGCATAATTCCCCTTCGATTCACAAACTACAACTACCCTACTCCCAGTGTTGTGGACAGCATTATTACTCCAGTCCAATAAAATCTACAAGAATTTTATAATGCTTCAAGTCTACTCTTAGGTTTGCAATGGTTGTATTCAACATACAGTACTTATAATAAATTGAATACTGAAATCACTGGGTAGCATAGAAATGTGCAGACCATACGCATGAAACTTATATTTGCAAGGGGGTGGGACTCTATCCCTCATTATAACATCATATTTCATATCATGTCATTATCATTAAAACCGACATCCATTCTAGAATATTTAAGTACTTACGAACCTACGACCCATATGGCCAGTGTCTCCGCTGATTGTCCTCAGACGTTCACGCCTCACGGGTTCAATGACAGGAAATTCATCTTCTGTAGAGTTTGCTTTTCCTGTAAATGAAGATTAGCAAATACTACCTTCAACAATTTTTGATAAAGCTAAATCATAAATATCTCTTCTTTTTAATGTATTACAGTAAACCCCCGTATTCATGTCCTCATGATTTGCAGACTTACCGATTCGTCGGATTTTCTGTGGAACATATCTATAAATCATTTGTGAAAAATTCAGCAATTCGCGGACTTTTTCTCTGGGAAATATTCACTAATTAGTGTATTTTGATGTTATTTTCTTGACTAAATACATTATGATAAAAAAAGATTTACCAGTACTAATTTTCAAATATTATTAACATTAATAATAATAATAGTAATATAATAATAATAATAATAATACTGTAGGATTAAATAATACATAACTCAAAGAGAGAGAGAAACTGATTTTCTCCCCTCCATTTAGGACAGACCCAACCTCATTAAAGCGAAGAGAGATGCTCAGATTTGATACTATTGAAAAATTAAAATTATATTAAAGTACTATAGAAATTATATTAAAATATGTAAGTGTTTCCGGATGATAGTATAACCATTTTCAGAAGGTACATTTTATGATAAAATAATGATTTACAGTAAGTACTAATTTTCAAATATTAATATTAAATTTAATAAGATTAAATAATAACATTAAATAAAAATAATAATTATCTCTCGCTTATTTAGATGGGAGAATTTTTCAGACATGTAATACGTACACATGTTTCTTTTGTATTATAAATAAATGATTTATCTAATAAGTACTAATTTTCAAATATTAAGATTAATAATAATAATAATAATAATAATAATAATAATAATAATAATAATAATAATAATAATAATAATAATAATAACAATAACAACATCTTCCATGCATTTGTGTAGTAAATTTTTTAACATTTTAAATAAACAAAGAGTGATTCCCAGTCTTTTTATTCTTGACTTGAGAAAGGAGGGGGGAAGGGTAAATGTCAATTTACTTGACAGTTTGACATATTGGCTGGAGGAGATGGGGAGTGTTGCCCTCAGAAGCTCAAGGATTTCAATCTTTTGACATAGAAAGGCATTATTTTCTCTCTCTCTCTCTCTCTCAGGAAAAGACACTGTTTGTGTGTGTGTGTGTGTGTTCATAGTATTTTAAAAATGTGTACTGTAGTAAAGGTATTACATCTTTGGAAGACAAAAAACAAACATATAAATTTTTTGTTGTTAGAGATATTAAAGAGATAATCTCTCTCTCTCTCTCTCCCTCTCTCTCCCCAGCCAGACTTGTTGAATATAAGTCGAGGTGGTAACTCTCTTTCTCTCTGCTTTGGCTTGAAGGCTTAGAAGTATGTATGTACATATTTTTAGGGGTACTAATGTTTAAGGTGACTTTGAAATTATATTAATAATATAATTACAAAGATTAATACAGTAATAGGATAATAATTTAAGGTATATTTGATGTAGGATGATACTTTAAGTATACATTTGGTATTTGAACTTTCAAGATAGGCAGTTATAAGTGAGTTTAGAGGGGGGTAGCAAGTATTCGCAGATTTTAACTACTCGTGGGGGGGAGGGGGTCTGCAATGTATCCCCAGCAAATATGGGAGGTTTACTGTATTTTACTTCATGAATAACCAAGATCTTGCTATTGCATTACTAGATTGATTTCATGAAAGAAAAATATATCTGCAAATACATTTCATACCATGCAGCTAAAATCCAACACAGAATAGGTTTTTTAATCATCAACATATAATTTACCACTCTATGACATTTTAAACTAAAAATTACTCTAGATACCATCAATTACTAGACCTCAAATGTTTTTAAATAAAATTTAATAGTACAGTGTTAATTTTCATAAACACAAATAATACTACAGTATACTGTGCATAGCTTAAATTCTCAATCAAGAAGGGGTAAACTAAGAACATTAAAATAATGATTTTTGTGATAAAATCAATTTTTTAGGTACTTACCCTCTATCATTTTGATTTATCTGCGATTGTTTTGGTGCAGGTTTGACAAGTGTTAAAACTGAAACAATCGTTAATGAACGCTCCCAATATAGTTAATCCCCCACCCTTTGTAGGGTGGGGGTAGGACAGCGAATGTTTTGGTCGCTCATTCCACTCTTAATCTCTTAAGAGGGGAGGAGAGCGGGTTTCAATGATAGAGGGTAAGTACCTAAAAAATTGATTTTATCATAAAAATAATTATTTTTGGAGGTGAAATTTACCCCCTATCATTTAGCTGACTCCAACATTGTGTGCTGGAGGTCAGCAAGAGCTTCCCTATAACCGAATTATCAGATATTATTATAAATATCCTCATTTCTGCTTACCTGATGAATATGATCCCATGGTAGGTACTTGTCGGATGAGGATCTTCATCAGGCGAGGTCCACTATCTTGGGAGGTGGAATGTGAACCCCAAATGTGGCCATTGGTTGAAGATGTGCAACACAGAATGGCAATTTATTGGCACCTGTGCCTCAGGCCTGCACAGGTGATAGAAGCCACAACCACAAATAAACTATGATCCGTTAAGAGTTACCACCTACCTAACTGAGTTGCTGTGTACCTCACACCCAAAAACAACAAGCCCAAACTGAAAGAAACGTGGTACTTAATCAGCTCAGGGTAGCTTTCTCCAATAAGGAGCAATGGCTCTGCAACATTATATAATATAATTTACTAAAAAAAAAAAAAAAACTTGCCCTCATCCAAGAATAGACAAAGCAAGGACAACTACTTTATACAAAAAGATCCAAATAAAAAAAGTGGGGTAAACTACCTTGTACGAACTCATCACATACAGTTCACCTTTACCTAGGAAGGAGGTAGCCTAGAGGGAACCCTTATCTGTTCGTGACCCATAATGGGAAGACCAGGAGATAATCTTCCCTGCTGAAACCAGAGGTGCTAGTGTAAGGCAGTCTTCATATTGGATCTCTACGTCCCTCAAGTACAGTAATTGGAAGCAAAAACAGAGCTACAACTCCACTGTGCTGCCAAGACTGGACGGTCTAGAGCAGTGGTTCTCAACCTGGGGGGCGCGCCTCCCTAGGGGGGCGTCAGCAATTTCCAGGGGAGGCGCGAGGCCTACGGAAAATTTAAAAATTCTAGAATTATATTCGTTATTTTCTTAACAAGATGAGGAACTAATATTCAGAAGTTTATAAAAAAATGCAAATGTATCGCCTTATAACGTTAGTTTCCTATAGTCTACCATTCTAGTTAGACTCGCTAGGCTTACCATTACTTTGTAATTATTTACCTCCCTCCCTGTCCCTCGAAACTCCTTCTCTTTCTCTTTTTTTTTTTTATTTTCCTCCTAATCTGGGAGGGAATTTTACTCATAGATGCAAGGGGGGGCGTGGAGGGAAGGATCAGCTCTTAGAGGGGGCGTGATAATAAAAAGGTTGAGAACCACTGGTCTAGAGAGAGGTGTTGGTGAAAACTAATAGAAGTAGCCACTCCTCTGAAATCATGTGGTTTCACCTTCAAAAGAGGACAAACCTCTGGAGAGACTGTCTGGTGTGCTTTCAGAATTAAGGACTTAATCAAGAAAGCCATGGCATTTTTAGGCATAGGAACCTCAGGCTTCCTGACTACACAAAATAAGTTCCTACACTGCTTCCTCACAGGCTTAAGACAGGACGTATAACTTCAGAGCCCTAACAGGGCATAAAACCAGCTCTCCTTCCTCAGGAGTTAAGAGTTTCTAGAGAAGGGATAGAGATAACTCTAGGAAGAGTTTTGGTCTTAACATCGTTCTGGGCACGAAAGGAAGCCAGAAAGGATAATTCTGCTCCAGCTCAAGAAAACCCTACTAATGAAGATACTGCTTGCAATTCACTTATTCTTTTGGTTGAAGCCAAGGCCACCAGAAAGAGGGTTTTCAAAGAAGGAGCCCTGAGAGAAGCCTCTCTAAGGGACTCAAAAGGAGGGCCTCTAAGGTGTCGTAAGACACTATCTAGGTTCCATAAAAGGTTTCTGAAAAACCTTCGGCATTTCCAATTGAAAAGAGCGAACAGCTTCACGTAAGTCAACATCCTTTGAAATATCCAATCCAGTACACCTTAAAACAGAAGCCAGCATGGATTTATAGCCTTTGATGGAGGAAACGCACAAACCTTTAGCATACCTTAAGAATCGTAGAAATTTGATTACATTTTCAATGCTGGTGCAAAGACATGAAATGCCCCTTAAACTGCACCATGCACTATACAGTTTGCACTGTTTCTGACATAATATACTGTATTAGGAGGCTTTCTCCTTGCAGTGAGGATGAAGTCCCTAGACGACTTTGAAAATCCTCTAGCTCTGAGGAGCCTGTCGACAGTTTCCAAGCAGTTAGATGAAGCATGTTCATATTTCCATGTAGCCTCCCTCTCTCTGTCTGTCGAAGTAGAACTGTCCAAAAAGGCAACTATCTGGGAACTTCTATCGACATTTCTATTCGAAGGTCTGTGAACCAATACCTCCTCGGCCATCAAGGTGCAATTAGAATCATGGTGTGTTCCAGGATTCTCTCAATTTCTTAAGCACTTCCTTCAACAGCAGAAATGGAGGGAAAGCATATAAGAATAGGTTTGCCCAGTTTAAAGCCATGATGTCTACTGCCCAGGCTTGAGGGTCCAGAACTGGTGATGATGATTCAACTTTGTCGCAGAGATCGATGGAAGGTTGGCCGAACTCCTTACAAATTGCCTCGCACACAATTGGGTTTAATGTCCATTCATGGGAGAGTACCTGTCCTGGATGACTTAGCATGCCTGCCAGAATATTCAATTGACCGGGTACAAACTGGGGGATTATGACAATGTTCCTCTCCTCTGTCCAGAGGAGTAAACCCATGGTAATGGCTACTAACATTTCTGACTTCATGCCCCCTTGTCTCCTTAGGTAGGACAGAGACGTTGAGTTGTCCGAGAAGACAGAAATTACTTGGTTGGTCACTGCACTTCCCAGCTTCTGTAGGCCCTTTTGGATAGCCAACAACTTGCAGTTTATGCGCAGATTTTTCTCGACTGGGAACCATACTCCAGAAGCGCCGTGATTTCTCATAAATATACCCCAACCCTTTCTGAGGCGTCTGAATACAGTGAGAAGTCTGGGCTCGGGGACTCTAGAGACTTCCCTGCAAGACATCCACCAACTGTCTCATGAGGATTCGTCAACTCTTCCCTGGGACTCGCTGAGGCAGCGTGTGGCCTGGCTGAGGTGGCATGCAGCCAGGCTGAGACAGCAAGCAGACTCGATGAAGCTTCCCGCAGCCTAGAATATGCCTGGTGTGGACTCGACACTTCCCATGGCCTCAAATATCTGACACACTTAGTCTTAGCTTCAGAAAGACATTCTATAAAAGCCACAAAAAACCTTGGAAGCAGACATACCTACAGCCTTGATGAAATCAAAACTCAGACTATCATCAACAGAAAAGGAGTCTAGCCATGAAGGCTTACTGCCCGAATGCCTGAGTAATGACTCCAGACTCCTTGAGGCGGCTGAAGGCGCAGTGGCATTGTTTGCTGCTGAACGCGAACGGTTACCTGGTTCGGATGAATCGCTATGATAACCTTGGGAAAGCGAAGGCCTAGACCTTTTCACCCTACCATGAATGGCTTTAGGTGAGAACAATTTGCTTTTGTCCAAAGAGGCCCGAGAAGCAAAGGAAGGAGACAGAAGGCACAGTCCATGAACATCCTGGGATGGCAGTCCTCTTTTGGGAGCTCCGGGACTACCAGGCCTGGTGGCACGAGGAGCCAATGGAACAGACAAGGCTGTGTCCGCAGAGTTGCCAATGGAATAAGGGGACACTGTCCCTGCCAATGCACATTAGATGCAAAAGATTCAAACTTGTTACATAAAAATTCAATCTTAGATTTTACAGAATCACTATCAGACCGCACTGAATCTAACCTACTACCCTGAGCTGACTTAGTGGGTGTGGAAGGATGAGAATCTATTAGAGAAGAAGAATCAATACACCTATCTATCTTTTGATCAGAAGTTAATTCTAAGGAAGACTTAGATGCAAGACTAGCTGTTCTCTTTACACTCTTTCTAAGTCGATCCTTCTCTCTTTTAATAAAATACTTTACCATCTACTCTATCTCCTGCAAAGACCATTCCCTGCAATGATCACAACAGTTGTCTGAATCACGTTACCCCACGATGATCAATGTATAAATCGTGCATATCGAACTTCAAAGAAGCCAATCTGGTCCTGCAACTACTTACCTTGCAAAATCTAGGGGATTTTGATAAGGAAGATTGAGAAGAATCCATAATGAAAAAACAAAGCACAGTCTTGACGATCCAAGTGGATAACCATAAAAAAAAAAAATTTAGAGCAGGTCTTCACTGCCGTCCAATTTCGCCAACAATTGTAGAATGAGCAACGGAAACATTTGCTCCCCTACCCCCTACTCTACAAAGGGTGGGGGAGTAACTGTTGGGAGCATTTGTTAGCGACTGTTTCAATTTTAACACTTGTCGAACCCGCGCCAAAGTAGTCGCAGATAAAGCTAAATGATAGAGAGTAAGTTTCACCTCAAAAACTATGTTTAATGTAAGAAGATGGTCAATCACTTTTTTATGTTCATGAACAAAACAAAATAATAAGACATTACTCCTCACCATCCTGGGATGATTTTTCATCTCTTTCTTTCAAGTTATCATCAGAGGGCTTTGAATCTGTTTCCTCCTCAAATGAGGCACGCAAATCTGCAGGACTTGAACCAAGAAGAGATTTTAATGAGCTTTCAGAGAGGCTATCTTCTGTCCATAAAGAAAATCGTACTCTGGATGAGAGCTTTTGTGCATCCTGATTTTCTTGCTCAGACTTTACTATATCCTGAATATTTACCTTTCCCAAATCCTGAAATTAAAGAATAAGTTAGTTAGTTTCACACCTTTAAAATTAACTGTGTCATCATTACTAGGTAGTCTAACATGAAACTGTATATCCTAGAACAAACATTCATATTTGATCAATTATAGCCTTAAAGGATGTTGAATATAGGGAAATATTTGATGGTGTATCTTAACCCTTAAACGCCTACTGGACGTATCATACGTCGACTAAAATTGTCTGTTGGGTGCCAAGTGGACGTACCATACGTCGACTACAAAAAATTTCAACCTTCGGTCAACTTTGACTCGACCGAAATGGTCGAAAAATGCAATTGTAAGCTAAAACTCTTACATTCTAGTAATATTCAATCATGTACCTTAATTTTGCAATAAATTGGAAGTCTCTAGCACAATATTTCGATTTATGGTGAATTTTTGAAAAAAACTTTTTCCTTACGCCACAGCTGGTAACTCGCCGAAAATTTCAGAAATTCTTTTCATTCATTTTGTCGTAATTTTTGCACTGTTTTATATTAGGCGTTACATAAAGTTTTATATATGAAAATGTGCGCAATTTCATGTAAAATACAGCAAAATACAACCCATGGTTGTAGCTTTTATCAGTTTGGAAATATTTTCATATAAATCACGATAACTGCCAAAATTTCAACCTTCGGTCAACTTTGACTCGACCGAAATGGTAAAAAAACGCAATTGTAAGCTAAAACTCTTACATTCTAGTAATATTCAATCATTTACCTTCATTTTGCAACAAATTGGAAGTCTCTAGCACAATATTTCGATTTATGGTGAATTTTTGAAAAACTTTTTCCTTACGTCCGCGCCAGAAATTCTTTCGTCACGTTGTCGTAATGTTTGCACCATTTTATATTAGTCGTTACATAAAGTTTTATATATAGAAATGTGTGCAATTTCATGTAGAATACAACAGAAAATAACTCATGGTTGTAGCTTTATCAGTTTTGAAATATTTTCATATAAATCACGATAACTGCCAAAATTTCAACCTTGGTCAACTTTAACTCGACCGAAATGGTCAAAAACGCAATTATAAGCTAAAACTCTTACATTCTAGTAATATTCAATCATGTACCTTCATTTTGCAACAAACTGGAAGTCTCTAGCACAATATTTCGATTTATGGTGAATTTCTGAAAAAACAACTTTTTCCTTACGCTCTGCGCTATGGTAACTCGGGGCTTAACATCTCAGAAATTCTTTTCGTCATGTTGTCGTGAATGTTTGCATCGTTTACATTAGTCGTTACATAAACTTTTATATATGAAAATGTGTGCAATTTCATGTAGAATACAACAGAAAATAGCTCATGGTTGTAGCTTTTATCAGTTTGGAAATATTTTCACATAAATCACGATAACTGCCAAAATTTCAACCTTCGGTCAAGTTTAACTCGACCGAAATGGTTTAAAAACGCAATTGTAAGCTAAAACTCTTACATTCTAGTAATATTCAATCATTTACCTTCATTTTGCAATAAATTGGAAGTCTCTAGCATAATATTTCGATTTATGGTGAATTTTTGAAAATAACATTTTCCTTACGCTCTGCGCTGGTAACTCGGCCGAACATCTCAGAAATTCTTTCACACGCGTTGTCGTAATATTTGCACTGTTTTATATTAGTTGTTACATAAAGTTTTATATATGAAAATGTGTGCAATTTCATGTACAATACAACAAAAAATAACTCATGGTTGTAGCTTTTATCAGTTTTGAAATATTTTCATATAAATCATGATAAATAGAAAACATTTGACTTTCGGTCAACTTTAACTCGACCGAAATGGTAAAAAACTGCAATTGTAAGCTAAAAAACTTACAGTCTAGTAATATTCAATCAATTAGCTTCATTTTTTCCACAAACGGGAAGTCTCTAGCACAATATTTCGATTTATGGTGAATTTTGGAAAAAAAAAAAAATTTTTTACGTCCGCGCGTTACAAATTCATGCTCCATTTTGTGATAATATTTTCTCTGTGTTGCTTTGATCGTTTTACAATCTGTTATATACCAAATTCATTGCAATTTAGTGTACAATACAACTAAAAAAAAGTAACTCATTAGCTTTTACCGTTTTGCTTACAGCGCGATTTGTATACAATTATATGAGTTTTTTTTTTCGCTGTCATATATTCCAATATTTATATATGATAATGATATTTTTTTTTCATTTCTTATGGTTGCATACTAAACTTCAGGCAATGAGAAAAAAAGGAGCCAAAAATGAACTCTTAATCTTAAAAACTAAGCGTGCTGTGATTTTTTAAAAACTTTTTTCCGCAGCGCTTAGCTCCCGAACGCCGCCGGCATACGGGAGACGTTTTTGTAAATAGAGGCTCAGCGTTTAAGGGTTAAAGGTGCCCCATGGCCTACCATATACAGTATATAAAATAAAACTAATGCTTTCACATTTGATTAATTAGAGCCTTAAAGGATGTTAAACTCTTTAGAGAAATACTGGATGGTGTGTCTGAAAGATGCCCCATGGCCTACCATATGCAAACACTCTTATTACACCCCACAGAGTGTAAATAAGCAAGAACAAGAGCACTTTAGCACATACAGTCCAATGAATGCATCTTTTCCTTAAAAACACTAATACAGTAGGTTTGCAGAAAAAAACTGTCTAGGTTGTGACTGTCACCAAGATCACTGCACTACTAGTCAATACAGCAATCTACACTACATTTTTAACCATTCCAAGTTAACAGAAAGGATGTTATACACTTTTTGGTCAAACACAAACTTAAGATAGTCTTTCGGAAAAGAAGTTCTAACCTTTTCTAGGCACACAGCCTACCCTCTGCACACACTGTAAGTCAGAAAAACCCCTGCCTACCTTTCCAAAGTTGCTTCATTATAAAGATACTTCCAACGTCAAACTATCTTGCACTTTCCACCTTTCCTCAATGAATTATTATTCTGAATATTTTCTCTTTTCCCTATGCTGTTGAAATTTTTATTCCATTCCCCCAATTCCATTTCTTTTCCTTTGCTACCTGCCTTTAAGCTTCCTTCCTTTTTCTCCTGTGCATGTTTATCCTCTTCCCTGCCTGTCCACTGCCAAAGTTTGAAGGCTTTCTGATACAGTACCTCTTTTTAACTCATGTTCTCATTTTTTTGACTGGTTCTTTTTCCATCTTTTTATCCTTCACTATAAAACCAGCTCACAGCAATCTACATTATGTTAAGCAACCTTCATTCCAAATATAAGTGCAATTTCTGGCTTTGGTGCTGCCCATACTTTTCATCACAATAAGATCAACTAAGTTTCAGCTACTTCATTCTTATATTTTACCCAACTTTTCTGAGCCTTCTTAAACATCTTGTTGGGCAAGTTTAATAATTGGCATTAGCAAATCTCCAACAACATGAAATTAAATGCACTAAAATTATTTAATAAAATAAATTTCAATGAAATGACTGATGCCACTCACTTGATGGATATTACTTAACAACCATTAACAAGAGTCATAAGATTCAGTTTACTCTAGCTGACCACTTAGAATCTTTTGACCCATAACACTCAGACCCAACAAACAGCCCAACTTAATATTATAGGTCAATGTAGACCAAATTGAGGTTAGTGATATATTTAATAAATGAAAATTGGAGAGAATACAGTGCTTCTAAGTCAACCTTACCCTGGAATTACTACGACTGCGATAATTTGAATCAGAATCCATTTGCTGAGAATTAAAAGTGAAATTTGGCACAGAAATACTACTACCCTCCTGCTGAAATGCAACAGCTGCACTACTTGGCAATGTCCGATTTCCCTGGTAAAAGAAAGCAAAACTGAATACACTTGTCTATTTGACAAAAAACATTTTTTTTTCAAAAACTAACGTTATGAAAATACTGGAAAATATAAATATTTAAAATCACATATATAATCATAAAAAGATTGGTTAGAAGCTTTCTCAAGTTATATCAGAGCACACTGTATTGGAATCCTTGAATTTCAACCAATTCTTATGTTGCTTTACTTCATCTATGAGATTTTGTTTATTCACTACCAATTTTGAAGATCATAGAAATGTAGTTCAAGGGAAAAATATGTCATACTTTCCTACCTCTCCTCCTGAAGTATGGCGCTGACGAGTCTTTTCTCTTAACTTAAAGGTGGCTTCATCAATAAACCCAGGTGGCACCTTTGGATGTGAAACCTTGACCCTACCTACAAACAGCACCTGCATTTGACAAGATTAGTCTTATATCAGTACTGTACTTTAATGTGTTCTAAATTATCAGATCCTGTGCAAAACTTCCCTTTTAAGAGACACATCACCTTAAATATACTGTACTGTATCCAAAAAATGTTACACAACGACCATGTATTCCAAAAATTTCTAGTCTAAAATTTCTCAAAATTTATCCTTTAACATATAGTATAATTTGAATTATATTATTAGCAATGGTTATAAGCTATGATCACAAAGCTAATGAAATGAAATGTTAGGACAATCCTCACCTCAAAAAACTGAGATTCATTATGAATAGAAAGGTCTGGTATAGAATTGAATGAACTGAATGATGAGCTCTCATTCAACTGTTGAGCTTCACGAGGCTGCTGTCGCAAACATGCAAAGTAACTGTGAACCTGTATGGGTAAAAATGGATAAAACATTTTACAGCATTCATTACCAAATATTTAAATTATATGGACAAAACCACTACAGGCTCAAAAATGTTTCTGATGAAACAGAGGATAAAGCCCAACAAGCCTAAAGTTTATAAACTAAGAGGTCAAAAATGCAATACTTAAGAGCCTCTTAACAGACTGTGGTTGCCAAATAATTTGCAGACACAACAGCTTCCAGCATAAGAGTCTTTACTAGAAAAAGATTGTCAGGTATATCAATCAAGATTTAAATAAAGAATAAATTCTTCAGCTCTCTGTGTTATTTAATAAACTATGTGGAAAAACTATTTTAAACAACACAGTGCAAAATGTGTATGCCCATATATTTAAACATAAGCAGTACACCATGTGTATATCTGTATATCACTGAAATTCAGTTGATTTTGGAAAACTGGAGTCAATAAATAGCTGATCTGCATATGACAGTAAAAGTAATACTTGCCTGCTCTTCAGAAGTTGCTTGTAGCAATACGCACTGATAGTTTTGATCAGCTGTGAAATTTGCTGGTATCAGAACAGAGGGATCAGAGGCAGGCATATAACCAGGAGCACCAGGAACAGCACCTTCTTTCTTATCAGGTGCCCGTAGTGTGTATAAAAAAAACTTGTGATCTGCCTGTTCCATAACACACTTATGAATCTGCTTGACAGTGTGATTAAGTATGACCACACCAGAGGATGTGTCCCGAAGAGTGACATTGCCACGGTTTATTTCCACTGTTACCTGTATGCATAAAAATAACTCATGAGTATTGCAAAAATACAATTAGGAAAAAAAACTGATATATATGCTATATATGTAATGTTTATGTATGGTACATGGAAAACTTACTTCAATAGATTTCTGTTGATTTTTTATTTCTGATATAATCCATGGTAGCATTGGTTTAGAGTAATGTCGATCAATCTCAGTGCTGCCGCGGTATATCAAGTGGAAGATTTCTCCGGCATCCCCCCAAACGCCACTTGTCTCTGCACTTGCCATTTTTGAGTGTAAAGAGCCTCCAATTATGCATAAGACACTTTCCTAGCAAAATGTTGACAACTTTGAAGCTTCAGATTCATTTTCACTGCACACCTGCAATAAACAATCGCTGATTAACTACAAATTACTAATCGTTATTGGACATAACTTGCCACACTTGACTTACTTTGATCACTCTTCAGTCAATACAGCACTACACTGGCTAACTAATGTCCCTAGACTGCAGGTATATCACGCAGTACTGCAAATTTTACTAAACTAAATTTTTCATAGATATGCAAACCTGAAGTCTTTATGTGGACATACCTTAAGTGAAAACTGGTCTATTCATTGAATCTTGACAGGAAGGTAGAAAACTACTGGCATGCAAGTGAGGAGGTAGGAGTATCACCAAGTTACTCAACTGTTAGCATTAACTTTTTCTTTTAAAACAGGAGCAAATTCAGGATTAGTTAAGAGGCAGGATTACAACAAAATACAGTTTTGTAAATTTGGAAAGAATAACAAATTCAGGGTAAATTTTGATTTTCCTAGACATACAAATCTGAAGTCTTTAAATGGATGTAGAGGTATACCTTGAATAACATTGGTAATTGGTTCCAAAATCTGTGACTCAAGGCAAAAACTTCCTAACTCAAATTAACCACCTTAAAAAATTATGTAGACCCCTTATAACCACCCAATAACATATTACCAGTGTTGTAACAGACATACAAAAAACCTCTTGATAAACTGACCTTTTCGCAGCCTTTTTAATAAAAAGATGCATTTTCCTTCATATTAATCAAAAGAATACCCACAACCATTCACCAAAAACCATCAAAGGCACCCAATAAACCACCAATAATGTAATTAATAACGTTACAGACTGATGTAAACTTGAGTAAACCAACACAAGCAACTTTTATTTTTTCCAATTATTATTTTAAAGTTGAAAATGACTTGAAACAACATAAGGCAAGGTATGACCGTACTTTTAGCGAAAAGCTGGTCTGGTTGTTGAAGTTTTACAGAACAGATAGTTAATTAGTAGTAGTGGAATGAAGGAGTAAGGGTACCACCCACTCACTTGGAAAAGAGGACAAATCCAAGGTTACAGTAGTTAGAGGTAGAATTGTAATAAAAGACTTGCAATTTGTATCTCTACGAAAAATGCAAATTATTCTGAGTTTGCTAATGTTCTTATGATGACACAAACCTTCACCTTTTAAAAGGAGACTTACTCCTTGGGTAGGAAATATACCTTACATAATGTTGGTAATTGGTTCCAAAACACGCGACTCACGGCGAAAAGTGACTTAACTCAAATCAACCACCTGAAAAAAGTGACCTAGACCCCTGATAAACACACTATAACACATTACTAATGTTGTCACACAGACTTTTGATAATCTGACCTTTCTTGCAGCCTTTTTAATAAAGTATACATTTTCCTTCATATTAATGTAAAGAATACCCAAAACCATACACCAAACACAATCCTAAGCACCTTATACACCATGACTCCTGTAACCACCCTGCTCAACCTGGTGTATATAATGTCGAGTCTGCAGGGCTTTATGCTAGAGTCTGGCATTCCTGTAGCCTTTCTCTAGGAAATTTGGAAGAATTTGGGATTCCATTAAGTACAGGACAACCGACTCAAAAGATAGCATTATAAAAAAATAGACCCAAAGATGATAATGCTCTACTGCTGTAAAAGAGGCTGTGAAACTCACCTATTCTCTTTGCTGATGCTATGGCTAACCAGATGACAGCCTTCAAAGTGGCATCCTTGTCCAAAGCCTCCCTGGGGGATCAAAACAGAGCATGAGCCACATCCAACTATGAAAGCTCAAGTCTGCAGAGTGGGTAACACTGCTTGAAGCTCCTTATAAGAATGGTGACCTCAACCTAGGAAGAGAGGTCCATGGCCTTTAAAAGGAACACCTATGAGAGGGCCGAGTGACAGCTCTTTACTGCAGAGGTGGAAAAGAGCTTATCTTGGAAGAAGCAGACTAAAGTCTGCAATCTGCTGAAAAGTCTCCCCTACCAAAGAGACACTCCTTCCTCAACACCAACAGAAGAAGGCCACTCTGCCTGATACACATGTGGACTTTTGATGGTACTGGGCAACTTGCGCAACTGTGAGAAAAGCCTCTCCACTGTAGGAGCTGCTTGATAGTTTTTAACCACGAGATGTAAATAACGCCATGGATTAGTGGCATCTCAGCACATAGGGCTGTGGAACCAGTCCAGGTCACTGGGTTAACTTTCTTGGTGTCATAATAAGGCCTTACAACACATCAGGCTACCACCAACAAGGCCTTGGACCAAGTGTGATCGACACGGTGTTGGTTACTTAACAGATGAAGGTGAATGGGGGAGAGATGATTACACTGAGGTTCCCCAAACCTCAAAAAACTTTCTGCAGAATGTAGATGCGGGGACCACACTGACCCCACGACCCACCCTTGGCTGCTAGGCTGGTCTGCCGCTATGTTCAGATGGCCTGGGATGTAACTGGCTGACAACTCAGTGGTGTGGGCAACCATCCTCTTGTACACCTACCTTGCTAAATGGCAAACAGAGAGAGAGATCATACTCCTTTGTTTGTTGGCATATGCAACCATGGACATGTTGCTTATTAGCTGGAACATAGCTATTGACCTCCAAGTGCTTGTAGTATTAGAAGCCCTGCACCCATTTCCACAAACAATGATGTGCAAGTGAAAATCATCTAGAGAAGTTTCCTATTACCATTTTGTTTCTCTAGTACTAAAACCAACAAGAAAACCTATGAGAGGGCTGCATGACAGATCTATACCACAGAGGTGGAAAGCAGCCCATCACGGGAGAGGTAGTCTACGATGTCTATGATCTGTTGATGGTACCTACTAAAGAAATACCCCTCTCCCAACACTAACATATGGCCATTTTACCTGGTGCAAACCTGTTGTAGACTCATGGATGATACTGGATATTTCCTGCAGCTCTGAGAGAAGCCTCTCCACTGTAAGAGCTGCTGGACAGTCATCAAACATGAAGCATAGAAAACCCCATGGACTGGTGGTACCTCTTCAGATATAACTAGTGAAGCAGTGCAGGTCACTGGGTTAACTTCTCAGTGCATTGATGAGACAGTCCAGCAGATCAAAACACCACTCAACTTGTGGCCTGGGACCAGGTG
This sequence comes from Macrobrachium rosenbergii, assembly GCF_040412425.1. NCBI lineage: Eukaryota > Metazoa > Arthropoda > Malacostraca > Decapoda > Palaemonidae > Macrobrachium > Macrobrachium rosenbergii. Next base: position 30,386,880 of record NC_089783.1, on the reverse strand, counting down.
TGATCAATACACTTGACTTCTCAACACAGTTTGGGTTGAATGGGGGAAAGAAGTAAACAGTGAAGTTCCCCAAACCTTAAAAACCTTTCTGCTACATATAAGTACAGGGACCACTCAGACCCCATGACCTACAGTTGGCCACTGAGCTGGTCTGCCACTACGTTCAGATGGCCTGGGATGTAACTTGCTGACAACTCAGTGGCGTGGGCAACCATCCACTTGTACACCTACCTTGCCAAATGGCAAACGGAGAGGGAGATTGTACTCCTTTGTTTGTTGGCATATGCCACCATGGCCACGTTGTTGTTTATTAGCAGGAACATAGATATGGATCTCAAAGTGCTTGTAGTATTAGAAGCCCTGCACCCATTTCCACAAACAATGATGTGTTTTTCTAGTACTAAAACCAACAAGAAAACCTATGAGAGGGCTCAGTGGCAGATCTATACCACAGAGATGGAAAACAGCCTGTCACAGGGGAGGTAGTCTACGAAGTCCATGATCTGTTGATGGTTCTTACCAAAGAGATACCCCCCCTCTCTCCACACTGACAGATGGCCACTTTGCCTGGTGCACACCTGTTGTAGACTCCTGGATGATACCGGATATTTCCGGCAGCTGTGAGAGAAGCCTCTCCATCGTAAGAGCCGCTGGATAGTCTTTAACCCCTTACCAGACTAACCTGGGATATCTTGTGATCAATGTTCTAAAAATTTTCAACTTACCACAAGATATCTCGTAAAAAAGTTAAATGCTAATATAGGACTAATACGAGATGTCTTGTGATTCAGTGTTGTTTTAAGGCTTCCTCAAGATATCTTGTGCTATATCATATGTCTGGCAGTGTTACTTGCTCCTGGAAGTCGTGAGTTATCGAGAACGACTTTTTTGTTTTTTTTTTGCACCGACTACACGTCATTAGTAGCACTTCCTTGGCCATCCTTGTCGTTTGTTTGTTTCTTTCTTTCTTTTTTGCTTCTTTTCGCCTGTTTTTAGGTAAGTTTGGTCGTTTTATTTGACATCTTAGACACTTTATATCTTATATTGTTGATTTATTACGTTGATATCATGTCTTCTGTTAGTCTCTTGACCATTTTGTGATATGTCAAGTATAATTTTTTTTCTTTTACGCTGAGTATGTACTATTACTAGCTCTCCAGTGGTGACTTTGAGAATCTGTTTGTTTTTTCTTCTTTTCGACTGTTTTTAAGCAAGTTTGGTTGTTTTATTTGTCATTTTAGACTGTTTATGTGATATATTATTGATTTACTACTTTGAAGTCATGTAATTTGTTAGTCTCTTGACTTTATTTATTTATTATTTTAGCCCAGTTATGGCAAGCTACCATGACGACAGTGATACTGAAGAATCATTGACTGATCTTGAAACACCTGTTTTCAAAATTGCTGAAACTAAGCATACGAGATATCTCGTGATAAACCAAAATAAGTATAATTTGTGCGATAACTCGTTAACGACCATAAAAAGGTCTCAAATTGAGTTTCTAAAACTCACTATTTTACATAAAATAATTATAATTTTATGTTGAAATTAAGAAGTACAGTGTCTACACAAATTATATTTTCAATTAATTAAATAAAATAATTGGCATCTTTTTTGACACATTATGTTAAAAAGTAGGTCCTTTAAGGGGTTAAACATGAAGAGTAAAAAACCCCATGGACTGGTGGTACCTCTTCAGAAAGAACTGTTGAAACAATGCAGGCCACTGGGTTAACTTCTCAGTGCAATGATGAGACAGTCCAGCAGATAAAAATACCACTCAACTTGTGGCCTGGGACCAGGTGGGATCAATACACTTGATTTCTTGACAGTTTGGGTTGAATGGGGAAGAGAAGTAAACACTGAAGTTCCCCAAGCCTCACAAACCTTTCTGCCACATATACAGGTAAGTACAGGGACCACCCAGACCCCACAACGTACAGTTGGCAACTGAGCTGGTCTGCCACTATGTTCAAATGGCCTGGGGCATAACCAGCTGACAACTTAGCAGTGTAGAGAATCATCCACTCTTCCACCTATCATGTCAAATGGCAAACAGAGAGGGAGACCATACCACTTTGCTTATTGGCATATGTCACCACAGCCATGTTGTTGCTCATCAGCAGTGACCTATAAACTAATCTGGAAATGCTTGTAGTGCTAGAAGCATTGCACCTATTTCCAGAACATTCATGAGCAGGCAAAAATCATCTACAGAAGTTCTATTACCACTTTGTTTCTCTAGTATACAAATGAACGTTTGTGCTTGTCATGATATGGCAAGCTTCATACAAACATGCTTACATCAGGATACAGGCCACCACGAGAGAAACAAAATTAAAATCAATGTTCTAGTATTTCTAGTATTCCTGACACAGTGGACAACCGCTGAACACAAAAACAATAGGAGGTATTATATCATGCTTAAAAACCTAGTCAAGAACCATAACTGCACACGAAGCAGAGATGCCTTAACTCAATGTTAGCTAAAGAAAAAAGTGACAGGTTAACAACAGTTAAGTAGGAGGTACCATGCCATTCACCAGCCTGTCACCAATTAAACATCTTTTTAAAAAAATTCAACAACTAACTCTAGTTCACACAACGAATACTACCTATCTAAAAGGTGATGGTTGTATTCTTGTCAGGAAATATTACAGTGCATGGTTCAAGCATGCAATCAGTAATACTGTAATCGTAAAGAGATAAAATGAAGCAACAGCAATTAAAAGGGTATGACTTAACCTTTCCTAACCTGACCTGCCCCAGGGTGTCAGGTCCTACCTGGTCAGAGCCTGGACTCTGCTCAGCCAAACCTGATCCAAAGTTGCATAATACATAGCCTATATCAGTAGTATTTACAGGGATATTGCATATCTTAACCAAACCCAATCAAGTATAAAATAAAAATACTTTATATAACTTTATCTTACAGGTGCTAAGGCCACTACTGATTAATTTTTCATGGTTGAATTTCTTACCAGGTAGGAATTTAGTATTGTACTACAATATGGTGAATGGTGGTCATTTTGTTTTTCCTTTTTAAATCATGGAATGAGAGGCAACTTATTAAAAATCACTACTACTGTATTTATCTCATAATGTCCCACACCTTTGGGCTTTTTCTTAGACTCAATTTGATGTGAAAGCAATCTCACTACCCAATCAGCTACTACTAAAGAGGTTCTATTGCTACAAACAGAGCATGCAAATTTTCTTGTACCTATTCTTGTTCCATGGAGTTTACCATTCAAAGGCTTACAGAATAGGTTTGTCACTATCTTATCTCAAAACTTCATAAATTTTCACACTTATGTACACAGACATTTTTTACTCTCCCCAGTTTTGACCAAGACATATACAGCTCAACAATGTCAGGCTAAAGCATAAAAAGTGTTGATAACAAGTGTAAAATCATCAACAAGTTTAAGAGTAAAAATAATGACATACTGTACAGTAAAAGGATCTTTTACCAAATGTGGAATAATCCCTTCAGACGCATAATGTATGGCCTCCTAAAAGCATCCTACTTTAGATATTAACTGAATAACAGAATTCCACAAGAGGGACAATGGGTGCATTAACTTCTTACAGAAACAAAACTACCCACACACATGCATTATAATTATAGCATGGTGACACCCTCCTCATACTGCAGAAACAAAACAATACCAACACACATGCATTATAATCATAGGATGGTGACACCCTCCTCATACTGGTGCAACAAACCATTCCACCTCCTGAACTTATGTAAAAGACTTTGAGGGGGGAAGGAGGGTTTGTTTACTCTAAATACAAACCTTGTTCTCCAACCTTGGACTGTGCCATTGCTACTGTACCTTGGTCTTGGGTGAGTTCCACTGCTTGTGAGTACAATCAGGCATTTTTTCCTTTTTTCTGTTCGCTTTCTTGTTTTGAAAAGTGTGTAGGAAACACTTTTACATTTTTTTTTAAATGAGTAGGACAGGCTGTTAAGAAAGCACAAGTTGCTTGGTGGATTGTCAGGAACGTGCCTTCGTCTTTACCTAATCCTTCCCTTCTAAGCTTTTTATAATTTCTAAATCCATGCTGACTGCCCTCCCCCAGTTGTTATGGCAAACCTGGTGGGTTTCTTATTTGTCTTACCAGGTGTGCTGGCCCCACCTTGTTGACCAGTTGCTTCTGGTGCTTTTTTCAATTACATATGGTCAGGTTTATTTAAACTTTCAATGAAATTTTTTAAAATGACATAAATACTGTTGTTGTTGATGGTGTTATTACTGTTTATTGGTCTGTTGATTTTTACGATGTTGCTGTTGTTATGAGCCTATTTATTAGTTTTGCTACTGATTTTATGTTGTTAATTTTAATTCTTTTGGAGACACTGAGCTGAACCCTGGGCCTGTTACTCATTACTGTAAGAAAAACTGCAGAGTGCAGTGGAACCCCAGTCCTCGACCATATCAGAACTCAACATAATCAGATTTCGATGTGAAATTTCGAGTAAATTTTGCACCACAACTCGAAGAACAAACTGGAATCTGACCCGATGAATCATATGATGTTTGTAAAGAAAAATGCTTTGATCAGCTGCCGCTAGTTGGCACTGTTCCCATGCGTCATTTAAAGCCCGCTTTATTGAAAGATATTTTAAACTGATTCTGTTTACACTATTCCAGTAGACTCTGTATGAAATTTACCATAAATTAATACTAAATGTAAACAACGTTTATGTATTAACGCGATACAGCACCAGGGTGGCGTTTTGGTTTGTTTCCATCCGCTCATGCGACAAGCTGCCGACATAACTTAGGCAATTTTTCTTAAGTTTGTGATAACAGACATAATTCAGCCTGGGATGGCGGGGCACGGCAAAACCTAGAGGCATGGGCACCGCATGCTGGGATGCCGGGACGGCAGTCACTTGAGTACTGAAGTGAGAAGAGATGATAACCAGCATCTCAGCGAATGCTGTCATGAGCACTGTGGATGTTATAGTGGTAGTGGCAGTGTGGGTTACCATCAGCGCGCTTGCCACCAAGGAGAGACTCGACCGCCATACTGGAAGAAGAAAAGGTCAGGTTAGTGGAGGGAGACTCCTCCCGCTCTGAGGGAAAAATTCCCCCCCCCAAGAGTGAGGGGAGGCCCACAAGAGGAGGTCGTCCTAATCGTCCACTCCCCTCCATTGTTCCACACTCGATGGAACGAGCAAAAAGGCAAAGGAGAGTTCTTTCCTGAAGGACAGACAGCCAGAAGGGGAAGCTTGCCAGGAGAGAGAAACGAATAAGAAGGGTTAGCTACCAAGGGCATAATCGGGGGCATATAACCCTCAGACAACGCCTTGGCAGCCTTCCTCTGATAGCGTTCCCTCCCTTCAAACTTCACCCACTGCTCAGCCAGCCAGGAACAACACTCAGCACAAGTAGAGTTACAAGAGCAAACACGCCCCTTGCAGGAGGAACTGAGAGCGTGAGGATCAACGTCAATATATGAGCGGAAGCTCCTGCATTTCTTACCACCAACCCCAGGACACACATGCTGAGGGAAGGCGGCCTTGCAAACAGGCTTGTCCGATTCATGGGTTTGCATCTTACAAATCATAAACACATACATCCAACAAACAAAACAGAGAAATAAAGTACCACCAGGAAAAACAGCTCAACAACAACCAGGACAGAGAGGGAAGAAACGCTTCTGCACCACACGATGGCTGAAGACAAATTGGAATGTTTACATCTGGGCAGGCGAGACTCCCACCTACCGGACGGTAGTTAACTGCCTAACCACCTTGTTTGAAAGTTCAATGGTCATTTCCAGCTGCGCTGTAAGTAATTCCTAATGTAAAGGACTGATGGTTTGTATATCGTGTAGGAACAATTTATTTTTAAGCCACTATGCAAGTATGTGGAACCTAAAGGATTGTTAGCTGATAGTCGTCAATATGCATATAGGAAGCAGTTAGGTACCTGTGATACTCTTTTAAACTTGACATGCCATTTGCAAGGTAACCTTGATAAGGGTTTTGAGTGCAGAGTAATTCAAATAGATTTTGGTGCTGCTTTTGATTTAGTAAGTCACAAGGCACTTATCTATAAACTTCAGAATCCTGGAGTGGGTGGATATGGTTTAGGATTACTTCGAGATTTCCTAACAAGTAGGCAGCAGCAAGTTGCTGCTGATGGGATCTTTGGTGAACCAAGACCTGTTGTGTCTGGAGTTCTACAGGTGTATACAAGTGATATGGTTGTTGGCCTGGAAAACAAGATTGTTCAGTATGCCCATTATGCAACACTTGTTGGTGTAGTGCAGTCTCCAATTATGAGAAATAAAGTTGCCCTCAGCCTCAATTGGGACATGGACCAGAACAGGGGATGGTGTAGTTGGCGGGGTATGAGGCTGAACCCCAGTAAAACAAAAACACTATTGATTAGCAGATCTCGTACAGATTTTCCACCCCATCCTCCCTTTCAGGTGGTTGGAACTTTGTTGAATGAGTTTGAAGCTTTAGCTATTCTAGGTGTAAGTTTTGACTCACATCTTACTTTTGAGAAACATCTAATGAAAGTTTCAGCTAATGCCGCATGAAAGTTAGGTATTGTTCATTGGGCCTCATCTATTTACTATAACAGTGCAACCCGTTTTAGGTCATTTGTCCCACCTTTACTAAAATACTGTTCTCTGGTGTGGATGTCTGCTTCTACCAAAGATTTATCTCTTTTTAGATAGTGTGGTTTGTAATGGTTGTTTCTATTTCCTAACATTAGCAGTTATGACTTGGACCACCAACGGATAGTCTCTTGTTTGTCCATTTTTCATAAGCTGTATTTTAATAGGGATCTTTCGCATTCACAATTGATCCCTGATCCCCTTTACCTGCTGACAGCAATCAGGTTCACTGAACTGCAGCACCAATATGCAATAAATGTGCCTCGTTGTTGAACTTCTCAGTTCCAGAGGTCCTTTATTCGTCACAGTGTTGGACTGTGGCACAGCCTCCCAGAGGACGTCGAGCAATTGGAACTTCCGAAGTTCAAGCAAAGATGCAGTGCATTACTACCCTAATACTATTTTCCTTGCATTTTAATACATTTTATCTATTTATTAATTTATTTTTTCTCTTTTACTAAGTGGAATCTCTTCTTTCTGCATTTCCCATTACCTCCTCTTACTTCTTCCTAATGAACACCATAATCTTTGGAAGCTTGAATTTCATATCAATGGCCCCTGTGGGCTTGTTCCATATGAATAGGTTTCATCTTCTGAATAATAATAATAATAATAATAATAATAATAATAATAATAATAATAATAATAATAATAATAGAAAAACAGCTAAACATTTACAGGTTAACCTATAAATGGTACAAGCCACTGCTAAAATTGGCCCATCAGTTGATCAACTGTCGAATTTCATTTTTCCTGCTAAACACAAGGCATTATAACCTCACTTATGATAACCTTTCCTAACCTATGATGACAGGTTAGGCCTATGTCCTACCTGACCAATGGTGTCCCTAAAGGCAATCACTCAATGGACTTGTGCCATGGACCAAGGGGCCACATGAACTTATAGTGACATTACTTATATCTCGCACTTGGTTGATTATCGGGCTAGCCTATATGTTTTACCTAAAATTACCTTTCACTCCATAGCCTAAGAAAAAACCCCACAAAACAATCATTAATCATAAATGTACGATCATTTGCGTTTACTTTAATAAGTTCTCCCGCAGAGTTTAACAAATTCTCTTTCTGTCAAAAAAAAAAAAAACCTTTGGCAATCAACAATAATCCCAACAGCCTAATCACACAAAACGTATTATCAGTTAATTTATTTTACAATTATTCTTACTTTATACAAGATGCCGATTTCAATGACTGCCCTTCTCATCTGTAACATTTTGTGCAACTTGTGGTGTTAATGCACAGTTGTGCATGCACGGCCTCACTGCATAACTTGTTCTAGCCTATAGGCTAATCCGTACTTTCTTTTCATTTAACTTTTACTAATCCGTACTTTCTTTTCATTTAACTTTTAGTTTTGTTTGTTCTTCTGTGTGTTGAGATAAAGGATTATGATGGTTCCATTTCATTTTGATACTCAGCTATTCTTTAGTCAAGGCTGTGAATGGGCTATGACATTACCTACCCATGGTTTACCTGTTAGCTCTATTTTTTTATGCGATTTTGATGCATATGATACTCACTTCCATCGTAAATGCTTGATTATCCAAATAGGCTATAACTAGGCCACCCATGTCAAAAAAAGCAGAGAAAAACCAAGGTCGTTATTTCACATTTTCACCCAAAATCCAGTAGACATGGGTGGTTCAAATTCCCACCTTGGGGGAACCCCCATTTACCCAATGCCATCATATTACGAGAGGGGATCGCAGTGGGTTAAATAAGGGAACAATAAATTCACTGGAATCGCATAGACAGGGCTAGGGTACAATTCAAAAATATATAATTAACCTACCTTTAACCTACATAAGTATGAACAGAAACAGTGTATTTATTGTCCTTTCATTCCGTGTTGCCAGTAACTAATCTAGCAGACGACGACCAGGATATCTCATGGGCGCTGCTTAAAATAACACTTAGTTGCTGTTAGCGTATTGTAAGGCCAGCCTAAGGCTGAAGGGGTTGGTCACTGAAGAGTCGAATTTAGGGACGACCACTTACCTGGGCTCCCGTAATTCTTCACATATCTGCCGTCATACCGAGGACTTTCGCGTCATTAATAGCCTCCTGCCTTTGATTCCACAATAGCATGAAGTGACGGGGGAATAAAGTTTACGAGGAATCGTAAACTATGTTTATTTTACGGTCGACACAGAAGGTAACCCTCTTACCCTATACTGAAAGATTCCACCTCATCCACTATGGAGTTCGAGTGCCCTGTGTCTCTCTTTATTTACTACTGTCGTCGTATTATGCTATTTTTGTCGTTCATATGGATCGTAATGACTATAATTAAGATATAGTTGGGTGAAATACGATTTAAATGTGGGTCACGCTAATAGTAAAGGTCAGATTTGTTTACCTTGCTTATCGTGGTTCTCATAGAGTGTAGTAGAATGCGAATTCTTTGCAAAACAAAATGATAAATGTCAATGGTATTGATTCTCATAGCACCACCAATGAATAAATTTGTCCTTGAAAGATCATGTTGCATAGCAACTGAAATATAACGAGCTTGTACCATATGAAAGAAATTGGAACCGATGTCGTAATTCAATCTAATTTAAGAAAAGGCTGAAGTTTCTGAGACGAACTTTCTATGCTAAGTTATGATAGTGCATAGCATGGTGAATTGTAGGCTAATCCATAAGTATAAATTAATGTCTTATTGTGTGTCTGCTCTGAACTAGATGGGAGTAGTTAGACCTAGGAAAAGAAGAAATAAGAGAGAGAGAGAGAGAGAGAGAGAGAGAGAGAGAGAGAGAGAGAGAGAGAGAGAGAGAGAGAGAGAGAGAGAGAGAGAGAGAGAGAGAGAGAGAGGACGAAAAGAGGGGAAAGTTCCATTAAGATCTGCAAAAGAAGCTTAGGTATAATTATCAGTGTCAAAAAACAGAACCAAACACAAGACACTACATTCAGTTCATAACATCACAGACTGCGATTGCAAGCGAACGCAAGCTCGTTAAGACTAATGGGGAATTCGCAGAGTCGACCAGCTACTTACGACACAGGAACCCTCCCCCGGGCTCCCCCTGTAAACCCAACGACCTTCGCGCATAGTCAATAGGCAATCAGCTCTCTGCCGGGCTCTTAGAGTGCTTGAGCACTAGGCACTTTGGCAATATCTTCATGTATATGTGATGCCTCCTTTTGTAAATTAAAAGAAAATGAGTATGATTATCTTTAGAACATTATTTTCTGTGTTTGAACACAGAAATTAACCTCTAATTTGAATTTTGTCCAACATCCGCTAAAGCTAACGGGGGCCAATGTTTATATCTCATATACTACAATATTAAAGAGAAGTTATCAACACCGTATGAATGCACAATAATCCAGCAATCAAAATATCCAAACTTCAAATACATCCTAACTGCACTGATGCATACTTAAAATACTCGCTGTATGTTATGCGATGCACTGAAGTTTGTGGAATCGTACAAGGGGAAAAAATTGTTAGCCCTTTGGATATTAATTAATTTGAAGAAAGAGGATAAAACTCACAAGGAAAACATAAATAAACAGATCAAACTTGGAAATCTTACGGAAATACAATAATGACGACGACTGGATGCTGTAAAGATGATGAAATAGAGCATTTAATCTTAAGCCTAGGGTCGAGGCACACAGATGGAAACTGGATTGAATGTGGCTTTTGCAAACAATGGTACGAAGCATACGTTAATAAAACAGCAGGAATGCCATTTACTGTTTGGAATTACAGAAGAATGTAAATATGTAAATAAAAACATCATCTGTAGATACCATGTTGATGACCATCGAAAAATCCGATGAACTAGGGTTGCACGTTCCTTCTCAAAAGTGATGAGAAGAGGCTGACTGAGAAGTTTACTAAGGCTAGTGAAAAAAAAATGGATCACCGAGACACATGAACAATGGAATCCATTCCCAAACAAATAAGGAATGCAGTTCCCAGATCAGAGAAAAAATAAAAATGAAGAATACTTAAGCTAAAAAATCCGCGGACTCTATAACTCAGGGAGTTTTTCAACAGAATAAAGTTACATGCCGTAGAAAAGACTTATTAAAGAAAGTAAGGGAAAAAATGCAGCAGACGGGGAAAAGACACCAAAGATAATAATTGCAAATATTTCAAGTATGACAAAGAAGTGAATATCGTCAGATATATAAATGATAAGAACACTCGGACACGTAGATAAGGTATCTGGTAAGATAAATATTAATTTAAAAAGTGTTAGCAACACTCTCGCCTATTTGGTGGGAAGAGATAATACAGGATTAAAAGCTCACTACAGATAAGAGTGAACTCACGAATACGTATTTAATCAAAAGTTACGTTGCCAGTAAGTGCTGCAATGTCTGTAACAGATACCATGTAGTACGATGATTTAAATGGCTGAAGTTTGGACGTAAGGAGGATAAAATGTCAGCACTCACATGTCCAAGGTGTGGGCACATATGCAGGTTAAAAGACTCTAAAAAAAAGTGTATATTTTGCCAAGGCCCACACAGTAGCCTATAGGGCACAGGTCATGGAAGAAGTAAAACGAAGAAGAAATGGGAATAAAACTATGCTCTGGGCATTCAGTCAATGAGGAAAAAACTAAAAAAATACAAAAGTGTATGATAGTTGATCAGTTTGTTAGATTAATGGTAACAGAAACCTGGCTAAGTAATGAAATTCAAGATTAGATAGAAAAAAAATAAATGAAAATATTTCGATTACACAAACTGGATCATATCCTAGGGTAGGAAATTGAAAAGGAAATGGATGACTGTTAGTAATAAACCACTCGGATAGATTAAAAGTGGAGACATCTTACAAAATAAGAAACACGAAGAACAGTACAGTGAAATACACCAAATACCAACGAAGTACCCTTCATTAACGAAACAGAAGAATATCCAAATACGTCTTTGATGTTGAAACTCTTTTATGTGGAGACTTTAAAACTTGTATGTCGATATTAGTGAAAATAAAGGCGTGCAAGGCATTACCAAATATCCCATGACAAGAAGAGATTATTTACTGTTTGTCATTCGTGACATTAATAATAAATGGTGATAAATTTGGACGCTGATGATGATCCTAACTTTCTATATCATTGTAAAAATTACTTTCAACAGGAATATAGACAAGCTGAAGGCGCATATTGTATGAAGAAAAATAGCTTCACCGTATAAATAATTCCATATCACTGTAATAATAATAATAATAATAATAATAATAATAATAATAATAATAATAATAATAATAATAATAATAATAATAATAATAATAATGTCTATGCGAGTGATTGTATCAAATGTTTTTGTATTCTTTTTTTTATGTTAAAAAGGTCTAACTCAAAACACAATCAAATCTGTCCGATAATGCAAAAAACTGAAATTAAAAACTCATCACACTTTGATGACGAAACAAGACAAACTAGAAGAGTGAAATTCCAAGCCAGAAGTAGATGAAAAGAACAAAACTCTAGAATCAAAAGGAATAATCAGAAGATGAAGAATTATCTGATTAATCAAAAAGAAATCGATGTTGGATCCGATATCCACTGGAAGCAGGAAACACACCAGAATGCTCTTCTGCTTTATATTTGGCTCACTTGTGGCAACAGAGAAAGAAAATAGCTCACACGAGGAGTGAAAATAACGAAGACCTTGCGAAAGGATTTGCAAATCTCGTTGTGTTCAAAGCTTATATGTTAGTTTTAAACCAGGTCACACTGAGGTTTTTCTGAAAGATTGACCATGAGGATGGTATACACATACACATATATATATGTGTGTGTATGTATGCATATATATATATATATATATATATATATATATATATATATATATATATATATGTGTGTGTGTGTGTGTGTGTGTGTGTGTGTGTGCATGCGACATTTTGACTCATTTCCCGTGCCAGACATGAAACACCAGAAAATTTGAATGCAACTTTCATGTAAACCATGAAATGACAAACAAAGTGATAGAAAAACATGGCCACCTAGGCAGTAAGAACCAGGCATTTGGGAAACCAGTCTTCAAGAGTAAATGCCACATAACTATCACTGAAACAGTAGGTACACAGGCAGGTTTTTGGACATCTTGAAATCAAAGCATTGTGCACTAACTGCAAATCAGTCAGTTTTTAAGAAAAATCTCTGCTTTGAAACATGTACTTTGGTGCTGTGACAAAGATACTCCTGAAGTAAACAGATAAAGATAAATGTGAAGTACTGTCTGACCTTCAAGCAGCGTTTGATATTGCAACGAAAGACTTGAAATGGACAGGCGTTGAAGATGATGCACTTGAAAAGTTGAAGAGCTGCCATACTGCAAAGCTTTCAAAATAAAATTGAAAATTACAAATACCTATACCAGGATGGTAGGAGCACCTCCAAAAATGAAATAAGGATGATGATTATGATGATGATGATGATGATGATTTGAACTATGCGAATGAGCACATTAGCCAAACATTTTTTTTTAAGACGTTCAAATAGAGCTGTGTGGGTTTAACTTCAGTCAAATTCTAAATCCTAAGTGGACTTTGATCTCTGTCTGGCCTAAATGTAGAGTCAAGGATTTTCTTAATACTATATAATTGCAACACGTTTTGAAATGGAATATCACGCAAACCAATCCCACGACAGACGAGACTACGTCTAGAGTCATTTTTAAAAATTCTATTTTTATTATTTGAAGAATATCAGTTACAAGTGAATAAATGTGAAGATAGGCTACCAGTGAATGATGGGTAATCAGATCATTAGGTGCTTATCGGAATGCATTTGTTCCTGCCATTATTGCTATAAATAATTCATTATCAGTTATTACTTTTGAATCGAGTCTCTTTTAATCAGTATTCTATTATTTTTTTTATTTAATGATATTTAATAAAGAATGTGATTGCTATAGAAAACGGGATGAGAATTGTTAAGCATTACGGAAAAAAAATCAGTGGCGGGTTTTAATTGGCCAAGTTCATTCCGCGGAACCTCATCGCGGAAAACTCGAAACTCACGGAACCCTCAACAACTTTCTTATTTGTAAAGGTATTATTTTATATTAAGGCATCGTTGTAAAGGCAAAATTCTCAGCTTTAATTTGATGTATCGTTTGTTGCTTTTTATATGTAAATGGCGTTTGAAGCCCCAATAATAATTAGCGCATGTCTAGAAGCGCGTAAACTGATACTTGAAAAAAACCCGGAACTCACGGAACCCTCAACAACTTTCTTATTTGTAAAGATATAGTTGATATTAAGGCACCATTGTAAAGGCAAAGTTCTCAGCTTTAGTTTTATGTAACATTTGTTGGTTTTATTAGCGCATTTACACCGCAGTCATTTAATACGCATAAATATGCTCATGAAAAGTCGGCTCGAAAAAAGAATCTGTTAGTTTTGGATGATAATCGAACAAACTTTAGTTCTATCACGGAAGAGGATTCATCGCATATTAGACCTACCAACCGTTTACCAGATACCCTTCAGCCATCAATACCAGTGTCTTTAAAAAAGAAAAACGAACTTCTAAAAAAGTGGCCCCAAAAAAGGCTCGTATAGATTGTGTTGATATTTCAGTCAATTCAAGTCCGGTCAGGGACGAGGCAATTTTATCAGATAGTGGGTCAGATGAAAGTTTAACCCCCCAACACAATAAGTCTGCTTTATGGCTGGAATCTTTAAATCTTACTGAAACGGACAAAAAACTAATTACAGTTACCGAAGGGTGGTTAAACGACAATATAATAAATGCAGCTGAAAATTTACTGGCGGCCTCGTTCCCAACAATTTTTGGCCTACAGGATACAAAATACATACCGCATTTCATAGAACACAAGGACTTCTGGAAAATAAATGCTAATTTGGAAAGACAAGGGTCACCAAGCGCATAAATTCACTGGTTATTATCGTTTCAGTGCGAGGCAAATGGTGTGATTTATATTGCTGATAGTACGAAATCAAGCAGGTCAGTAAACAGTAGTACGTCGATTCAAATTTCACAGATTTATACAACTCTTACAGATCAGTTACAGTAGATGTTCAGAGTCTAGATGTCCAGCGTCAAACCAATGGTTCCGATTGTGGAGTGTTTGCAATTGCAAATCTAAGGGAATTAATATTTAACTTTAAAGTGAATCTTTGTAAACACGACATGATATACCGTTGATGCGGAATCATTTAATAACTTGTTTTGTAAACAATAAATTATCGCCTTTTCTTAAAATAGAAAACATGCCAAGCATGCCAAAAGCAGAGCAGAAGAATAGTAAAGTTAAAGTTTATTGCACCTGCAGATTACCTGACATAATTAATGACATGATAAAATATGAAAATAAAGAATGTAAAATAAAATAAGTTCATAAATATTGCGTAAATGTACATGAACCTACATTCATATGGCTGTGAAATTTTTGTACTTGGCAAAGAACAAATAGAGAATAAAAAAAATCACACAGCAACCTGCGGCACATCAATCGGTTTAAAAAACATTTTTGTTTTTGTTATGCGTTGCACTTATTCCGACATTTACCCATGCAAAACTGTTGTGTATACTCTTTTTGTACTTGTGTGTAATTGATTTTCAAGCGTGTTCTGTTCGACACGTCTTTCTTAGTCCACTCTCTAATTGTCATTGCTTCTTTTATATACTGTTAGAATGTTAGTCTAAACATATGATTCTCAGTTTTGTCTCTTTCATAATCTTTTTGATTTTAAATTTACCTCCTGGCATCAGCGAAGGCTCAGAGTGTCGTTCGCATACCAGAATATAAACAAACCCGCCCCACAGCAATAGGGAGAGACTGTAGACTCGGGAGCTAGTTGGACAATAAAACGCATACAACGAAGACGTGTGTTCTCATTACTCTGACTTATGAAGGTCGAAAGAATATAAAAGGAATGTAGAAGTCGAATTAACGAACTATGAAATATACGTGTACCGTAAAACCTCCCTTAAAGACTACTTCGATATAAATACCACTTCAAAATTAAGACCACATTTCAACAGATCCATTTAGACGAATAGATAATGGTTTCGTGAGTTCCGGGTTTTCTTCAAATATCAGTTTATGAGCTTCTAGAAATGCGCTAATTAGCCTATTATTAGGGCTTCAAACGCCATTTACATATAAAAACCAACAAACGATACATTAAATTAAAGCTGAGAATTGTACCTTTACAACGATGCCTTAATATAAAAAACATCATAACAAATAAGAAAGTTATTGGGGGTTCCGTGAGTTCCGGGTTTTCTTCAAATATCAATTTACGCGCTCCTCGACATGAGCTAATTATTATTGGGGCTTAAAAGGCCATTTACGTATAAAAACCAACAAATTATACATCAAATTAAAGCTGATAACATTAAATTTTCAAAAACGCTTTAATATAAAAAATATATTTGCAAATAAGAAAGTTATTGAGGGTTCCGTGAGTTCCGAGTTTTCCACAATAGGGTTCCGGGGAATAAACCTGGCCCAGACCAAATTTAGTTTAGTCTGTGTTTCAAACATGAATCAGAGCACAGCATGATAAAAGAAAACGGTAATCAAGCTAGGCTAAAATAATATCAGAGACCTTATAAGGTCTCTGATAATACGATGCTTGATGATGGGTAACGCAAGATAAAGACACATTCCGTATTTTAATTCGTTTTAGAGCTAGGGTTTTCTTAGTTTCATACGGGAAAATCAGTACTCAAAATATAATGAATTTCTCTTCATACTTTTTGTTTTGTAAGTAGCCTATAAAAAATGCCAGTTCTTCTAGCTTGTCAGTCTCGTCCTTAATCATGAAGAAATCTAAATCCCTAATGATCATATTGGATTAAAAGAAATAAACTAACCTAAAGCAAGTATTTATGTACTCTGAAAATTGGTGTTACTTAGTATTTAGAATTTTATTTTCCTGAGGTCAAATTAAGTTTTCGAATTCTGAAAACAAGTGAAGGGCTGTATAAGCAGGAAATGAAAACTGTTACTACAAAATTAGGTTTATTTAATATACATCGTTAGTCTTTCTCTCTCTGCACCCATATACACTCATGTAGAAGTCCGTAGGCTACACATTAAAAATTAGTATTGTTTCTTGCCGCTTAGTCTTCCGAAATGACGAGTCTTCGTGATCAAAGGGCAAGTAGACTTCACAGAAGTCATAATGGGGTCCACCAATCACGTATTACCTATTCAGTCGTCATCTCTGTGTCAAAAATATTCCACGTAAACTATGTATTTATAAATTATTTCTGTTGCTCCTAAGTACATATCATGCTTTCCCCGAGGAAGGGATGTTTTCAGAAGGTATAAAGAAGGCACATGCCACTCAGTTAATCCTAAAATATTTTGCCTAAAATTCAAGAAATTCCTATCAGAAATTGATACATATACTCTATGAAAATGCAAAAATCTCACACCTCTACTTTTCAAAATAATAAATCTTTGTGAAAAAGCAATATAGTTCTTGTCCTTGTTTGTCAAATTGCAACAATTTACGTCAAAATTATCTTGACTAATAACGATGATTTACAACGCCACCTTGCAACTAAAGTAGTCTGTTACATCTACAACAGCCACTCTTCAGCCACCATTACACAACAATATATTTGGTAGCGACCTGAATCAGTGTGTGTTTCGCAAAAAAATAATAAAAAAATAATAAAAAAAATCACCCAAAATGCATTCACGAAGTTCATACAAAAACAGGTTTTGTCTTCTCCTTTGAATCATTGACTGTCTTGGCATTCTTTGGCATCTCAGAATCCCTTGGAAGTCCTTTATATTCGTACCAGTACCTATCCTCTACATCCTGCAAGGTCTCTGGCATCGGTCTATCCTTCGTTTCCGGTAAGAAAGGTAGAAGGAGGCTGCCGAGTATCCCTGCTATGCTGAAGGTGACGCTCGGTGCCCAGGAGCAGTACTGAGCCTGCAAAGAAGAGGAGGTTGAATGAATGTGTTTACTTTCTAGAAAAACTGGAGATGTTTTGACCTCACTTAGAGTTCATTTGCTCATGGCCATTTATCAGGATTAATCGCTCTCTCTCTCTCTCTCTCTCTCTCTCTCTCTCTCTCTCTCTCTCTCTCTCTCTCTCTCTCTCTCTCTCTCTCTCTCTCTAGCCGACCTTCTCGCTTTTGAGATCCCTAAAGGGACAAATCTCATGGAATATTAATCAGAATTATATTTCCTAAATAACTGAATAAATATTGAATGATGTAAATTATCCCAAATCACCCAAGGCATATATCTGAGAGTTTCCCAGTGACTTGCCGATAGCAAATGGCGTTAACTGTCATTTTAAAACCTCTGGGGTTCCACTTGCTTCCCATTCATTTGTTTCTTTGTACCGGCACTCAAATCTTGTAAAGAGAAATACATTCTAAAAGTGTCCGTACGTACTCCATCGTGTACGTACTCCATCGTGTACGTACTCCATCGTCCTCCAACTTTCTCGTTACCATTAGATAGCAAACGTACACACTTTCCAATTCCTCCCGTACGCCACAAAATCTCTTATACTTTTTCTCATCTGCTCACGTTTTCCTCACGGTGAGGTACCTACCGCTATATCGGTAACTAGAGGAATGATCATCTCGCCCACGGATCCGATGACGTTCGTATACGAGAACCCTCGAGTCCTGATAATCGTTGGGAACAGTTCGGCTGCGTAGATGTAGTTTACCTGAAAGGTGCAGTTAAGGAATATAGTAGACAAATAATAGAAATATTTGTACTTGCATACGTACATGAAGTACATACATACAAAGGCTAAGAGGTGACGGAAGGGAACCGTTCACCAAATATTACGAAACGTTAAGATAAAGTATTTATGAATGAATCAGGAAAATACAGTAAAGGAAATGGATAAAGTTCCTTCATCCATTTCTGAATAACTTCGTGTGACGAGTACCAAAACTCTGCTTTCAAATTACTATCATTACAAAATTAATCTGTAGCTCATAATTGAAGATGGAAGCACCTGAAGCATTTAATCTATGAACTAAACGAGGCTCCTTAGAAAATGTAGAGCCAACGTGCGATTGACCAACCTGGAAAGCACCGCATACAAGGCAGAAAGCTGTCAGTACCAGCGCCCACTTGGCCCACCAGAGTTCTGAAAGAAGAATAAACACAGGAATGATTTTTTCCTCTCTGAAATTCGCTGGATGATTATTAGTATTGATAGACTGTGCCGAGATGGGAAAAAGAATAGTATTGCAATGATTAAAACAAAACTCCATCGTAAACTCTAAACTTGCAAGATTTATTTCAGTAGGAAAGAGTCCAGACTTTAATGTAAAAAAGATGACTGTTTGGGTCCTCCAAGGAGGGATTGATCTTCACAAGTGTTTTCTGCAACGACAATTCACAGAAATGAGTCTGTTAAGCAACAGTTATCATTGCTTGTACATATGTGTAAAGTTTCTGAAGCAAAGCAAACATTTGTTACGGAAATCCTAAAATTTATTTAGACTAGCTGAACAGCTGTAAATGAGATAACATGATCATTAACTACCTATAAATGAAAATATTTAGAATGAGAAATAGGTTAATAAGGAGCAGGTGGGCCTTACTTAAAATGGTTGAGGCCTACTTAAATTTAGGTTTTCCCAAGAGTTTTGGAATTCTTGATTTAAAAAAAACTAATTGTCAGTGTCGTCAGCACAGAGGTAGGTGGTACGTATTTGATAAATGCTCATATACGAATGTGTTTAGATACAGTTAAAGAAGGAATGTAGGGGGTTTGACAATATTGGTGAACCTTCTATGCAGGTGTAAGCAGTGGCTAGTGTCGTGGAAGTTTCCGCCAGAAGTTTAAATGTGAGTGTGGCGCTGATCGTTGCCCTTTCTTTTCTTGGGAAACAATACTAAAAAAATAATAATATATATATATATATATATATATATATATATATATATATATATATATATATATATATATATATATATATATATATATATATATATATATATATATATATATATACACTGTATATATAAGCCTAGCCCAAAGAAAAATATAAGGAGATTATTCAAGATAAATGACACCTGCAACCAAAATTACCTGCGGGTATGGGCAACTCGAGCAAGAGAAGTATGCCCCAATGGATAGGGTTCCCGCCATGAAAACTCTTCTGGATAACTTGATGCCCAAGGGTATCGAAAGGAGGCATCCTGTTACTCCCATGGCTCCTGACATTGCTACGTACTCGAATGGATTTGAACTGAAATAAAATAATAATAATAATAATAATAATAATAATAATAATAATAATAATAATAATAATAATAATAATAATAATAATAATCACAGACACTTATTCTACCAGCATTGTTTTTCTCGAGAGTTTTGACTTAGGGCCAAGATTTGTAATCTATGGAGAACTTTACGACAATATGCACAGAATCTCTCTCTCTCTCTCTCTCTCTCTCTCTCTCTCTCTCTCTCTCTCTCTCTCTCTCTCTCTCTCTCTCTAGCTTATTCACCTGGTGAAATTATTAGCGTTGAGAATGATGCCGATGTACAGAGCTCGTTTGAGAAGCCACAAAAGGGGTGTCACGAGCATGATGGCTCTCATTCCAGGGGATGAGAAACAGAGCCACATCATCTGCAGCATCCCCTGGCTCTGGAGGTCGTCATTTCCAGTTTCTTTCCCGTTTTCCTGTCCTTTTTCAAGGTCTCCCGTTTTCGATATGTTGATGTCCTCTTTCATCTGATGGAATATATGAGACCTTTCACTTCTACAGTCATTAAAGAACAATAAAAAAAAATGATGATTTTAGTAATTCTTCTTGAAAGAGTAGGCTTTCACTTCTGCAATCATTAAAGAATAATAAAAAAATGATGATTTTAGTAATTCTTCTTGAAAGAGTGGGCTTACACTTCTGCAATCATTAAAGAATAATAAAAAAATGATGATTTTAGTAATTCTTCTTGAAAGAGTGGGCTTACACTTCTGCAGTCATTAAAGAATAATAAAAACTTTAGTCATTTTTCTTGAAAGGAGTGGGCTGAAACTATTCAGGTTTCTGTTATAGATGCTAAACTTGATGGGAAAATTCTTTTTACCTTTCGAAGGCATGTTATGAAAGTTAAGTTACAGGATTTTTTTTGTAGTCTTCCCTTGCATGAAATAAACTGACCGGCTTTTATCAAACTGATGTTACTATAACGCAATCGAAAATAGGACCAAATGTCTTAAAGGAAGTTTTAGTGAATAAGACGTTTCAGAGAGTGATGATTTCCAGAGGGCTTTTGAAAGATGACGTGGCCTTCAGAGTGCTAGGTGACTCCCTTTCAATTGACTTCAACAGCGACGCAGGACTTTATCTAGAACTCACATGACTTAGCTTGTCGAGGAATGACGCGTTCAAGGAGCTGAAGGTCCTCTTGTTCTGAGCAGCAGCCTTCTTCAGGAGTGCAACTGCTTCTGCCGTTCTTCCTCTTTGCAAAAGCCAGCGTGGAGATTCGTCGATCAAGCTGCAAACGGTAATGAAGCCCGTTACTCTTACAGATAAAAAAAAAAAAGGAAAAGAAGGATCGCATATTGCGCGTATTGATTAAGAATTCGCCATAAATAGTATTTGGAACTTTCTGCAAACAGCTTCTGTTCTTTTTAACAGTCACATTTTTGTTTTATAGCCGGTCCTATGAGTTCCGGTTGGTTGTTCTTCGTGTCTGCTAAATCTTAGCTAACTATAATGTGACTAGAGACTTTCTGGTATAGTGAAGATAACCTTGGGCTTACATGCTATAACTACAGAACCAGGGAAACAAATAGTTTTGATTTTACACAATAAAGCTTCAGAAATTCATTCAGTCGAAAATACTGCGATCATTTTCATTGCAAGGACTATGAGATGTGATGATAAACGTTAGTCGTTTCTTCTTTTAGATACTTAATTATTGGCCTTTAAACTAATCCGGATAAAAATAGTCTGCTGTTAGAGACCTAGTTATGCACGTTTAAGTTAGAACGAATGAATGCAGTTGGAAATAGCCCAGTGCTAGAGACCTAGTTATGGCCCTTTAAACGAAAATTAGGTAATTCAATGAAAATAACTTCTATATGGGGCCAGAGCATCTGTTCTTCGTGAGCTAATATACTATGCTTGAGAACGAAAAATGAGGATGAACGCACCTCTTTAAGGTAGAAACTGTTTTCCCATTTCGAATAGAGCATAGCATTAAAAGACAAAATCAGATTGTTTAAAAAAAACAAAGAAAATTAATAGGTAAAAACATAGTTAAAAAAAATGGAATAACGATATCAGTAATTAAACACAGAAAACCCAAGAGTCACTGTAGAGATAACTTGCACTTAATAAGCGCAATATATAAAGTATTGGGTATTCATGGGCCAGTGGTTAGGATGATAGTCTCACCAGTGAGAGGCCCGGCGTTCGGTTTACGATAACTTCCACAATGAATCAAGTAGTTAGTCGACTGAAGCGGAGCGTTACCAACGTGGAGAGGGGCATGGCGCTAACAGCCGTATCCCAAAACATGATGAAAATGGGAAGGCTAACACTGTAGCCCCTACACCACTGTCCATTCCTCAAGGGAAAAGGCACATGATAGATAATATATATATATATATATATATATATATATATATATATATATATATATATATATATATATATATATGGAAGTTACTCTATTTGATATCACAAAAAATATAAATACTCACAAAGTCAGAGGAATCAGAAGGAACAGAGGCGAAGTGCAGACGAGAAGCAGCTTCCTCCAGTGGGGTATCAGGTAAGCTACCCCTCCCACGATGCTCAGAGAAACGAAGTAAGAGATGCCCGGCGCCATGGTGACGACAGTGCGTCGATGGGAGGGGCAGATTTCAGACACTGGAGAGAAGGAAAGGGAGAAATGTAGAGAGAAAGCAGTGATATAAGAAGTCGTGTCTGATATACTTTCCCTCGTCAAATTTCAATAAATTGTTAAAAATGACTAATTATGCGATAGGAAATATTGGGGTTAAGTTTTAACTGATGATGAAACATTTCATCTCTGTTTTGACGAACTGGCGCATCCCATTTTTTTTTTAAGCTTCTGAGATTTCCAGCCAAAGTATCTCAGTTTTTGACACTCTGTAATATAAAAAACTTCAGCTGTTTGTGTTGTCATATTTTCAAACCAAATTTCCTCAAAAGATGAGCTAATTAGAGGCTATGAATAATATAAAAATATTTGAAGCCTATTTTCTCAGAATGAGGTAAAAATGGCTTACGCCAGTTCGTCAAACTAGGGACGATTTATTTATTTTTTTTTTTTTCACAAAATATACTAACTTCAATTCATACAAAGAATAAATAGGCCATTCTATTTATTTCTCTTTCACCATGGTTAATTTCAAGCTCTTTATCCGGCTAATTGCTGACCAATAAATATACCTTTTATTTTAGCAATGGGATACCAGGTCTGTTCTACCAAAAATTAACCAAACGTAGCTGTGAGTTGGAGATTGAGCTTTGGGTACCAAGAGAAATTTCCTTACACATGGTAAATGTTGGGAAATAAAGGACGATGGTACCCATGCCGCAGAGGATCTTTGCGCAAATCACGACGGGATACCAAGGAGCTAGAGCGGTGCCCAAGGACCCTATAATGGATATCAAGCCGCCAACTTGAATCGCCCTCTTGCGACCTAACCTGTGTCGTGAACAGAAAGGTCGGCAAATAAGTAGATGGATTAACAAGAAGGGAAATGAAGTACATCGATACATCAGGCAGTGAAGAGAGATGACAGTGCCACAATAGGCACTAAGACGAGGTCAATTATATCGTCAGTAGGTATCTGAAGTTACTTTAATGGTTCCTTAAATACTGTAGATTGACCTGCGATGACAATCGATTTAATGCTGGTGCGCGAAGAGATTGCAGAAGGATTCCTTAATAATAATAATAATAATAATAATAATAATAATAATAATAATAATAATAATAATAATAATATTGTAAGATTTTCTCGAAACCATTATGGCTGACAGCCAGCTTTATCAGACTTTAAAAGTGGAACTTACCAATCACTCAGTTGTCCGCAGTACAGGCTTCCCAGAATGGCTCCTACAGAGTACATCATTTGGAACAGAGGCCGAAGCGTTGATCTCTCACATATCAAATCCCACTGGGGAAGAAAATGCTGTTTAAGCACAACTCTTTCTTGGGTTCGCAAGTGAATATCAAAAAGAAAATACATTAGGAACTGGAATAGACAATTAAGCAGAAAGAAACAGATGAACAAAAGAACGGATGGAGTTGATGCTTTAGCCACGTTATGCGGAAACAGCTGTTTGAGTAATTGCACATGAAAAGAACAGTTAAAAAATGAAGCATCACCAAGAAAAAAAAAGCAAGGGGAGGGGGAAATAGATCAACAAATAAATGAAACAAACCATAATATAACAGAAATTGGGTCTAGAAGCAAAATTATTAAAATGCTATAGACTGAATGTCAATTTGCAAGTTGGTTAAAAAATACAGAAGCCGCATAAAATGTCTGAAAAAAAAGTATCCACAAACGAAATGACGGAATTTTTCATAACGTCATAAAGAGCAGGAAACTAATCAAGACAGATGAGAACAGCAGCAATACTTTTAGATGTAGATCAAGTCGAACGTAAGGTGCTGGTTGGCATTTGATGACTGAAAAATAGACATTTCTTTCTAATCTTAATCTGCTCTCTCAGCGATCGTCAAACAATTTCCTGTTAGAATTAGTATAAGGAAACTTCTTACTGCTCTTAATGAATATCTTCTGCCCTTTCAAAGTACTGAAAAGTAAAGGAAATACTCGTTTAATATCAAACGACTGAAATCCTGAAAAGTGTGTGGTTAAATGTACTTAATTATGTATCCATCTGAAAATTGGGTTGAATGTCACAGCTATTGCTTGCATTCCAACGTGTTCCTAAACATTCAGAGAAATTCTGCCTTCTGGTACAGGCGATTGTGTTTATGTTCCCGTTTGCTTGCTTCCTTATGTAATTACCTACCAGTTTCTCCGCAGGATTATGCAAAAGAGACGCCTCGACTTTGACAGTAATTTTACCACAAGCCACATGTAATTTAGGAGTGATCATAATCCTTTACATACCTCCGTTATCACCGTCGACTGGAAGAGCGAGGAGTCGTATTCCACCTCAGGGCACGAGGGAAGACCAGTGGTGTGCTTCTTCAGGCTGTTCTTGTAAACACCAGAGCTCGAGATGGAATAGTTCCCCAGAAACGCGACGTTGTCCAGGCACTGGCTAGGATACCCCGTTACTTCACCTGTCTCGGCTGCCCAGCTGTTGTTGTCATTTCTGAGAATGAGCAATAGAAGGATATTCACCTTGTAATGAGGACAGGTGTATGTGTATCGACTGAGAATTTGTGCACGAGTGTAGTACTTATTATTAAATACTGTTCTTCATATATATGTAAGTATATATTATTAATTTTCGATTACCTCAAAACCTAGATGTAATTTTATATATCCATATGCAGGTATATATATATATATATATATATATATATATATATATATATATATATATATATATACTGTATATATATATAGTAATGGCCACGATGGTCTCTTAACGTCTCTATTTTCTATTAGTTTTGAATATGCTTTCCAATGGAAGCACTGAAATCATAAATGAAATAAAAAGCAATTCGTAATTTTCTTTGGGATTTTTGAGGCTTCTGAGAAAAATATTTACAAAAGGAAAAGAATAAGTAGCGTATGTGACCAATTACACAGACACACACACACACACACACACTCACACGCATATATGTGTGTGTGTGTATAACTGGTCACATATGCTACTTATTCTGTTTCCTTTTGTAAATACTTTTCTCAGAAGCCTCAAAAATCCTTAAGAAAATTGCGAACTGCCTTTTATTTTCTTTGGGACTTCAGTGCCTCCATATATATATACATACATACATACACACACACACATATATATATATATATATAAAGAAGATATATATATATATATATATATATATATATATATATATATATATATATATATATATATAGAGAGAGAGAGAGAGAGAGAGAGAGAGAGAGAGAGAGAGAGAGAGAGAGAGAGAGAGATTAGGACTTCCCTTGTTGAGACTTAATAACAATAAGCCACAGTAACACCACTTCATCTTCTTGTGTGTAGTTCCCGCCCCTTGTTAGTAGTAGTAGTATTGTGAGAATGTTTCTTTGGAACGGGTCCCTTTCGGTTACATTCATACAGTGCCTGTGGAGAACACCCATCCCAAAGTCAAGACACCGCTACACCTTATTTCTTTCTTCACTTTAGTTGTGACTGACGTTCGAAGCACCAACAAATATTTTTTCCCCTTTAACATATCAGCAGGTGGGACACAGGTGTCCGAAGGATGTTCGACTTCTCCAATTTCGTTTAGAATAGTAATAATAATAATAATAATAATAATAATAATAATAATAATAATAATAATAATAATAATAATAATAATAATAATAGCAACATGTATTTCCATTTGATGTAATTATTATTGAGTAATTACTTTGTTTTATACTCATTCAATAGAAATCCAGGTCCTTCAGAATTCACGTAATGTTAAGTTCTTTTCTGAAACATATTTCACTTAAAGGGGCTTCCATATCTTGCCACATATATTGACTAACAGGTTTAAAGTAAACATTATAATGAAGCTATCGAAATCAAAGTTATCCTACGGACAGAAAACCAAGATTTTTTAGCACGGAGTTTTCCAGTGTGAATTTCATTATCTGTACAAATGATGTATAGAAAGGTGAGCATGAAGACTCTATGACTACGTAGTAGTATATAATTAAACTTCATAAGAGTTTACATAGTGTGGTATTTTTGAAATTTACTGTGGGCATGCAATTAATATTATATATAATAAATCATTAAGAATACATTTCTGCACCCTATAAAAACTTCAAGTTTATATATCTATCTATCTATCTATCTATCTATCTATCTATATATATATATATATATATATATATATATATATATATATATATATATATATATATATATATATATATATATATATATATATAATTTTCGTACTTGAAAAAGATTAACCAACAGATAAAGCCTTGGTATAAAATTCACTACAACTTGGGAATAACTGACTCTGATAATGAACTGCACACAAGAGTTAGACCTACCCTGACCAAGATCCGAACATATGCCTTTTTGTGTTTGGGACCGGATGTCAGTGACTTAATCCACTTAGCCGGCCAGCCCTATGAGAGCTGAAAGTCAGGCTCAGTGGTCTGGTTAACCTACTTTAATAATAATAATAATAATAATAATAATAATAATAATAATAATAATAATAATAATAATAATAATAATAATAATCCACTTAGCTATCAGATAAGCGCATTTCTACCTTTCCTTTTTGATAGCCCAAGGCCAGACAAAGAAAGATTTCGTATACTCTTCTTACCTGAAGATCTGGTCCACTGTATCTATGACGTCATCGGACGAGGTACATCGGAACGCAACGGGGGCGCTCAGCACTGTTGATCCGAGTTGCTGGATGGGACAGACGAGTTGAGCTGCGCATAACGAAAGAAATTTGCAATTGAACATTTAATGAACATATGCATTGTGGTAAATCATAAGAATGCAATATAATGCTAATAGTACTCCAATGCAAAAATCTACATCACTAACTGCCCAGGTTACAAGTGGCTTTCATTTACGATAGATTAGATTGTTTGCCGGAAATGTTGAATTCTTTGTGTACGTAACACTTTAATAAGAATACTGCTGAAATATATCTCTAACAGACGCAAAATCACATCTATATAATCTTCAATAGAATTATGGTTTAGCACATCAAAAGACTGATATCTTCAAAGGGAAATTTATCAATCGTACTTACACAGAAAAGCTACCATTAAAACCATGACCTGCCATCTCCCGAAGCCAATTTCGGTGAAGACATCCTCGATGCTGTCTGAGACGTCCATCGCTGGGACCTGTTCGACAAAAAGAGATACAATGGTCGTTCAGCAAGAGATATGCCAAAACTGGGCCTTTTTCAGTGTTTAACTTATACAATTTTTATACAACAAGAGGAAAAGCAAAGTTTTTTTCTTTTTTTTTAGTTTTACACATATACAAAATTTGCTAACATATTTTTTTTTTTTTAGGTTCAGTCGTCACTGGAAATTATTCACATCCGTGCAAGACACTTTTTACGTCAGGTGAAGTGAAGTCCGCATTTCTCCCCGAATAATTTCTGAAAATTGAAAATGAATTTTTATTAATTTGCATATGCAACATCTAGGTTCATCGGCAGCAATAACCGAAGAATCTGAAAAGCAGAAAAGATTTAATACTATATATTTTACTTCTTTCATCCTGGGAATCTAGAACTTCCATTTCCAAAGTTAAACCATAACTCCGTTTTTACGTTGATATCCACCGCTGAAATTAACGGAATAAATTCATCTTGACCAAACCTGAAGGACAGAAATAGAGCTGGAAAACGCAAGGGGGAGCAGAGTTCGTGATTTTGCCGAAGACTGTTGTAATAGAACGAAAGATATAGGCAATGTTATTACTCGTTGTACAGGATATGCTACACTACAAGTGCAAACATTTAATTTACATGAAAGAATATGACATTTAGAAGGTAATGATATTAAATACCATAATGAATAGTCTAATATCCCCTCTGCTCACGTTAACAAAAGACGAATACAATGAGAAGCTTTCGTGTAATGGACATAATGACTGATGAATAAACACCCTAAAAAATGCGATAGATCAGCAAACTCGATTTTGTTGCCTGTGGACTTTCGTTAGGGAACAAAAGTCAAATGGACGTATCACTTTGTAAGGCACAAGAGAGATGTACAGACGCTTCGCGCTCGTTAACCAGCAAGCGACACTAAAGAATGTTCTTTCATCCTTAAATATAGACGTTACCCAGAATCAGTGCTTCACAGTTACCGTGGAATGCGAAGCAACCTTTGGGAAAGGAAAAAACATCACGTTATATTACTTTGCATCGTGTTTCTGTCTCAGTAGGACACTAGCGATTTATCTCGCCTACTGGTTGGCTAGAAAGTAAACAGACTGAATTTTTTGTTGTCTTGTAAAAGAAAACAGGAAGTGTGATAAGATCACTGGGCTAAGGTCACAGTGCACTCAAATAGGAGGAATAGTGCTATAATTGGGAAAATTTATGTGAACGTTTTTATGGATGTGGTGATTCGGGAACAGAAATTATATATATATATGTATATATATATATATATATATATATATATATATATATATATATATATATATATATATATATATATATGTGTGTGTGTGTGTGTGTGTGTGTGTGTGTGTGTGTACGCACAAATATCATTTACTAATCAGTTCACTATCCCTTGGGAATAATTTAAACTCAAGGATAATTATAACTGAGCCAGGTGGTGTAAGCCACTGTCAATCGATGTTCCTAAACCAGACCTCTGGTCGAATCATGCCAGGAACGAAGCATTTATCAATTATAATTCCCACTGGGCGAAAGTTATTCCTACGGTACAGTGGCTTTGATATTAAACGATATTTATGAAGTAATATTTATGAATATATATATATATATATATATATATATATATATATATATATATGTGTGTGTGTGTGTGTGTGTGTGTGTGTGTGTGTGTGTGTGTGTGTGTGTGTGTGTGTGTGTGTGTGTGTGTGTAATTTTAGTAGGTGCACTGTCTTCTTACTTCTCGAATTCTTCACACTTCCTGGATACACTTGTCACTACGAAGCCTTAGATCCAAATGCAAGAATATAGAGTAATTCTGAAGTCCGTGGTAGGATTCGAATCCGCGTTCGTCCTGATACTCCGGATGGAGGTTCGAATCTTGCGATAGACGTCAGAATTACTTCATATTCTTGCATTTAGATCTAAGGCTTTGTACTGACAAGCATATCCAAAAAAGTGTGAAGAATTCGAGAAGTTAAGAAGACATTGTGGCTAACATAATCACATACTTATCTGGCAAAAAGGGACGGTAGATTCTACACACACACACACATATATATACATACAGTATATATATATATATATATATATATATATATATATATATATATATATATATATATATATATATATATATATATATACATACCCTGTATATACATATATACACACCTGTATACGTACGTGTTTGAATATAATTGTATTTATTCACATATAATTATCACAAATCTATTTCAGTATAAGCTGAAGTGAAAGTTAATAACATCTATGGAAAAGTAAAAAAAAAGAAAAACTTTAAACAGACTCTACACCCACAAACATTCAGACATGATAAAAGCCATTCGGTAACACTTTTTGTAGTGATACAAACGAGAAAGAAGATGAAATCTGCAGCCAATTGGAAACAAATAAGAAGAAGAAATTAAATAAAAACCGAATGAGGGGCAAGAAGTATTCTTCACTATAAGAAGTTATACGTACGGAAACGTAATCCTGTGGGAAGACCCTCTTACCCACAAAGCCCTACCTGAGATGGCACTGGCCTTCCTCTGTAATGTCCTAACGCCAACAGCGGGGTAATCTCTGCCCCATAGCTTATATATATATATGCCCTTGGCCTGACCCCAAGCTTCAAATTGCAAACAATGGCCGTGGTCAGACTGCTGACGCTCTCCGTGTTCGAGCAAAGGAGCGATAATTTAGCATCTTCCAAAGGAGACACTGCTTGCACTTACAGCTATGAAGAAGAAGAATTCTGCCTTCCTTTTGCTTTTTTTTCTATTACTCATCTTGATTGATTGATTGATCGAGTTCTTTTTCTTTCTTTCTAGAACTGAATTTGCTCGAGATGTGTGAATGGAATTCACCTTTCAAAATGAGCTCACGGTCAAGAATGACACGAAGTTTTAGTAAGGAAAAAATAACAAGTAAAGAATGCGCTGAAGGCTCTTTCTGTACAGCCGCTACAGCGTATAATCAAGGCCACCGAAAATAGATCTTTCTTTCGGTGGTCTCGGTGTAATGCTGCGTGAGCCGCGGCCCATGAATCTTTGACCACGGCCTATCCTATATCGTTGCCAGAAGCATGATTATGGCTAACTTTAACCTTAAATAAAACAAAAACTACGGAGGCTAGAGGGCTGCAATTTGGTATGTTTGAGGGTGGATGATCAACATACCAATTTGCAGCCCTCTACGGACAGAAAAAGTGCGGACAGAAAAAAGTGCAGACAGAATAAATTACGGACGGACAGACAAAGCCGGCACAATAGTTTTCTTTTACAGAAAACTAAAAAGCAAGTCTTTGATATCATTGTTGGATGTAGTCAAAATTCCCTAAGATCTTAATATATCATGAGTAACCTTTTGTACGTCACATTTTCATGCCCAGGTTCAGAAGTTTGCTAATGAAATTTTTGAGAGACCTATTTAGTTACGACTAAGCAAAGTTCGAATCTCAATGTTCAGACAAAATTACTAAAAACAAAGTACGAATAAAGACAGACGAAAAATGAATGCGTGAATGTCATTTACATGATAATTGCGAGTTGAATGATAAGATCCCACATGAAGTTATTAAAATTTGAAAAATATTTCCTGAATTGCATGAAATATTTTGTTGGTTGTCTTACTCTTTTAAGAATTTGCAGGTTTCTATAAGAAAACAATAGTGAGGGTTAATTCACTGAGCCCAGAATGACTTAGGAAAAATGATCCATTTTAATCTGTGTTATTTCATTTTGAATCTTGGCTGAAAAAGTATGCATAAAAAAATCAATCCTATTGTTTTTTGAAAATCTAAAATTTAGATGTATGAAACTTATTTGACTCGTACCTAACTAAAGGCTATACCAAGAATTGCAGTAAATTCTTTAAATCCTGTTACATATATTATTCTGACATCTTCAGCAGAGAGGGTCCATGGAACATGGACTTGTAATGAAATCAGTATTAAATTCAAACGTCAGCTGTTTTGAAACTTGCTTAGATGTCTGACGCTGCCTTGAGACCACTGGATTTTAATTTGATTTTTCACTCGGGAGTACATAAAGAACATTTTACGTTTTTAGCCTTGTTGAATAAATGCTCAGTTATGTAGAATTATTCTGATATTTAATTCCATACTCGCCTGGTCCAAATAGGAAGACTCATAGTCAGTGGCGTAGCTAAAGGGTGGGCATGGGCGGGCACGTGCCCAGCCACGAGAATCCTGTGCCCACCCACTGGCCACAGGCCCACTACGGCATCTCTATTGACGAAATAGTTTCAGATATAGTAAATACTTTCCCTCAGCTTGGAATCAACATCATATGTCTCTTAAATGCATGCTCATTTAATTTAGTAACACTCTTAAACCACCTTCACACCTCTTCATAAACAAAGTAGACCAGTTACCCCTCAGAGAGGCCATAGAGAAGAAGAGACCGACAACCCAGGCAATGTCAGGCAAATTTTAGAATTAGTTGCCAGTCATGATCCAATTGTAAAAGATCGGTCAGAGGGTGGACCAAAAAATGCCAAGTACACATGCCCAGAGATACAAAATGAAATAATTTGTATTTTAGCTGAGATGATTGGGACAGAAATTGTAAATGAAGCGAAGGAAGCCAAATTTTTCTCCATAGATGATGAAGCTAAGGATGTATCTAAAACAGAACAATTATCCCTCATTATCAGGTACTATTACAAAGAAAACCTCTATGAGAGTTTCTTGGACTTTAAAGCTGCTTTTCACCTTGATGCAAATACAATAACTCACGAAATACTTGATGTTCTAAAAAGACATGAAATTGACGTCAAGGCCAATTTAGTTGGTCAAGGTTATGATGGTGCCTCAGTTATGAGTGTAGACACAAAGGAGTTGCAGCACGCATAAAACAAGAGGCACCATTTGCTTTCTATGTACACTGTCATGCCCATCGTCTAAATCTAGTTCTTGTCGACATCATCAAACCTTTACCTGACGCTTCACAATTTTTCTCTTTGTTGGAAAAACTATATGTATTCATTAGTGGTTCTTATGACCATGCAAAGTGAATAGATGTAAAAGAGCAACTGTATCCCAATGAGCAAACAAGAGAGCTAAAGCGACTTTCAGATACCCGATGGGCTTGCAGGTGTGATCAGAGATAGGTTGTCTGCTGTGATACGTGTTCTGGAAGATTTCACAGATGACTTCAATGCAGATAAGGCTATTGATGCAAGAGGACTGATATGCCAAATAAATGCTCATTTTGTTATGAGGTTAGTTATCGTGACATATATTCTTGGTAAGATAAATCAGTTATCAAATTTGTTACAGTCAGCTAACCTTGACTTGGTAAAAGCTGTAGAATTAATTGAAACTGTAACAGTTCAGCTTGAAGAGATGCGTTCAGATCCATCTTCTTTTGATCCTTTGTGGGATGAGGTGGAGAAGAGTTCAACAGCACATGGTTTTGATACTTCAGAGTGTAGACCATCAAGGAAACGTAGAACTTCTACAAAATTGCAGGAGTTTGTTGTTGTTGATTCTATTGGGAAACAGTCAGGAAGCACACACTTTGACCTCAGTGTTAAGGATTCAGCACGAATTCACTTTTATTTTGCCCTATTGTAGACCATATGTTGTCAGAAATGAAAAGGCGGTGCAATGAAACCTGCACACTTATGAAAGCATTACAGTCACTTAACCCACAAAGTACGGAATTCTTACCTTTCGAGAAAATGTGTGGACTTATTCATTCCTATAATGCTAACACTGAAGATCTCAAGCATGAGCTGTACTCTGCAAACCGAACGTTAGAAAGACGCTGCAAGGACGGTAAGTGACACTGAAAGGCCTAAATCGTTGTTAGACTTACTGAAAATTCTTAATCCATATGAGGAGGCATTTCCTGAACTCTGCAGACTAGCCAAAACTTCTGTAGTGTTACCTGTGTCGTCAGCTTCAGAAGAGAGAGCTTCTCTGATTAAGACTGCTCTCAAAAATGCAATGGGCAATGATAGATTAAGTAACCATGCTGTGTTATCTATTGAAAATATGCAAGTTAAAAGATTAGATTTAGATGAATTTGTAGATAGGTTTGCAGAAAATCACAGGAACAGGAGAATATTGTTAAAATGAGTCATGTCGCAGTAGTCTGCTGCTTCATCACATATAATGTATAGCAAGCAAATTTTTCAAATTATGTTACTTTTTAAATATATATATATATATATATATATATATATATATATATATATATATATATATATATATATATATATATATATATATATATATATATATATATATATATATATATTATTTCGTTCATCCATTTAATTTTTGATCAAGAGTACCTATTACATAACAGACTTATAAAAAGTCTATTTTTTTGTTCTTGTATTTCCATGCTTACGTTTTACAATTTCTATACGCACAGGTATTGATGTGTTTTGCATAGCTCACTTTATGTTTTTCAGTTTCATATCTGTAATTCCTATTCTGTAATTACGTATAATTATAATGTACCTGATTTCTACTTCCTCGTTGGACGAGTGGGTTCCGTTCTCAGCTAGCACTCTGCTGGCCGCGAGTTCGAATCTCCGACCGGCCAATGAAGAATAAGAGGAATTTATTTCTGGTGACAGAAATTCATTTCTCGCTATAATGTGGTTCGGATTTCACAATAAGCTGTAGGTCCCGTTATTAGGTAACCAATTGGTTCTTAGACACGTAAAATAAGTCTAATCCTTCGGGCCAGCCCTAGGAGAGCTGTTAATCAGCTCAGTGGTCTGGTTAAACTAAGGTATACTTAAATTTTTGTACATTGCTGTTTTACTTGATACAATATAACAGAATCACAGATACCTGTATAATGCCTGAATATCCACCGCTGGTCTCAGAATATGCCCTAATACCCTTCCCATATGGCTTCAGAATGCCTCTGAAATTGGTCACATTTCAAAATTTTCTTGGCGGGCTTACAGCGCCCCACAAAACCCCCCAGCTGTATAGGTTCGCTCCGCTCGCCTAGTGCCTTGAGGAATAATCTTATTATTCCTCCAAGGCCTAGTGCCCCCCCACATTCAGCTGTGCCCCCCCAGGTGCCCAACCACTGACAGACTCCTAGCTACGCCACTGCTCAAAGTAAGGTCGTTTGCTGCGTTTCCATAGATACTAAGTTCACACTCAAGAGAGCTCTCGTCATGCTGTATTTCTTGTGCGAATTGATATGAGGGATTTGTTTGTTTAAATTTTTCTAAGAGACAGAGTAATTAAAATGTTACCCGTAAATTTAAAGCATGGTACAGGTGAAGGAGCAATTTTAGTAACGTGTGTCTGGAAAGAAATTTCATAGGTAAATCTGACAGCATAATATTCTTTTGAATACAAACTGACAAACGCTGTTATTCGTTGATTCCAAAATGTAATTGACTGTTAGTGGCAAACCCAACGCACATTCAAAAGCGCTTGTATAAATAAGGTACATACATCAATTAGAACATAACATACAAATTTTCGGTCACAGAATTAGTACAAAGGTCTAATAATAATTTCTATCGAAGGTTCATAGGTCTAATAATAATTTCTATCGAAGGTTCATGTCATCTTCATTTTCGTCGCCTGACCATAGCCCCGTGTCCTGATTCCTCGATCTTTTTTGTACTCTGCTCATTATACAGTTAAGAATTCACACTCTAGTTTCTGAATAAAGGAAAGAAAGATCATCCCAGTGCTTTCTTTAGTCCTATACTACAACAATTCGGAAATAAACTGTCATCTCAACATAAGTCTGTTCAGCGCCCTCTATATCTACGTTCCCTCCCTTGCCAATCTTGTTACAGATTTATCTTCTCTCTACATTTACTCCGCTTTTAACCAAAAATGCATGTTTCCTTATTATTTCACAAGGAAATCCATTTAGCAGTATTTATCTACCTTTAAATATTTTTTTCACATTCTTAGCTTTCATTTGTTTTTGACTTTTGATCCGTATTTGGAGGAGGGTTTTGATAAAATTATCTCCCCCTTCGTTTCATAAGAAGGCATTTACATTTTAAGTGTTAACGGTAATAAACTTACTATAGATAAAAGTAATATTTGAAAACGTCGATTGCGGTAACAACAGTATTACCAGAAATATTTTTATCTTAGTGTTCTCCTTAGAAACGAGATCTGTCCAGAGATAGCCGGCTGAACCGGTTCAAACTGGCTCGTCATGGCAAGGAGATGGTAACAATTCTTGGTTGCGTAAACATTATTTTTTTTTTTTCTCTATTAGCAGCAAAAGTACTTATACCACTTCTTCTTTTTTATTTTTTCTTTCATAACTGCCCAACTAATTTCTACCCAGTCGGTTTACATGGATGGTCACGCGCGTCCCTGTTTCCAAGGAAGGCGTTGCATGCCGCTGTCCATGCTGCTGCAGCTGTTTTGTAAGCGTGCTAATTGGTGGTCATTTGTAGTTATGCCACATAGGCTACCATTGTAACAAGTATCTAGAGAATGGATCAATAGGCCTACACTTCATGCCCTCGTAGGCCTGTGCTTGGCCCGTGAGTGCATTATATCCCTTATGACAATTCAAATACTGTAGTATTAAATATGGCAGTGTAGTGTATACAAAGTATTAGAAGACTAAGAGTAGAAGTATTAGCTTTCTTTTACTGTTCGTTTTTAACAGCAACGTGCATAACACTGACTGGGGAGATATGATTGATTTTACAAAAACGCAACTCACTGCAAAAGAATAAACCAGTAAAATTTAAATTCACAACGTTCTGCTACGGGTTTGGTTGTCTGCATGGGTTACAAAGATCTCATTTGGAAATATTTCAGTGGTCCGAGAAACATTTTGAATACATCATGTAAATGTGAGCGCACAGTTTTCAAAATATTGG
Source organism: Macrobrachium rosenbergii (assembly GCF_040412425.1). NCBI lineage: Eukaryota > Metazoa > Arthropoda > Malacostraca > Decapoda > Palaemonidae > Macrobrachium > Macrobrachium rosenbergii. The sequence continues at coordinate 30,350,335 of NC_089783.1, read as the reverse complement.
ACTGCCTGACAGGATTTCTTTTCATGGTAATGATACAAATATATACCAATAATTAAAATGTCTTTAATTCAACTTACCTCCCACTGCGACGAGGTGAGGTACAGAAACGACATCTTGCAGATGGAGTCTTGTAGTGACTAAAGAACAATATTGGTTGGAAAATTAGCCCAGAAATAGCAGATGTATTTAAATGGCTGTCACCTCTCGGAATGACACTATGCCCTCTTTGTCCGCGATTAAAGATTATTTTGATCTAAATCACGTGATGTAAAACTGGGAGTGTCTCTAGATAATCAGTGAATTATGCAACAGACGGTCAAGAGGTAGTTAACGTATGGTTCTTCTTTATATCAGTAAAGATAAAAAAAAAAATTTTCTGTAAGATGATACGACTTATCTTTCATAAGAAACCTGTGCTTTGTTATTTTAGACCATATGAAGTTGAAAACATATTTTTTCCAATTAAGGCTGATCTATATATATATATATATATATATATATATATATATATATATATATTACCTGTATATATATATATGTATATATATATATATATATATATATATATATATATATATATATATATATATATATATATATATATATATAGATGATACCAGCTATTAGCTCGCTCCAGATGACGTAGGATACAGAACACAGGAAACATAGACGAAAGAAGAGTTCATGGGTCTGGTATTTGACGAGTACTCTTGTATAACTTTCATTTATTCAATGAATATACTTATAATTGCTGTCTGTGCCTTGCCTCTGTCTAAGAATAAACAGGAGTGTGTAAGTACATCTGGGTTTTTCCTAATATAATATTGATTTGAAACATTCTAAACATTTCGAACTGTAGACATTCTCTCTCTCTCTCTCTCTCTCTCTCTCTCTCTCTCTCTCTCTCTTGTGGCATAATATTTCTGTGTTCTTTTCCGCTAAAACGTTCTAATTACAGGCCACTTAAAAATCAGAAAATATTAATTAACTGCGCGGTCCCATCCATCATAAATGAAATGGTCACTTGAGGCAGACGTTTTTCAAATTACCAGCTTTACGAGATGCGGTTCGCGTTATCTAATACGAAATAACTGTAGTGTGTTTTACAACGTGATGCATCAACCCTACATCCCATGTCTCATCTCTCCCCCGCCCCGCCCCAACCACTTACGCGGGCGCGGGAGCACACACACATAACACACGTAAGTCAGTCCAGACAACAACGTAATCTTGATGATTGTAAGCGTGAATTCGTCAGTTTTTTTTTTTTTTTGTCTCCTTTATATTTTTGTGGTCCCTTTCCTTCTCTCTCTCTCTCTCTCTCTCTCTCTCTCTCTCTCTCTCTCTCTCTCTCTCTCTCTTTTTAGGCCTGAAAAGGGCCTTTGACTTTTCTGACTTATACTCTGATAATGTGCTCTCTCTCTCTCTCTCTCTCTCTCTCTCTCTCTCTCTCTCTCTTTAGGCCTGAAAAGGGCTCTAGATTTTCTTGTCTCTCTCTCTCTCTCTCTCTCTCTCTCTCTCTCTCTCTCTCTCTCTCTCTCTCTCTCTCCTTGTAAATTCGCTACCTCTGTGTGTTGCTTTGTTTGTTCAAATCATCTTGTAACATTTCAAGGCGTTTGTTGGGACGAGCCGAGTCTTCAGACTTGTAGCGAAAGCAAGGTCCCCTGAACGTATTTGGAGGACTTTGAGTGAGAGGTTAGACTGCACAGCGTTGCAAAAGGTCACGTAAGGCTTTGTTGCACAACACCGTCTGTAGTTGCCAAGCTGACCATAGGGCAACGATAACATTTATGTGGTCCTTAAGGAAAGGCAGTAAGGTTTAAGGGCGCGTTCTGAGAGTCCTTTCTTGGGAAGTCCTGAACTTTGCGAAAAGTCCTTGTAAGCTGCTTCTCGGGATCCCAGAGAAAATAGAACATTTTGGCTTGATAAAGTTCTATTTCTTTTTAGCTTTTTTTCTTGTTAATATCATTAAATCAAATGGACTGCTTCCCTGATTTAAAGAGTGTTTCAAGAATTTTTGAAGTCAAATGGATTTAGTTGTTCTATTTATAATCTTTTTCCCGTGAACGTTGCAAACGAAAGTTTGGGAAATATTTTGATGCGTTATATCACTCTGATGTTTTGTGTTTTTAAATAAAGTGAACTTGAAAACAAGCGAATTATGATATATATATGCATCTAATTAAACTATTTAGTTAGGTTTTTGAAAGTTAAAAGTGCCTATCGTCGCTATACCTCAGATCAACAGGCTTTTAATCATTTTGAATTTTGCTACGTCCTCGATCATCCTGCGTCCTCGATCATCCTACGTCCTCGATCATCCTCGCACAACACTTCATTTTCAGACCAACGTAACTTTAATGTACTGAAAGTCCTTTAATTAGTCGATTCAAATTGCATTTTAGCGTGAAGTACATGATATACGAACCTTGAGGAGGATACGGAGGAATGGAGAGCACCCGGGACGTCTAATTATCGATTGCAGCAATTAGCAATTTGGGTACAGCTGATAAAACTCCCCTGTTTTGCTGTCGTTGTTTCTTCACAATCCAATTTGTTTTGGTGCCGCTGTTTCTTCATTATGCAGATTATTTTGTTGTTGTTGTTTCTTCATTATATGCAAATCATTTTGGTGATGTTGTTTCTTCATTATGCAAATTATTTTGTTATTGTTATTCTTTATTATCCAACTATTTTGTTGCTATTGTTTCTTCATTACCGAAAGTCTTCGTTTTTATTCATTATCTTTGTTTCCATGTTTGCATTATTATTCGTTATTTCATTTGTTTTTATCCTCAAGGATTTGGCCTGTATATCAATTTTTCGTAAGGGTAGTTGGAGGGACAGTCTAATACTTATTATGAGAGGGATAGTAGGAGCTTACGATACAGCCGCCATTTAAAAGAAGTTGTGTTATAGGACTCGCAGTGAAGCGGAAGTTAATCCAGGATGGAGAGTCGCCGTTCTTAAGAGATAAATGCGAGACAGACTGGTCTGGCGGGTGTTACGTAGACTCTTACAGGGACGGACATGATCTCTCTCCCTATCTCTTTCTCTCTCAAAGGGGTAATTTCTTAACAATATATTTTACAACTGAACCACTCTTTTCTAAACATTACATGCTGGGGGCATAGCGCCCAACGAAGAAAGATAACACCTGGGTACTTTAGATAACATTGTGAAGAGTTCATCAGCGCCATAAATCTAGGAAAATTCACAAAACGGTGTCACATTCTGAATGGTCGCACGTCAGCCATTAGCTCAGAATAACTGAACCTACATCAGACGGTTGACCTCAAGTGGAATGGAGGAGGAGTGAATTATTCTTATACTATATCACACTCTTATGTAACATTTCATCAGAGCACTGCAGCATCTACTGGACAAGAGGGTGCTGTAAAGATCCACTATAATACCGTCCACAGTTTGCTACGCAAAGCAGAGTCAAGAATGTCCATTAAGAAGGTCTGAGCTGGATGTATCATCAACGGAGAGAGGAGAGAGAGAGAGAGAGAGAGAGAGAGAGAGAGAGAGAGAGAGAGCAGTGAAGGGGTAAAATGAAAGACAGAAATAAAACAAGTAAAAATTGTGCCGAAGTTTCTTCGGCACAATAGAGCTTTCTGTACAGCGTATAATGCTGTAGGAAACTTTCAGCCACAGTCCATGAAACTCTTAGCTGCAGCCCATGGAACTCAGCCACGGTCCGGTGGTGGCCTCAGCCACGGCCCATGAAACTCTTAGCCGCGGCCCATGACACTCAGACACGGTCCGGTGGTGGCCTCTGTTGTTGGTACCTATAGCGGTGCCAGAAGTACGATTATGTCTAAATTTAACCTTAAATAAAATAAAAACTTCTGAGGCTAGAGGGCTGCAATTTGGTATGGTTGATGACTGGAGGGTGGATGGTCAACGTACCAATTTGCAGCCCTCTAGCCTCAGTAGTTTTTAAGATCTGAGAGCTGACAGAAAAAGTGCGGACGAACAGACAAACTAAAAGACGGAACCAATTTCTGAGAAATTAGTGACTTAGTTCTTTATGGCCAAGGAGACGTTTTTGTGATAGTTTTGGGAACTTTCCTCTTGGTCCTTATTTCATCTGTTATTAACAATCTTCATTTCCTCTGTCCCATAATTAACGCTCAATTTTCCCTTACATCTTCAGATATTCTCATGGGTAATTCATTTTTCACTGGTCACGTTAAATTTTCATATGTTGACTTCGGATTAGTTATTTATATTCCTTCCACTGATTTTTACGATGGTAATAGGACTTTCAGCATGTGATAATGAAAAAAAATTAAGAAAGTCTGGTGATGAATTAATTCCTCTCCAGAAGTAGTAATCTAACATTCTCTTAGAGCTTCTTTTCCCTCTGGAATCATCATGAGCATTTGTCAATAATTTCGATAAAAGGCAACACCGACAAAAACTATGGCTACGGTTGGAGATCTGGTGGTCTAAAAATTAATTGTTTTAAGAGACGGATTTCTATATGGGCAATTTAGCCCTTGGTGCCACAGACGATACTAGTCTTGCCTGAAAAGTTGGCAAAGAAGCATGGTAGGAAAAATTCTGACAGACAGCCAGTCGTGTTGTAAACTTTGTAATATCACTGAGGCAAGAAGGATTGCATTATTAGACATGCACCTTTCATTTTATTTTATAAAGATAATTTAGTTCCCTTTGGAGTGTTTGAAATATCAAGGAAGACGATTCAAACTCCGAAAAATATTACTTCCCATATTTTTTATTTTCTTGTACTAATATGGACTTTTGCACCAAATATAAAAAAACTTTCTGTAAAAATAGCAACTAAGTACATAAAATGGGAGTCATTACTTGAATCAGAACATCTAAAATTGTAACTTTTCTCAATGGGCCTATTAGCAAAAATACAGTTTAATATATTTTTTACTAGAAAATTTTATTACATTTTTATTAGCTCTAATTATTAACCTGAAAGGATGTTTGCACAGCATTATTTCGGGCATGCCTAGAGTATTTACCAACAGCAATGCCAGTACATTAACATTGACAATGTCTGAAAGTGTTACTCTCGTCAATACCAGTGTGTAAGTTCTGGTAATAACACAAGTATTTTACACTACAAAGCCATTACGTTAATCCTGGTAATATCTGTAGGCATACACAACGACACTTAAACCTATGGACGGTCAATACAGCAACAACTGCGTAAAGGAACACTGCATTATCCCACTGAATGCCAATGTTCCGTGAGTGAGTAGCAGTTGTTACTTCTCTTGCCGCTCGAAAAACTGAAGCAATCCTTCGCAAGTTGAAGGGGCTGACAAATATTGTCTCCAGGAAACGTCAAATAGAAAACTAAAACTCTGTATTTATCTTCTCTTAGAATGAATTCTAAACTTGGAATGCTTCTTTTCTTTTTGCTGTGTCTTTGGAGATGGTCGTAACTTCTTCTTCAATCCCTTTGTGCGATAGCCAGTATCTGTCTTCAGCATCTTGCAGGGTTTCGGGCAAAGGCTTGTCTTTGGTCTCTGGTAGCAAAAGGACCAGAGCACCCCCCATGATTCCGGCAAGACCGAAGGTAAAGCTTGGGGCCCACCACTGGTACTGGACCTGCATGGAAAGCAGTTCATGTGTTATGACTGGTTGTCAGGTACAGTCATATTTTGTTGGCATTCGATAGAAAATAAGAACTGGGAAAGTTACGTTAAGGGTCTTATTGGGAAAGGAACACATTAACAGTTAATTGCAATATATGGACCCAAAATAGTAAAGAAAGTTGGTTTTCTTTTCATTGGCACTGAAATAAAAGCACTTGGTGCTCTGTTGTATACCAAAAATGTCTAGTAAAGCAAAAATGCAATAAAGATGAAGCCCGATGAGGACAAAAACACGATAAAAGGAATGATTTACTGAAGTCCTGCAGGAAATGTGATATAAAATGACAAGATTTTGATAAACAAATGAAAACGATAAAAAAAAAACAGTCACTAAGACAGAGTAGCAGTTGTTCTCAAAATGGCACTTGGAGAACAATAGCAGAAGGCACAGAATCAAGACAATTCATAAACTCCAAGCACAGTTTCCTAGTATCAGTACTGAAGGAGTCATTAACCCAGGGAACTTACGGCGATGTCTGTGACCACTGGAGTGGACATTTCCCCGAGGGACCCGACCAGGTTCGTGAACGTGAAGCCTCTTGTACGGATGACAGTTGGGAAGAGCTCCGTGAGGAATAAGTAATTCACCTGAGGTCAGGGAAAAGTCATTATAAGTCGAATTGATCAGCTATATATTTGTGTGTGTGTGTGTATATATATATATATATATATATATATATATATATATATATATATATATATATATATATATATATATATATATATATATATATATATATGTGTGTGTGTGTGTGTGTGTGTGTGTGTGTGTGTGTGTCTGCGTGTATATACCAAAAAACACACTGAGTAATGGCAGTTTGATAGGTAAAAGAATAATTAATAAAGATGTGAAACATGAAATATTTCTAAACAGGCTCTCATAAACACAAATCTATATAAGATAGTTTGTCAGTTTTACACACATTATATATATGTTAAGAGGGCATTGCAGCTATTACAATTACATATGTATCTGGTAAAAAGTGATCAGTAGATTCTACACATACACACACACACACACACACACACACACACACATATATATATATATATATATATATATATATATATATATATATATATATATATATATATATATATATATATATATATATATATATATATATATTGTGTGTGTGTGTGTGAGTGTTGCACACAGACAGTACCCTCAGCCAACGGTAACTTCATATAATTCCTAGACAAAGCTGACCTGTACTTTACACTTCTCATTCAGCTGAGGAGATTTATCCACAAAGTGATTAATTCTGCAAAGTTATCACAGAAAAGACCATCATGACAACGTAGCTGATAAATAATCTGATAAGCTGAAGCCTGGTAAACTGACGACCGTAAATAAGTGAATTGCCCACAGAACACTTGAAAATGGTTGTGGAAAATCACTGAACGGAAGAAGAAAGCGATGTAGGGATGGAGGTACTCTTTACCATTTTAAAGCCAGACCAGAGTTATAAAAAAATTGACTATGTTAGAGCTGTTGCTTGAACTCATACTTTATTGGACTTATTCTCTTCACCAAATTTCTCGATATTATCTCTCTCTCTCTCTCTCTCTCTCTCTCTCTCTCTCTCTCTCTCTCAGCTGGGTTACTGTATTCTGTTCCACATAAGTCAAGATGAGGAGGAAACTTGAGGACATCTTTAGAAATCAATTGCATTGTGAACGAATAAATTTACTATACAACAAAAATAAAATGGAAATGAAGATTTCGATCTTTCCATTTTTCATAAAGTAGGAACGCTGTTTTCTCAAGTCAGGTTTTAAGAACAGGAGGCTCCAACTTTGCGCATGTACTCTCTGCTTGAAATGTTCGTTTCAAATCAGAACTCAAGTTTTGAAGCCTACCCTTTTTCTTATACTTCTATCCAGTGGAAATTCTCTTGTTGAGAAATAAACGTAATGCTATGAATTTCAAAACCCATAAAATGATCAACAGGCAGTTAACTCACCTGGAAGGCACCGCAGACTAGGCAGAAGGACGCCATGACCATGATCCATTTGGCCCACCAGTATTCTTTGAAATTATAAAAAAAAAAAAAAAATAGAAATTACTTCATTCATTGCGTTTTTCTGTGTTAAGTGTATTATTTATAGCAAACTTGGGTGCACAGCCGAAGCATTTCACAAACACAATTTGAAGGTTGTTTAAAAAGGACGGAGACAAAAAATTCAATCAAGTTCTATGAGAGGTGACTTATCAAAATTCACGGGTCGAAAATAGTTGTCTAAGCATTGATATAAGTTGATATTCCCATGTTCTATGATTAAACAGCAGTATTTTGAAGGAATAATTATGTTAGGTACCCTCTATCCAAATGGTTCTCAACGGGTAGACTACAGAATGTTTCTAGGTGAGCCCTGGGGTTAGACATTGGAATATGGAAACTGGTGGAAAAAATTAAGGGGCAGGTATCTCATCCAGGTGACGTGAGCTTTGATTTTATTATCTTTTGTTGATAGTTACTTGCAAGACTTCTATCATCAAAAGCTGCTGAAATTAAATTAGTAAAAAACTTTGTCTAGTAAAATATTTTAAATCTGATGAACACAATTTTCTTAAGGAGGATGAAAGGAAGGAGGGCCTTTGACTAGATAGGATCAAGAACCGATGTTGTAGCTTAACCAGTCTGCCCCATTGTTCACTAATCTAACTTACTGTTGTTCCAAATTATTTAGCCCACTTATTTTTACCTGCTGGAACGGGTAATTCCAAAAACAGCAAAATGCCACCAAAGGCCAGAGTTCCTGCCAACAGTGTTCTGCGAGGGAGTTTGAGAGTCAGGGGAATAGAGATCAGGATGGCAACCACGCCCATAGTTCCAGACAACGCCACGTATTCGAAGGGGTTAGAGCTGGAATGTAGAAGAAGAAGAGGTCAGTTATGACAGTGACTGATGACAATATTGCAGCCAACTGGTTATGATTGTTAATCAAGAGCCTCCAAGAACATTTTTATGGTTTGTAAATAAGTTAGCATTGTAACCTCAGAGATGATTGGTCATTCTTAATAAATGCTGCCTGTCTGCAAGTATTACGGAAGATATGTATTTCAGCAAGTAGCAAAATAAGAATATTTTTCAGAATTTTTTTGTAAGAAACAGCAAAAGAGCAAACTAGCAATGACTTCTGAACCAACCACTGCTTTGCGAAATGGCTCTAGACCAGTTATTACCTGGTGAAATTGTTGGCATTCAGAATTATGCCAATGTAAAGCGACCTCTTCAGAAGCCACATGAAGGGCGTCACGAAAAGAATCGTTCTCATACCGCGGGATTTAACACAGGCCGTCAACATCTGGCAGGTACTTATGTCATCTGTACTATTTCCGTTGCCCTGGAATTTCTCTGTGACAATGTCTTTGCTCATCTAACAGGAAGAGAAGGAGAATATAAATGGGAGTGACGACTATCGTTTACCAGAGAAATCTGTGAAGTCATAAATACGGTTTGAACTTGGGACCCAATTAATGTGAATCGCTGACGATTCCACCAAGTCGTCCAAACCAAAATGATTGAGTTTTGTTAATCGAGAACCATTTCTAAATTTCTAGGTGTGATCAGACCTGATCGAATGCAAGAATAAATGTAACAGTTCAACGAAAAGAAATCATCCACCCGAGCAATTTAAGTATTGAACTGAAATGTTATATTATGCTTTACATGCTTTCAGAAATGTAACTTTGATGAGCTAACTGCTTCATCACATTAATTCCTTCTTCATGATGCTAAGGAGAAACAACTATGATTGGACTTCTGAAGACTTGCACATCTTATACCTGGCTAAGCTTATCCAGTGTGACGGAGCTTGCGGAACTGAGAATAACTTTGTTTTGAGAGGCAGCTTTCTTAAGGATATCGACGGCTTCAGTGGACCTTCCTTTTTGTAGGAGCCATCGGGGGGATTCGTCAATAAGGCTGGAAGGACATAAATGAAGTATTAACAGTATACTAGGCTTATTGTAAGGAAAGACATTAGATAATCTATTTCGCAACTGACAATTGTTTACAGTTGTCGATAGTCAGCTGTTTCATGGGATCATTGCTTTAAAGAAAATGTACGCAGTTTTTGAGCATAATATGTGACTCTAACTCATACACTCAATGACAGTTGCTTCATTGACAATAATTATGATATTTAATTTAAACATAAACATGAAGGATAATAGACTTGGCAGAGGAATGTAGTTCCATAGTAACATCAGAAACGCAATGCTTTGAGATCAAAAGAATGGCATCAGAACATGTTGGAGGCAGTCGTAAATTTACACAGACATCTTAGGTAAATGTGAGAAACGGCTCCTATAGAGAATGTCATATGGCAAAGTTTGGTTATGTTAAGACTTTAGTTGATTCTTACTGCATTTTCGATCCGTAAGTTAATGTTAATAAACCTGAAATTAAATCATAAAAACAAATTCATCATCTCTGAATCGTCAATTTCGCTTATCAACTAGCAACTGACGCTACGAGGTAATAATTAACAGTTACAAAGTGACAGACAACACTTACAAAGTGATGGGAACGAAGAGGAGGAGAGGTGTGTTGCAGGCAATAATGAGCTTCCTCCAGTGAGGCAGAATGTAGGAAACGCCTGCCAAGACGGCCATGAACAGGAAGTAGATCAAACCAGGCAGCATCGCAGTTATGGTGCGCTGGCTGGGTGGCGAGATCTCGGATACTGTTCAAAGACAATGTATGGGTGAAGTTAAGTGATATCTGCAGTCTTATTTACATATTGAGGTGGTATCTATCTGCTCAATATCTGCTGCTTTTATGGCTACTTGCTTAGCTATATACAGCACAATGGAATAGGTAATCAACCCTCATATTCCTGCCTGGTACTTTGGCTGGCAAGTCAAAGCACTATTCAGATAACTAGGTATAAATTGATATTACAAACATGAGAAAACAAATCACAATATGGGCTGAAAAGGAGAATTATGAAAATAAATGTTTTGTGTGAAAGAAATATATAAAGCCACAAAATTTATATTGCTCTTTTCTAGTCTCTAGAAGTCATCGCTTTACACAGGACTACCATGTAAATATAGTTTTCCTGTCTTACACTAAAACACACAAAGTAATGTATCATTATTAAGGTGCTGTCATGAATATTGGACAATATTCTCAGTATCAGATAACTTGTTCAGTATTAGACAATGTATTTTCGTATAACATTTTCAACATTACATAATGTCTCCAGGCACATGAAATACTTACTGAGGGTGTACATTGGGAAGAGCATGAGTATGGTTCCAGTTCCACTTAAGATTCTAACAAAAATTACGCCCCAATACCAGGGCGATATGCTTGTGATGATGACTGTTACCAGGGTCAGCAGACCTCCAATCTGAAGAGTCCTCTTACGACCCAACCTGTCCGTGGAAAAAACGCGTGAAATCTAGGTCAAGTCTGTCTTCATGGTAGGGCAATTCTAGAATTACTGTAGCTAACTGATCGACAGCTCTGGAAGGTGCAGTACAAGACATAACATTATTTCTGAGGCCCCTAAAATTCAGAACACAGTGCTTTGAAACGCTACCGCTCTGAAGCTGAGTGCTACGGTTCGAAGCCTGGCATTTTGCTAGAGGTTTAAATATCTGGGAAACCAAAGATGCATATAAGAGAACTACATTTCGGAAATTCACAGCCCCTTTTGGAGCTGAAATTCAGGATTTTTCATGATAATAACAACAGAAACGTGATAATAACCACAATAAATGTAACAAGAATGTCTCGACATTGAAAAGAAATACTTTGGGAGGGTGATCACCATAATATCTTGCTGTCTGAAAGTGTTTAGAGGATTTTAAGGACTCAGCACAATAATCTGGAGTATACCAACTACGGATTTTATAAGGAGAGAAACACACGCAAAAATAGAAATATATAGATCGTTGAGAAACTTACCAGTCACTCATCTGCCCACAGAAAAGACAACCCAAAATGGCGCCGATGGAATACGTCATTTGAAATAAAGGTCTGAACGATGAATCTTCGCAAACCAGATTCCACTGAAATTCAGAATAATCCTGCATTAATGCACAGTATCTGCAGATTTCAAAAAGAAGAAATACACGAAAAGTTTTCCTGACAAATAACAGAAAAGCAAAAATGTAAAAGGCCAAAAGTAAATCAAGTCCCAAGTATGAATTGTTCTTGAGCGTCCACGGAACAGGCAGTTGGTAGGGCAAATATAAAATTTAAAAAGTGCAAAATAGTACATTACCTTTATCTGAAAAGTACTAAACACCTTCAGTGGATGAGAATTTTATCGCTAGGCGATCCACAAAGCATGCGTGAAATGGAAAGACTGCTCGAAATAATATTAACACAAGTCAGGTGTCTAGATTCTACATTTATATATTTTAAATACACAAATTCAGTTAACCAAGTGTGGATCATAGGAAGCAGGCAATTTCAAACCAAATAAACAAGATCCTAGTAAAAAGAATTAAAACATTGATGAAAAAATCGATGAAGAATGCAAATTCTTAAACATTTTGGCACAAAAAAAACAACAATCTACTGAAAAAATCAATGCATCACCAGTTAGAAAAAGCAAATAAAAAAAACACAAGCTGAACGTTCGAAAGCATACCTCACTAATGACGGTTGAATCAAAGGTCGAAAAATCATACTCAATCAGAGGGCAAGATGGCAAACCGGTGGCTTTTTGGCTCAGACTTATTTTGGAGACACCATCTGGAAGCGCTCTGTTGATATAAGGCCCAGCGTCGCTAACTGGTGTATATATTTCCTGAAGACATTGGCTTGGGAAGTCATATAATAGGTCTTCGTCAGTGGTGGTTCTGTAATTTTCCATACAAAAAGTGAGTAAATAAATAAAAGAACATAGGCACATCAAAACGAAACTCTGCACTTCAGAATAAAATAAAAATGTAATAAACGGGACAGGAAAGAACTCCCCAAAATAAAAAAAAACTCATATACTGTAGAGCAGTGTAAGTCATAACTCAGAATTATTAAAGATACCATGTATAAAAGCGAAAGGACGTGAAGAAGAAGGAGCGTTAGGGTTACCGATTGATCGAATTGCCTGAGGGCCAACACAGGACGTGAAGAAGAAGGAGCCTTAGGGATACCGATTGATCAAATTGCCTGAGGGCCAACAAAGGACGTGAAGAAGAAGGAGCCTTAGGGTTACCGATTGATCGAATCGCCTGAGGGCCAACAAAGGACGTGAAGAAGAAGGAGCCTTAGGGCTACCGATTGATCGAATTGCCTGAGGGCCAACCCTGGCGAGAAGTGGGGGAGGAATAAACTCAGCAAAAAAGAAGGGATTATCAATCATCATTAATACTTGGGATGATGGTTATTCAGAAGTAGGTTAAGCTGCTTTTGACCTTATTTTCTTTTCCAGTGAGACAATAATAACTGCACACTCACATTACTATTTTATTTTCTGTTTCCATTTCTATTTGTTAAATGAGAACCCGTTTTGTGTTAGGCAGAATGAAGAGAAGTCAATATCACTTAGATCCACGTTTTAATTACCTTTTGTTGTCGGTGTCATCTGCAACGCTAGGAGAGTGGGTACTGCTATTCAGGTGGGAACAGCGGAATGGCACAGGTGCACTAAATAGGGTGGAACCCACTTGTTGAGCTGGGCCAGTAGCGTGTACTGAAAAGCAGCAATAGTGATGCTCGATAAGGGAATCTGAACATTCATTTCTATCTTTGAAAGTCAAATGATAAATATAGTGTATAATGGTTTACAAATTATAGTCACAAGAGTTTCCAGTGGTTTGACTCTGCTTTAAGGCCACGTTTTAGTCAGCTGCTTTAGTCTCAGTGTCGTAACTGAAGATCTTTGTCATTTTTACAAATACTACCTATTTTTGATAATTAAATGTTTAACATGGCTATTTTACTTACAGTTTATGAATATTTTGTACACGAGTTCATTCTTACTTCTGATAAGGCGTTTCAACTGGTTCCAGAATTATCCCTTATTTATGCTGAATAAAAAACTACGAATTTTTTGTAACCTTTTTCAACATTCGCTCACTAAAGTTCAAAATCTTTTCCATTCAGATCGAAATGGTATTTACGAAGTACAAATTTACGGTTCATTCATTTCTACCGTTAGGTTTTGGACTCCACATTTCAGCCATCGAATCTAGAATGTCTTCGATCTGAACAGAGGCACAAAGCGTGTGTTCCACAGAGGTTCCTGATACTCACATAGCAGGGAGGCCACCAAAACGAGTCCCTGCCAACGGCCGAACCCGATTTCGGTTAGGATCCCCTCCACGCTATCGGCCGCTGCCATTGTTGAGGCCTGAGAGACGAAAAGGGGAAAGAAGTGTTATACCGAGAGAAATAAGAGAGGGTATAAGAGGAAAGAGGGGAAAAGGTCTTGCTTTTGCATCGACTGATCACTGAGATTAAGAGAAAGTGAGGACCTGCAGGTCGTCTAGAAAATAAGAAGCCTGGTGTGGACCTTTGGACTACTGAAACCAAAAGAGCCCTTAGAGCCCTGGAGTGAAAAAAAGGGCGTGGGAAATTGTGGGGGGAAGGGATGGGCGGGGGGCAGAAGTGGGATCTAGGACTGCGGGGTCAAAACATGGAAGTTATTATCACCATTGGAAGTTATAAATAACTAAGATAAGAAAGCCAGAGGAAGAGAAATGCAGGAGGAAACAATTATTAGTTTACGGGAAATTTCTTTTACAAACATACATATATACATACATTTCATATTAATAAATAAATAAATAAATATACATACACACACACATATATATATATATATATATATATATATATATAAATGTATATATGTATGCATATATATATATATATATATATATATATATATATATATATATATATATATATATATATATATATATATATATATATATATATATATATATATGTCCTACGCATTCTCTTTGATGCAAAAGCGGTTTTGGGATGTTGCAAGCCATGCCCTTCTCCGTCCTGGTTGAAGCACACCACAGTCTTCTGGCCACCACTTCCTAAATCTACTGCATAAAGCAATGATAATCGAAACTGGGGCCTTTCTTTGGTGAGGTGATTGTTCATATTTACAGAACGCCTGCACAAGATCGATTTTCACCGGTTGCTGTGTTATGTGGCAACAATAAGGTCCCGTACTGGCAAGACAGATATAAGAAACCACTAACAAATCTGCTTTTTATAAGTCGGAAAACTTTGATGGCATCACCAGGAACAAATCAGAAGCTATAAAGATTTAAATAAAAATCACTGACACCAACTTTGTCTCTAACTGATTTACCTCTGCCATTTGTATCGGGGAATGATTACTGGGTTAGAGAGGCAGAGTAAGACAGAGACTGAGAGAAAGAGAGATAGAGATAGACACTGATACAGAGAGAACTCGGAGCGAGATGGCTGTTCGGCGGCCGCTTTCGCCAACAGCCTTGGGATCTCTGTCACGATCAGGACCAGGGGACCCATTAAATTAACTTCCCACGTTTCCGCCGTCGTACCCAATTTTCTTCCTCTAGATTCAAAGGTCCCTGAAAACGGGATGCTTCCTACGGCTGGTACTTTATTACGTTGGATATTTTATTGCGTATCAATACAATATAGGATGAGGTATCTTGAACATCTTTTTTTAAAGTCTAGGGAAAGTTGTAGCAGCTGGGACATCATTCTCTGCTAGGAAGAAAGGAGCGCCATTATCAAAGATAGAAATGGGGGATTCATGCAAGAACTGAAGAAGAAGAAACTAAGTAACTAAGGGGTCAAATTCATTTCTGACGACGCCAAGCCTTTTAATGAAAGCTGATTTGACTTAAAACGACTTTTCATTTACGCTTTGCTTGAGAGCAATCATGCGTCATTCAAACTAGATTCTTCTCTCTCTCACATCATTAACTGAAACAAGCAGAAAAAGCCATTCTTTATATGTTGAAGCATCGAGAAGGGCTGATATATATATATATATATATATATATATATATATATATATATATATATATATATATATAATATATATATATATATATATATATAATTTATATATATATTTATATATATATATACATATATATATATATATATATATATATATATATATATATATATATATATAATATATATATATATATAATTTATATATATATTTATATGTATATATATATATACATATATATATATATACATATATATATATATATATATATATATATATATATATATATATATATATATATATATATATATCGTATATGTGTGTGTGTGTGTTGCTTGTACGTGCATAAATAAAACAAGTATTCTCAAATATCTGAGTGGGAAAGGAAATGGATGATAGTATATAAAAGAATTACAGATATAAAGATTTAAAGTTCGTCCTAGAAAACAGAGATAAAAAATAAATTAATTTTTTCATAAATATTTTTTGGTAAAGTGCAGAAGAAGGAAAATAAACTGAAAAAAAAAATATTGTAAAGAAAAATAAAGATACTTGAGAGTTTCCGTTATTCAGAAACTACATATGACTTAGCCCTGTCATGAAACCTTAACAGGACTCTTTAACAGATATCCTAAAGCCTTCAGAAAGCGAAATAAAGTTTGCTTGAACAGTCTAAAGCCTAAAACTCAGAAAAATCGAGAGATGAATGATCAGGTAAAGTATGACCACTTCCTTTAGGGTTGGTTACCTGTGAGGATGGTATATTGCCGACCAACTGCCCTGTAACTCCCGCTCTTCCAGTATATATACCCGCAGAAACAACCCTGGTAACAAAGGACCCGGAATTCCTTAATTATGCTCCTGCACGACTCATAATCCATAATTCAGATGGTGAGTCGGATTTGTTACTGAAGACTCAGTGAATGAACTGCGACTCATTATGGGATGAGGTGATTTAAAAAAAAAAAATTCTTTCCATTTTTTTTTGTGCCATTGCCCGAAGGAGGTATTCCTCTTGTTTCCATATTTATTCATTGATGAGTCCTTTCTTCTTTTTCCGTCTTTGATTATCTTTTTCTCTCTTCTCTTTTCTTAAGCAAATGCTGTTCCTTCAACTGAACGCACCAGTATTCCTCAGTTTTTATCGCTTTTACTTTCTTATTTTCTCCTTTTTTTTCTTTTCACGTGCCTCACCTTCCCCTTGTCCCTTATGTTTTTTTTTCTTCTTCTTCTTGTCTTCCTGTTTATATTTGCCTTCCCCTCTTCTCTAACCTCCTCGTTTTCTTTAGTGTAAGATGGTCTTTCCATTTTCGCTTTCTTTGCTATTTTATTCCTTCCTTTCTCCCGGCCTGCACCATCTTCTCTTTTCATCAAATTTTGCTTTGCCCTTCTTTCCGTAAGTGGAAGAAGCGAAGGTAGTTGTCATTATTATGGGCGAAAACTAAATTTTAACTTTGTGATAACTGACGCGAAGTAAACACTTTTTTATTTTTATGATAAAATTTTCCAAGTTCACAAATTAAGTTTAAAGGAGATTCATACAATACTACAATAATGTTGCAGCGGGAGATATGCTTCTTTTTTATCTTGCTTGTTGAGATATTCAGGACGAAGGTTCAGGTGAAGAAGAAGACAAAGAAGCAGAAGAAGAAAATGGAGAGAAATATATAAAAGAACAGGAAGGACTGGCATTTGACTCAATTCTTCTTCCATGGGCGCGCGCCAAGATCTCTAGACATTCTGCTCTGAACTGACATTCATTTCCTTGGCCCTAAAGAACCTGTTGAGAAGGAAGACTGTGACCTGCATTTTTTGTTAAGAACTGAACACATTTAAGCGTCATCGTGGGTTTACTGGCATTTTAGGAATGAAATAGACTTGACTTGAAATTGCAGTGTAATGAAATCCAGTAGGATACGACAATCACCGACTGATACTACCCAAAAGGCTCTTTGAGACTGTCGTGCGGAAATGAATGGTGAAAACGAAGGACGTGTCACTCAACAGATACTCAACAGCATCTGCTCATTATTTTTTCAGACATTTCACGTGAGTACGTGATGAATCATAATCGATCTCTCGGAATGGTCTTTTAATTGAGGCATCCTGACTTTGTCGTCGGAAAATCATTCCCAGACTTACAGTCTCGAGAATTTTTACAGTGGATACGCTAATCCGGAGTCAATATAGATAGGGTCTGTTCACGCGGCGGAGCTTAAACCTAGCCCCGCCCCTTGTGAAACGTCATCGTAGTTGCATCCGGCCAGACTGCCGCCTGGTCCCATCTCATTGTCATGAGCTACACCTTCCCATGCACACTATTTATGAAAGATGCCGGGTTATTGCGCTGTCTTCGGTTGCTACAATGTCAGAAGAAACACAAAATGTAAAGGAATAAGATATTTCAACTCTGAGTAGGCATGCAAAATAATTTAAATGTGAATCTGGTGTTGTGGTAGAAGTTATATCATTGTTAAGATAAAAAAGTGACACTTTAAAAGACGTTGAAAAAATTGTTGTCCTATCATTTGACGAAATTACTACAGCAAGTGAATGGGACTATGAAAAAGGGAGTGACACTGTACAAACCATACAACAATGTCCAGGTAATAATGCTAAGAGGTCTTATTGGTAGGTGGAAACAGCCTATCTTTTATGATTTTGATAAGTCGGATTTGCACAATAAGTTGCTGAATATAATAGCTGAAATCGAAAATGCAGGTTATATCATTGTTGCTATTGTTCATGACTTAGGGGCTACTAAATATGAGAATTTGGAAGCATTTTGGTATAGACCCAATCAACTCAAATAGAATTTCCTTCGAAAACCCGTGTGCAGATAGAGAAATATTCGTTTTTGCAGATGCACTAAATATGCTTCAGTTATTAAGAAACCATTTAATTGACTCGGGATTTGTTTTAACCACTAGTAGGTATGTATCATCACGGTACATTCAAGAAATAATACGGAAAACTGAAGATGAATTTAAAAGTTCATGAGATCTCAGAAATAAATCTTAATGCGTCAGGGTCTCAAGGCCAGCGAGTGTGTCTAGCAACTAGACTTCTATCAAAATATTTCGCTGCTTCATTGTTTTAACCACTTGTAGGTATGTACCATCACGGTATGTTCAGGAAATAATATGGAAAACTGAAGATGAATTTAAAAGTTCATGAGATCTCAGAAATAAATCTTAATGTCAGGATCTCAAGGCCAGCGAGTGTGCCTAGCAACTAGACCTCTATCAAAATATTGCGCTGCTTCAATAAGTTATTTAGGCGAGAATGGTATGTTAGAAGGTGATGACTGGGCAGATACCTCAGACTTTATTTTACTCGTTAATACTGGCTCGATGTCATGAATTCTCACGGAAAATACGGAGATGTCGAGTCACGTAATGCATTTGGAGTTAAAATTGATGCACAAATTGGAATACTTGATAGGGTGAGTGAAATGATGAAAACAATGAGAGTGAAAAGTGAAAAAACAAGATGTCTGTACCCATTCCAAAAAGGGATGATATTATCCTGCGAAGCATTAAAAGGGCTGTTTGAGATGTTGTGAAACTGCTCAAGACAGATCACATAATAACAAGACGGCTCAATCAGGACTGTACTGAGTATTTTTTTGGCTGTATCGGACAAATGGCAGGGAGTCATGATCACCCAAACGCCGTCCAATCTAAGTATAGACTCGGGGAAACATCTGCTTGGCAAGAATGTCTCTCTGATGAGTGAAAACAGTAATTCAAGCAGGATTGTAGAGAATACGGAATGTGTTTCAAGTGGTAGTATTTCAGGTAGGCCTAACCCATGTACATCATGTGATAGTTTCCCTCACAATTCGTGCAATGCATCAAGCGCAACAGGACTATCAAATGACTCCAATCTTGCACTCGAATTATGTTTAACATCTATGTTGTTCAGCGATATTGAATTTCATGATAACGATGATAATGATGCAACAGCTTTATGTGATGATATGTGCCCTAATTTTGATAACCCAGTGTCAGATGTAGGTGATAAGTTAGAAGAAGAATCTTTAAGATACACTGGGAGATATATGGCAAGAAAATTCATCACCAATACCCATATCTAGGAACAAAAGATGGCAGAACTACTGATAGCAACACATGGATTAAGAGTGCCAGCCAAGAGAATTTGTACTATCCATCTGAACCCTTCTATTCCCAGCTATCTATTATGAGTAAATTATTCAAAGCCATAAACGGCAAGACACTACATGATGGCAAAGACTGCCTGCTGAATTTGGTTTCGCAGCTAAAGAAATCGGATAAACTATCCTTGCCTAATGAAATTGTGCATTCCTTTGGTAAAATTGGTATTTTCTTTAAAATTCGTCATTTAAATAAAAGAAAACTTATCATAGAAAAAAAGAGTAGCACTAAGCGGATGTTAACTAGGAAAGCTTAGAAAAAAATCTCTTGAAAAAATTTGTGTCTATATGTCATACATAAAATTCTTCAAGTGAAGACTATCCGGAGTTGTTTGTTATTTGTTTGATCATTTTTTTCCCTAAAGGACTATATATTATATAGATTTTTCTTATGAAGTCAAATAAATGCAAATACCTTTCTGTACTTTTCCCGAAAATATTATAATCGTTTGATGCATGTATGAATATTACCTTTATGTCTACAGTATGCGTCATATGTAAGCTTGTGTTCGGATGTATATTTATGTGATATCGAGTATTGATGAGAAACTTGCTTCAAATGTGTTCTCTGTATCATGTATCATATTCTTCATCATTTATTCCTTTTATTCCTTACATGCTATATGATATCATTCTCATACTCTTAATATTGTTTTCTTTTTCGTGGTCAAGTCATGCAAATGCAACTGCCTTTTTTTTTTACAACGTCGTTTGTCCACATTTTCCATGTACTTATTGTATAACAGTTAGGATTCATAATAAGATTTGGAAAATGTAATTAACCTGTCATTCCAACCTTTATCATAAATAAAAAAAAGTTTGTTTTTCAAAAGTTAAGTATACCTTAGTTTAAAGACCACTGAGCTGATTAAAGCTCTCTAACGAAGGATTTGACTTATTTTCGTGGCTAAGAACCAATTGGTTATTTAGCAACGGGATACATCTTATTGTGGAATCCGAACCTCATTAGAGAGAAATGAATTTCTATCACCAGAAATAAATTCCTCTAACTCTTCATCAGCCGGAGAGGGAATTGAACTCCGGCCCATCGTTGACAGTCTGAAAATGAGATATGAAAGCAGCGACAGAATCAAATACAGTATTTATAATCTTGATAAGCATGAATGAATAAGAGAAAGAAAAAACATGTTATAAAGTTGAGAGAGAATAAACCAAGTTGTCATGTATAAAAATCTGCAAAGAATACACCAAACCAGTATAAAGGTCAGCAAATGAATAACTAAAGAAACATAAAGAAAGCTGTAGTAGCTATGTGTGACTAAATGGGAGAATGGGTATTAGAAAAACATCATGCATGTAACCTATTTGAAAATTTTTATCAAACACCCCATGCAGTAGATTAAATGCATAAAAACTAAAGATTTCTTAGTTAATTCAATAGGTAAGCTCGGAAGTGTAACGCTTGTGACGTCACAGTATTAACTCTGCCCTACCGCCTGAGTTGAACAGACCCTTTTGCATCGACTATGCTCTAATCTACACAAATAAATCACCGAAGCAAAGAAAATAATCCAAAGGAAAAGAGACAGTATTATCCCCACTCCATGTAACAACTCACGCTACTCTTAAGATAATGACTTGGCAAGCTTGCTCCGAGTTCTCTCTGAACCGATTATACATTCGCTATCTTATACTTAACAGCTCTTGAACGAAAGGAGTTAAAAGTCATATGATAATCATAATTCTTCTGGGCCCTTCCCCTTTGTTTATTCCCCCTCCCCCACCTTCTCCATTTAAAGATCGAATAGGGTCTTTTTTTGTTGGGGGGGGGGGGGAGGGAAGGGAAGGGTGGAGGAGGGAAGAAGAGTTGACTACATCTTGTTTTATGGAATACGCCATCTCGACAGTAGCAAGTCATCGTGTGGAATGATTCGTAAATGTCGAATCTATAACTTTTTGCAGCTACTGGCACATACACAAACACGAAAGTTAGTAGCCTATTTTACACGAAGCTTTTAACTATGTGGGCATCTGTTTGCTTGTGAAACCTCCCTTCAAAAATCTGGCTACATTCTCTATCCACATCCAAAGAAAACTTCTTTTTGGTTTGTTCGTTCTACCAACATAATGATCATAACAATCAAATTAACATACAATAGCTCTTTTTTTATCATAATACTATTTAACTTACTCTTTCGTTTACTTTCTACTAAACTTAATCCGACTCATTCTCCTCATTAATTACATGGCCCAAGCACAATTATTATAATTCTCTTTTGAAACCTTTACCTCGAGCAATCAAATTGCTTTAAAAAAATGTTTGTACAGCGTCCCTCTTTTGCCATTCAGTGCCATTCACACCACACCACGGGTTCTTATCAAGTTCATCTCTATGGCGAACAGCTAACATTTCGTTCCCCCGAAGTTAAGAGATTCGTTCATTAGCCTCCTCACGCAACAAGATTCATAAACACCTCGAAGTAAACAACTTGATGCAATGAGAATATCATGACAGCTTTATCCGGTTCTCCGGTGCATCTCGTCAACGTTACAGTTCATGAAACCAAATCTAATTGGGCGGTACCGTGAGACGAACTCCCAACTTTAAGGCGACGACAGAATGTAGAGAAAGTCTCCTTAGGGCAAGAATCCAATGGGCAACCAACCGACTTGAACCCGATATATCCTCTGTGCGCTAGGCAACAGCCAGGCAGATCTCGCCAAGTGTGACCTCGACCAATTGGGACGACTTCATCACAATCTCGGTGGGTCCTGTTGTGATCTCGCAGACTGAGGGTAACATTAGGTACACAATAATGTCTTTTTTTTTTGTTAGCACTTTGTCTCTCTCCTCAGTATAGTTGGATGGCAACTGTTGCAGTTCTTTTGAGTGAGGTTGCGTTTTCTTTTCTAGATTTTTCATATTTTCTCTCAAAGGGAGACTCGGTTCATTCTGACGTCAATGTCACTTGGTGAGCTTTTTTTCTTTTTCTTCTTCTATTGTCACATTTTAGGCCAAGGGCAGTCGTTCTTGGCACTGGAGAAAAGTGATTCATTTAAATCTTAAACATTGGATACATAAACTTACTAAAGCCGAGCAGGCCGCTAATGCGAAGATACTGTACGTCTTTTTCAGCGACTTTCAAAGGAAACGAGGTGAACATTTTCTTCATTTCGAAGTAACTGAAAACCTGGAAATACCTTTCCTCCGAATAAAAGAGAAGAGAATATTAAAAAAATCCAAATCCGAATGAGGTCATTTATTAAGTTTTCATATCATTTGATTTTATATATTAATTAACGGTCCAAATCTAGCTCTAACCATCGAAAGAAACGAAAGGAGACAGAGTGTTACGGGTCTTAATGGACTCTCCTCCATAGCTGGGAATAGCATTCATTAAGTACTAATGGGCGGAGTCTAAGAGATGCCATGGGCCTCAAGATAAGCAATGTACCTATTGGCCCGAATAATGTGTTCTTTATAGCCCTTGAAATCAAAAGAGAAATTAAGGGTCATTTCTTTCAGAAATATTCTTCTATAAGCGGTTTGATTGCCGTATACTCTGTGACCTCTTAATGGATGCCATCCCCCATAATTTGTACAGTTGGTTAATATTTTGCAAATTCAGAATGGATGTTTCATGTGATTTCTTTCGTAAAATAGAATTTCTTGAGAAAGGAAATGCAAGAAATGGATTTTTCCCCCCTAGTTTAATCTGGGATATGACAATTTGGTTACCCTTTCCACAGGCCTCAAAAAACACTTTATTCACTGATGAAAATATTTCGACACCAAAATAAACGCTTATAGCTGACATTAGGCCGAGGACGAGCAGGACGTTCACGCACCATGAGTCTTGGTTGACCAGTGAATTTATTAAAACTTCCGTCACAGTATCATAGGTCATTGACCCCTTTATATACAACCATCTTAACCATCCTCATATTTGCTTTCTGTTGAGCTTATCACATTGGCAATTTCAATAGTAAAGTGAAATAACATGAGAAGGGTATTCAGATATTCTCTTTTAATGTCTCCAAAATCAGCAGGGATATTTTATGACTTTACAGCAAATTTAGTAATGAGTAAGCAGTCATTACTATCTCGTAAGCATTTACGAAGTCTAATGACTTTTAACAAAGATCTTTGAAAAGGAAAAACAAGCTATGAGACAAAATAAGGTAAAGAAAATAAAAGCAAGATACTAATTCTCACCTCCCATTCTGACGAAGCCAGATATGCAAACGACATCGTTTGCTGTTCGGGGAAGAAGAAGAAAGTACCAGCTCTTCCGAGATCTAGGAAGAGAAAGAGAGTAAAGAGTAGACAAGCACCCAAGAAGAATGTTGATTATCAAAGGAGCCTTTATCTTTCATCTTTACTTTTAGAAGATTATCTTCTCCTCTGAATTCCTGCTGATTGACTGCACACGTTACCTAGCACGCCATCAAGAGGTTAATCTTAATTCAGCACATGCTCCAATGGTTGGGACGCTCGCTTCACCTGCAAGAGAGCCCAGGTTCGGTTCCTGAGCAAGGGGGTACGCTTTACATGCATTCCATTACAACCCATTGAGCCTCTGTAAACTTGAGGCTGAAAATGATATGCCTAGCTGTCACTCAACTTAGGTAGGTCGCAGCTTGGGTGGGGAAAAGCACTGGACAAACCCCTTATTCTAATGAATATATATATATAATTGTAATAGCCACAATGCCCTCTTAATTTCTCGAATTCGTCGCGCTTTTCTGGATACGCTTGTCACTACAAAGCCTTAAGATCCAAGTGCAAGAAATTGAAGTGGTTATGATGTCCGGTCGCGGGAAACGAACCCGTGTCACCATAATCACAAGGAGGTCACACGAGTTCGTTTCCCGCGACCGGACACCACAACCACTTCAATTTCTTGCACTTGGATCTTAAGGCTTTGTACTGACAAGCGTATCCAAAAACTGCATAAATTCGAGAAGTTAAGAAGGGCATTGTGGCTATTACAATTACATATATATCTGGTAAAAGTGACCAGTGGATTCTACATATATATATATATATATATATATATATATATATATATATATATATATATATATATAATATATATATATATATATTTATATATATATATATATATATATATATATATATATATATATATATATATATATATATATATGCGTGTGTGTGTTTGTCATGTTTATAAGACATATATGCATTTCCAACAGCCACAGTGAAATCATAACCTCATCCCAAATTATTGGATATGTTTGTACTAAAATTCAGAAATAATCTTAAGGATATTATCGAAATACTTAATACGTCTAAACTAAATAAGGCAAAACCAATCAGGACTTATTCATCTCTCTCTCTCTCTCTCTCTCTCTCTCTCTCTCTCTCTCTCTCTCTCTCTCTCTCTCTCTCTCTCTCTATATATATATATATATATATATATATATATATATATATATATATATATACATACATACATATATATATATATGTTATTCCCAAGGAACAGTGAGTTGGATATGAAACGAAATTCGTGGCTTGATACCTTTGAACATATATAATTATATATGTATATATATATATATATATATATATATATATACATACATATGTATATACTGTATGTATGTATGTAGCCTACATACGCAGTATATATGTATAGATACAACATTTGATCATTAAGTACAAAACCCAAACTCCGGTAATCAAGGTCCTGGCAACGCTACGGCTTACGCAACTCTCTAGATCTTTGCCGAAAATAGGTAGTGGTCCAAGTACCTAATCTTCGTCCCTTTCATTTTCGCGGTAGTTTTATCCTGTGATGGGTCGTTTTACCACCACTACAATACACTTGTATAATTATCCAATACTAGTATTCACTAACCAGAATACGAAATTCACTAAGTGAAATCGTATCACAAGACTATCAACCAATGTGTGCAAAACCAATTTGGGGGTGAAAATAAACACTAAGAAAAATAACTTAATTTTAATACATGAAGATATAGACAGAAATGACGCCTGAACCACTAAATACAATAATTATAATAAAAA
Organism: Macrobrachium rosenbergii; assembly: GCF_040412425.1. NCBI lineage: Eukaryota > Metazoa > Arthropoda > Malacostraca > Decapoda > Palaemonidae > Macrobrachium > Macrobrachium rosenbergii. The sequence goes on along the minus strand of NC_089783.1, from coordinate 30,324,546 downwards.
AACAATTACGCTTAATATATAAAGAAAACACTTACCCAATTAATAAATAGAAAAACAACACATTCAAACGCAATATGGAGGGGGCCCAGAAAGGAGGAGAAGTTCAAAAAGAATGAATAACCTAGCCAAAATACAACACTAAAGTATTCAGAGGTGGTCCTTGTAACAAAGCCGTGATCTGGTTAAACTATGGATCTCCACGTCTGGAGATTGAGACAGGGTGATGTCAAATTATGGGCCCAACTACGGCGCTGGCCTATAACTCCACCAATTCACAGGCCGTGATCCAACTGAGGCGTCTTGCTCAGCATACAAACTAATAAGTCCAAATACCGTACCGTTGGACAGAGAGGTCCCCTTGGCTATGGTAACTGAACCAAGGGCGTAGCAGGATAAATGAATAAATCCTCAAGCTGCTGAAGGTAGCGGATCCAAAATAATCCTAAGTTCAGGATGCCAAAAACGTAGCAGTCAACAGCAGCGGCCAAAATCAAGTAGAAACGCCCAGGTCAAGGTACAGAACACAATTCTTTATAATCGAACACCAACTTCTTTAGAGACCTACGTTTATCAAAACTCAAATGAGAAACTGAACTATCAAAATTTTTCAAAGAAGTTTTATTACCTGTTGGAAAGTTACCATCATTACCATATTTATCTTCATTAAATTCTTCCTCTGAAAAAGAATAAATATTATTATTACAATTTACAACCTCCCCAACTGTTGCCACAGGAATGACTTTATCCCTTTCCTTATATTCCTTTAACATATTAATATGGCAAAGTTGAAAGGGTTTCCTCCGTTCAGGAGTTTCTACCAAATAATTAACCTCGCTTATTTTTTTCAAAACTTTCCAAGGACCTGAAAATGAAGCTTTTAACGAATTACCTGGAAGAGGTAACAACACCAATACCTTGTCGCCTTCAGCGAAGTTACGAATTTTGGTCTTCCTGTCAAAGAAGTATTTCATTCTTCTCTGACTACACAACAAATTCTCACGAGCAAATTCCCAGGCCTTCGTCATTTTATCACCCAAATTAGTCAGATAATCTAATAAATTAATATCAGGAATGTCACCTTCCCATGACTCTCTTACAACATCAAGCGGACCCCGAACACAATGCCCAAAAACCAAATTAAATGGGGATAAACCAAGAGACTGACTTGGAGCCGACCGAAAAGCAAATAAAAGATATGGTAATTCTTTGTCCCACTCAGAGCCGTGACTTAGACAATATTTCCTAATCATCGATTTCAGAGTTTGATGAAACCTCTCCAGAGCACCCTGACTTTCCGGATGATAAGGAGATGAAGTCACATGCTTAATACCCAATTCTGCCATTTTCTCCTTAAAATATTTGCTAACAAAGTTTGTACCACAATCAGATTGAACCACCTTAGGCATTCCGAACCTAGTAAAAAAGTTAATTAATACCTCAACAATTTTTACACTTTTGATGGATCGTAGAGGAATTGCTTCTGGATAACGGGACATTTTATCCATCATGGTGAAAATATAAAGTATATATAAATATGTATATATATGTGTATATATATACATACATACATACATACATATGTATGCATATGCATATATGCTTATAAGTATGTATATGTATGTGTATTTATAAGTATACCTGTATATATACATATATATTTACATTTCAATATATACATACATACATACATACATACATACATACATACATACATACATACATACATACATACATACATACATGTGTATGTATATGCATATATGTGTATATATATGTAAACATGTGTATACATATACAAATGTATTTATATTTAAATATATAACCTACACAAAGGAACAGATGCATAAATCATTCATGAACGGTATGTAAGCGAAGTAATGATTAAACATATAAATGAAAATGAAATGATTAAATGAATAACAAAGACAAAACGGCCGGTCGTTGCCCCTAGTAACCCTCTCGTCATCGGTTTAGTTAAATTATCCTTTTGAAATGTTATCGGGACAATGGATCAGTCAATCAGTGAATCGTAATCCTTAAGGTAAATGAAATCAAAACTATATAAGACTTTCAAATTCTCTATATTGTTTTCTGTGGTTTAGGAAAACGGATTGTGTTATGCGTTAAGAGAACGTTATGGTTTTTAATAGCTTAGTTGCTCCGGAAAATAGAGTTTAGGCCAAAAGCCAAACGCTGGAACCTATAAGGTCATTCGGAGCTGGAAGGGAAATTGACAGTAGGTAGGTCTGAAAGGTGAAACAAGAGGAAAACCTTTTGCAGTTGCATTATGAAATAATTGTTAAGAGAGAGTGGATAGCAAGATGGAAGAAAGATAACAGGAATGGAGGTACAGTAAATGGAATGAAAGGGGTTGCAGCTAGGTGCCGAAGGAACGCTGCGAAGAACCTTTAAGTTAAGTATATCTTAGTTTAACCAGACCACTGAGCTGATTAACAGCTCTCCTAGGGCTGGCCCGAAGGATTAGATTTATTTTACGTGGCTAAGAACCAACTGGTTACCTAGCAACGGGACCTACAGCTTGTTATGGAATCCGAACCACATTATGTCGAGAAATGAATTTCTATCACCAGAAATAAATTCCTCTAATTGTTCATTGGCCGGTCGGAGAGTCGAACACTGGGCCAACAGCATGCTAGCCGAGAGCTCTACCCAACCCTCCAATGAAGAACTTAGGAATGCCTACAGTGCACCCCGTGAGGTGCACTGATGGCACTAACCTCTCTACGAAGTTAGTTGTTCTGAATATGAGCGAGCTTTGCCCTGATTGTAAGCTAATGTTGTGCTAAACATCAGTCTGGTTGTGCTAAATTTAAACCTGTCTTTTGTTGCTTGTAAACATGGCTATGTTGAGTATACGGTCTGTTACGTTTGTTCTGCACAGATACTGTACGCACACTGTATATATATATATATATATATATATATATATATATATATATATATATATATATATATATATATATATATATATATATAAATTTGCTTTGGTTGAAAACCTGGTAGTGCTGAAAGTAAACTTTGTTGATCGATGGCATAAATTGTATTTGTTCGAATATAAAAAGTTTTTAAATTTTTTGATAGATTAAATGAAATAGCCCCATCGATAAAAAAGTAGAACATTATTTTAGCGCTCGTAATGAGCTTAAACTGAGTGTTATAGCTGTAATGTTTAAGTGTTTGACTCTCAGAATTTGCACATAAATTAGTGAAAGGTTGGTGTTAACCCTAATGAACTGAGCTAACAATAAAGTTGAAGACCTGGATAATATTGTTGCAACTTTGGGAAAGCTGTAAAGTTAGGAAGAAAGAAGAAAGAGAGAGGCACTGAAAGTTAGAGAACAGTTCTGAACGATAAAGAAAGGAAAGGAAGAAAGAAAACAAAAGATGAACGAGAGGAAAAAGGAAAGAAAAATTAAGTTAAAATTAGAAAGAAAGAAGAGCGACAGGTTAAAGTGGGAAAATATGAACGGAAGTTAATGGAAGTTATACAGATGAGAAAATCGAGCGATAGAAAAATGAGAATGACAAGGAAACGAGAAAGAAAAGACCAATTAATTGAAAAGCAACGGAGAGGGGGAAAAAGTCTACGGAAAATATCGCCTTGGGTCATACGAGTTCTTTTCGTCACGAGCAATCTTGGGTCAGTATTTGTTAAAGTAGAAAGTTTTATATTTTTCATCTTATGAAAACTGTCTTTTAGGCAAACGGAAATAGGGAAAGAAAAAGAAGTCCCTCTTTCAGTTTTTCAGCAGAATAAGAGAAAGGAAAGTGGACCGAACAAAGGTAAAATTGAAAAGATGTGAGCCTTGTACTATGGAAATGATACGCTAAGATTTCCCAAATTTTGGGCTTTGGGGTGCTAGTCTGGGAGCAATGGAACAATTTGGAAATTATGAAATTGTCGTATCAAGTGAAATTGCATTTTGCCTTACCCCGGTGCTTGTTACGGTTGCAGGTTACATGAGGTTGGAGGAGTAGCACCGATTTGATTAATGAAATTTAGGCTGTCAAGGCGAGTCCCGGAGCATCAAGACAGTGAAAAGGAGTTTGGGGGGCTGGACAGTAAGTTAAAGGAATCCAGTAATAAAGCAAATGAAACGCAGGGATCGAAAGGTTTGAACTTGGAGAAGACCCCACTGAGAAGCAGAAGTAAGAGAAGTTAGACAGCAAGACTTACGTAAGCGGGAATGGAGGAAAAGTAAAGGTTAAAAAGTTAAAAAGTGTATGCAGCTAGGGGCTGAAGAGACGATGCAAACATCCTTGAACAACGTCTGCAGTGCACCACATGAGGTGCACGGTGGCACAACCCTCTGACAGAGGGAGAAGTTCTAAGTTTGCCTGTTGGCCACAGGAAACGCATCAGTAACCACATTCTACGCCAGATTCACAATGCTTTGTGGTTGCTGTCACCAAGGTGGTAATGTTCATTGTGAATGACATGGTGGTGCGATAGTGTAGTCGCATCGCATCTGGACATTTGCCACTAGTCTGTAATAGCATTGCCTGTCTCTAAGCGAGTATCTTTTATATTCTGGAGATGATAGGACTTGAGAATGATACGTGTGTCAACGTGATTTGAGACATGAACCTGGGCGTTAAACATACAGATGCCCAAAATAGAATTCTGTAGAGAAGGAAGCCTCGAGCAATACCTACTAGGAACAACGAATTAATATCGCATGAAGATGCAGATGTGGTGACGGGATTCGAACAGCCACTAGTGTGACTCAAGGATGCAGCTCTGACGTTATGATCTCAGCGCATGTGTTGGTGCTTTCAAGCGTTCCTGTTTAAGGAAATAAGTATACATAGCCAGAGGAGTGATACTCTACAAGCAGAAACGTGTGCTAACAAGGCCCTGTTTCAAACTAGCCATAGTAATAACAAAAGTATTTTCATAAAAAGCGAATCATGTCACTTTAAAAATAGCAACAGCGCATAGGCCCACACAATAGTGTGAGAGTATTATCTACAGGCGTGACGGGGCATGAATGTGTATGGAGGTAATCCCTCAAAATACGGAAGATTATGTCAGACTGAATCCGGTTTTAGCAGGTTCATTGTAGCTGTTACCACTCGGGTAGTAACTGAACGCCTGGGCTATGATTGTTGCCAACGAGCTGATTTAATTAATTTCTTGAAGTCTATTGGGTTTCTGGTCTTTCCATTAAGCCTATCCTATTCAGCGGCTTACTTGTGCCATGGAACATCGTTTGAATCCATTAAGATAGGGATGACACCACTGTCGTGGGCCACGTGGATTTAGAAGAGTTGAACTCTACACTACTTTTAGCTGCATACCTGTTGCAAGCTCACGCATTATGTTCCTGACGTTAAAGGCGTGATTCCAAATTCAAGTCATACACACATATATATATATATATATATATGTGTGTGTGTATATATATATATATATATATATATATATATATATATATATATATATATATATATATATATATGTATATATATACATACGTAAATATAAAAATTTATATATATACAGACATATATATATATATATATATATATATATATATATATATATATATATATATATATATATATATATATATATGTATATATAAACATACATACACACACACACACACACACACACACACATATATATATATATATATATATATATATATATATATATATATATATATATATATATATATATATATATATGTGTGTGTGTGTGTGTGTGTGTGTGTGTATTTATATATATATATGTATATTCTAAATATAAGTGCTTATGTATAATTTATATAAATGTATAAGTATATATGTGTATTCTCATGATATTGCCTTGTAAAATGTATATCTTTCCATGATTTTGATATATTTACTATTCTGGTTATCATGTGTTCTGTGTAATGATAATAATTGTTGAAATATCATGTGTAGTGTAATGTCAGATCTCAAAAGAGTTAGTGATTTAGATAACTTAACAGCGTAATTTATAATTAATAATATATTTTCAATAATAATGTAGTATATCAGCAACACGTTTTCAGACAAATCCAGCCATTTTCAAATGCGTCCTTTCGATAAGAAATTACCAAAAGGTGTAATCTCATTATGCACTTGTTATACTTGATGGGACAAGTTTCGATGGCTAATACACTTCATGAGAGCCATTTTTCAAATTTTCTGTTGCATATTCCTCTCGCAGACGACTTTTAAATATGCGGTTTGTTCGTGAAGTCTATTTTCTTTTTGGATTGAGGGTGAGGAATAACTTTTTCACGCGTGTTCCTCTAATAAGTAACATTTTTCAAAAGCACATTGTTCGGATGGAGCCATTTATCCAATACTCAAACATGCATTCTCCTGGTGAAGATGATTATCAAAAGCATAAATAAAGATGACTTCAATTAAAAAAATTGGGTAATGTTCCTTCTCAATTCCTTAGGAGATTACACAGCCCAAATTATGCATACATACACACACACATACATAATACATGCGTGTACTTTGGTATGATTTGGTCCGGTTTTTGAGGGACATGATGTGTTGACATCATGTTTCTGTGTAATCCGCAGAATACATGTCTTTTTTCTTAAATACCTCAGCCAGCGAAGCTGAAAGGAAGTCAAGTTTTCAACTGTTGAGTTGACAAAATAATCCGTAACGCCGCATGGTAACTGAAATTTTAATTGTCTGCAATTAAATCCTTTTTCACTTCAGAGATTACATTTGCGTGGATTTTTTTTTATACAGAAGTAAAATGTAAGAGGGAATAAGTATAATTTAAATACAGTGAAAGCTTTTCCACATTTATGTATTTCAAATGCAAAACAGTATCCATATTTTTTAACAAAAAAGAAAAGTGAGATATATGTATGAAACCAAGAGCCAACTGTTGTCGATACAAATAACTGTAAAGCGGCAATATATATTTCGATGAACTTCAGAGAAGAAAAATGCAGTTCCCAAGTCTGGTCTTGAATTATCAGTCTTGGAATGGCAAAAACAATTAACAATTTCGGTATCTATATTTCGTGCCGACGACCAACGCCGATGATATTATAAAAACAAAATACAAAATGTGAAAAATGTTTTCAGGAGCTCTAATACGTGAGGGGTGTATCCTTCAAGACAGACGTGGATGAACTCCAGACTTCTTAATTCGAGAGAAAAACAAAGATTCGGTTCTGGAACTTCCAGACGACTGTAACATAGCTGCTTGGCCACCGGCCTTTAAACTACCGTGATTCTGGGAAAACCATAAAAAACACCTTTACGTACGTAAACGTCAATAGACAACCATTACAATTCGACTCATAGTTCACCCTACAAAAACCCCGTAACGCTTCAGGTTGAAATTACAAACACTCTCAGGCATTAGGTGCAATCTGTTAAGGTTCCAGATTACTGAGGATCCACGGAACGTAGTAAGACACATTCGTATAGAGACTCTGTGTACCGTCAGCTCCGCACTTGCCTTGTCCAGAGGACACAATCCCAATCAAGAAAACTCTGTTTCCAGCATCGTTTGTGAGCGTCAGAGGATTTCCTGGGATTAGAGGGAGACAAAAAAAAAGTAAATAAATAAACAAAAATAAAAGAACTTACAGAGGGACTCAAATAAAAGACTTATAGAGGGACTCTAAAATGATTAAAAAAGGGCTAAGAGAAGAATCTAAATTTTGCAGCTAGAAGACTAGATGATAGTCTGATATGCATTGCATTAAAATTACCATGACGCAGAACTACAGAAATAATAATGGCTAAGTACATTTCAGAAAGATTTTCAAAATCATGCTTACCTGAGTCTCCTTTACAAAAGTCATTGCCCTCGCCCCCAGCACAAAATGCCGAAGCTTTGTCAAGAAACCGATTCTTCATGAGCAGGCAGGGAGGAAGAGTTTGAATTGGCACTTCCAGTTGTACTGGAACATCAGGTAAAACAGTGCTGTTTGAATCTCCTGGAATGAGTTAATTTCAATACACTCGTCATAAGTAGAATAGGAAAGGCCTGGAAATACTTAATCACACTATTGGTCACAAGTAGAAGGATGTGTCACAGAAGGAAATAGATGATCTGCTAAGATCACGAAGTGCATATATCACGCCACTTCAGAAATGCAATGTGATAAGTATGGACCGAAGTGCATGAGACTGAAATGAAAAATAGATTACTGTACCTAAAGTGTCTCCCCATCCAGCTCCCCACGCTCTCTTGCCTTCCAAGTCTTGGACAGAAAATCCCATATCTTGTGTGGGATTGACAGGTAGACAAATTGGCTGCACAAAACCTAAGGGGAAGGAAAAATGAACCATAATTTTAAAACTGCGTATGAATTTCTCTGGAAAGTAAAATTTGATTATCTGATTAAACAGTGTACTCTGACTTTGCATGCAAACTGGGAAATTGATAGAAGTCTTATTCAAAACCTTTTCAAGGATGCACACACAGACAAAAAATAAATCTGGTACAATTTCAAGAAGTGGGCAATCATAGGTGTGTTCATATGTACAGGTTTACAGACCAGAGGAAAGAAAGATTTCATAATAGGATACATAATGAACACATAAAATTTCAAAGAAAACGAAACAGAAAGGCGCTTGAATGGTGCCTAGCAGTGCCGTTTCGATGTGACTGCAAAAAAAAAAAAAAAACACGCACAAATTTCCTGACTTATTCTTTGTTTTCAAATCTCTTTTTAGACAATAGAGGAGTGTCTAGTATGCATTACATACTAAGTATGCTGTAAGCGTATCCTCATTTATTATCTCTGCCGAAAAGGCTGTTTCTCCTCCTCCGTGTGTCTCTCTACAAAAAGGACTCATGTCAGGTGGGTTTGGATTTCTGGAAGGTTAAATGCCTCATATCTGCTTGTGTAAAAGTGGTTTCCTTTTCATGCTGATATATCTTAATGATATTTCTCCAACAATGAATTGTTATAAGGTCAAAGTCACATACATTTGGTGTTTCAAATACTTCACAGCCTGCTTCAAGATATACTACAACATAATAACTCTTACCTAGTTTGACCACTTAAATTACAAGGTCAAGGTCAGAGATTTTCAACCGTTTAAATGCTTCACAGATAATTACGTATGCTTATCATAATAAAAATACCTCTTCAATAATTGATGTACCAAATTTGACCTTTAATAGTCAAATGTCAAGATCACAGAACTACTTTCAATGTTCAAGCCAAGATGGAATGCATTACTACCCTAAAACAATTCTCTGTATTTTAATAATTTAAATATATCTTTATTAACTGTCATTAACTTTTTCTGTATTTTCTATGACCTGATACTTCTTTCAAATGTGTTCTTTGGAAGCTCGAATTTCAAGTCAGTGGGGGCCACTGATTTGAAATTCATGAATAGGGTTCATCTTCTGAATAATAATAATAATAATAATAATAATAATAATAATAATAATAATAATAATAATAATAATTTACTCAAGTGTTTAGGCAAATCAGAAAAACATTAGAATTTGGTAAAACTGACCGTCATACATCTGCACTCGACTCGAGAGTCTCATAAGTGCTATGTCAGTGTGCTTGCAGTTTAGGCAGGGTCCCTTCGGGTGAGGGATGGTGCGTTCTATTGGAATTTCTTGAGGTGGTGGAGCACATCCCCTTGAGTCACAGTCAGGGCTCCCCCTCACGTTGTACTCACCTACTGTTGCGGAAATCCTTCAAAGAGAAAGACAAAGCTTTAAACATTTTACCAGGGTGCTGGGACTGGTAACAGGCACACCAATGAAGAGAATGAAACATGAAACAAATGCCTGTAAAGCCAAGTTTTTGTCTTTACATTTTATAAGGTTGTGTTTATGTCCAGTGGTTACCATCCTCCTTACCAACCAGAGCCCTATGATTGATTTCAGGGAGGGAGCAATGACTTAGGCATACACACACACACACACACACACACACACACACATATATATATATATATATATATGCAAACTATAATATACATATTGTCATATGTTACTGACTTGGAGGTCATTGACTATGGGAGAGATGAATTGATTCGGATGCTAGTACAGAATCTGAACTCAGCTGGAATCAAAACCTCGAATTACATCATCCCATTTGTTACCAAGTGCACTGATACTTTCTGGATGTAGCCAGTCAGAGAAAACAATGCTTATGACGCAAACGTCTATCGGCCATTAAAATGCAAAAAATCCCAATGACGAATAATGATGTATGCGTTTCCACCAATAGCGGGAAACCTTACAAAAATCACAGCTGGTTTGTCACCATTTCACCTTCTACCATATGATACTGAACTGACTACTTATTCGTATTAGCCAATAAAAGCAAAAAAATAAAATGCCGTTTCGCCAAACGTTAAGTGACGTTGTGCTTTTAAGCCCTTAAGAATCGCGAAAGCTCGCTCTCTGTTTCTCTTCCCCTTTCACTTACTGAGTGACAAAACAAAAATAAAAGATGAGAAATGATAGGGGAGAAAGGTATGGCAGGTGTGCGTACTGTTAGTTGCATGTTTGTGTGTTTATGTGTGTGTTATTGGCTGTATGTATGAATGGGTGTTTCTTAGCGTGGTATAAGTTGTTCTCTATCTCTCTCTCTATCTTTTTATTGTACTTCATCCATATCATTATAAGTCACAGTACAGTACAATAATATTCTTTAATAAAATGTTGAAAAAAGCATAAATGAAAAAATATAAAACAAAAAAAGCTCTACTGAAGTCAAATTCACGCCTGCCCCTCTCCACGCTACATCATCATCCCCCCCCCCCCGCCCAGCCAAGGACACTCCATCCCCACCAACCCACCTTGCTCAACAACCCCTTCTCTGCAAGTTTATTCCTGTAAAAAGCTTACTGCCTTCCCCTCCGATCCTGCCCAACGTCTGACCGCCTCCCCCCCACCCCCACCATCCTCCTTGGAAACTTTCCCTGGCCTCCCAACCACCCCAACCCTTTCTCAGGCAGTTTATAAATACAAGCAGGGTTACCAACATTTTCTTAAACCTATCATGCAGCATGCCAATTATCAGAGAGCAGTTTTTTTTAATTTTTAAAATTTATTTATATGTATATGTATATATATATGTATATCTATAAATGTACGAGTATCTACTGTATATCTTTGGTCACCGGGGGTTGGTTGTGTCCAGATAATATGAATTTGGAAAAATCAATGGATTGCTGTACGCATTCAGATGTATTAATGAAGAAATAGTTTGCATCTCTGTCAAAGTAAGCCAGCAATATTAGAAACATTAATATCAGTCAGTCACAAGCTAGCTACCTAAAACCTACGTTAGTGGACAATTGGAATGGAATAGACTTTAATCAATAATATTCCTTCCCCTTATGTTCTAATGACTATAAACACTGCAGCCTCAGTGACGTCATCCTTCCCTTCATAAACTTCTTCCTCTTTGATGACTTTAACCCGAGCCCGTTTTTCATCCATCTTCCTAAATGCTCACCTCACTTCTTATTAACAAACATTCTTAATTACGTTTATTCAACATCTACAACACTGTCTTCTATTTTCACTATTTTGTCAATCATCATATAACATTAGCTCTGCTTCCAGTTACTACTCTCTATGCCAATACAGCCATCACCACTGCAGGTACTCCATTTACTACCTACTCCTGCGCAACCTCTTTCTCTATCATTCAACACAACCATTCCTTCTTGGTCTCCAAACCTAGGAGGCACACATTCTAAGTATAAAAGCAAGTACTCTTTTACCAACCCCAACATTTGGGTGGAGCAATAAGAACTACCCTTTTCCTTGTCCTCCATCGCTCTTGTCAGTCCTGAATACCATCTCATTGTATTAGGCGTTATAAGGTGGTATAGCACCCATCTTTCTTTTAACTGATGACCAGTCATACATTTCTCGTCTTCTATACCATATCTGCACGCATTAAAACCTCCAAGACTGGACATTTTATTTCTTTTCTGACATTTTGCAACATAAGTACAGGGTCCTGGGTTGCAAACATTTTGCCCTCGATCATCTGGTGGCATTCCCAACAGGTATGTAGAAGTGTCATTAATATACATATTAAAATGTATTACAAAGCCTTAAAGTTAAATCACTGCAGAACAGGGAATGTGCATGAGAATGCATCTCACTCCTAACAAAAAGACCATCTATGATACAAAGAAATTTTCTATACTTACAAGTCAAAAGTAGACTCAGGACTGTGGCAATGGGAAGAGGTCAAGACGTATCTTTCTGATATGAGAGACCCGCCACAAATCGGGAAAATTTCTCTATTATCTGCAACAGTAAAATCACCTTTAGGATATATTTACACTAAATGAAAGGTGGTAAGAGAACTCCATTTATGCTCAAGTTGTCTAAGAAGTTGAGGAGATAGGTGATTATCACCAATAGAAAATAATCCTCAAGTTAGCTCAACTTCTAGTTTGACTAAGCAGTAATAGAACTAATTTAATGTTAGCATTCGAGCCGAGAATTACTGTCAGTTCTGAATGAAGAACAGTTCTGAGACACTCTCACACATGCCTATCTTTCCCTCCCTATTGTTCCTCTAGCTAGGCAAACTTATACACACCCTAATATATTTAACGCTCATATAACAGACGAATGTAAAACTCTTAAGTTCTCTGTGTTAACTGGGTCTTTCCTGACTTGGTTTTTCAACCTTCAGATGTATGTTCCCTTCTATGAAGACCACTACATCTAACCAGGACTGATATTTCAGAGGAAATTCTTGAGCTAACTTTAAAATGCAGCGTTGGATGTGATCAATAAAGGTATTTCCTCTTTGACTTCATCTTCCTACAAAAAGCCCATAGTCCACTTTAATCCCTTTCATTTTCTATTTTATCAAGTTAACATGATTGGTGGAGGTGGCAACATACAGCCATCAACAACTGTCTTGACAGGCTTTCTCTGAATTGTCTGGCACAGGGGATCAACCCCCAAATTTCCTCCAGACCACAGGCTGGGACTAACTCCCCTTTGCACATCATATCACCTCTGATCAAATCAAACGACCCACCAAGAGAACTCTGGACGATAAGTAGTTCTGATGTGTGCCCATTAGTGTTAACTTTCAAATTAAAATTTTTATATTAAGTTTCCAAGTTCCATTAAAGTCACATGCCTGCATTATAATACTGCTTCCTCAGTGCCACTGATTCTAATTTTTCACACTGAACAAATTTTAAGTAAAACGATGGATCACATTGTTTTGGTATGGTTTGGTCATGTGAAGGGAATGGAAGATAAAGCGCTGGAGAAAAGGTCGCATAATTGAAGTTTGGAGGGACTGAAAAAGTGCTTCATCATATCTCCTTTACGAGATATATATATATATATATATATATATATATATATATATATATATATATATATATATATATATATATATATATTTAGCATGATTAACACTGATTTCAGTTTTCCCTTTTCTTGAAATAGCTGAGAAAGTATTGAATCCATTTTCTTTACCAGCTTCAGTTTGTGGTCCCAAAAAGTTTAAATAAAATGTATCTGCTTACATTACTAATGAGAATTTGTAATGCAAGTGTTATAGAATTCCAAGATAACTCTGATGAGTTGAGAGCAATGCCGTTATTATATTATTATTGAGAACACAAACCCTATTCATATGGAACAAGCCCACAGGGGCCACTGCCTTTAAAATGGACACCAGCCTAGAATATCTTTCATAACGAGGGACGATTTTGATTAAGAACAGTGAACAGTCATAATTACATCTGGCCCTCAGGATGACAATCCACGGCCATGCACCCAAAGGAGCTGGGCCCAACGATACGGGTGGCGTTCTGGCCCTGCCGCAGTTTTTCGGGAGCAACGACATGCCAGAGGGCGGTTCAGTCTGAAATGACAGATAGATGTTTCTTCTTTAGTGTTTTGAGTAATTCGGTGGATTGTTCTAAATCGAGATGTTCGTACTGGAAGAGAAAAGGGAAGGGGTGACACGCGTGCAATATTTGGCTGACAAATTTGATGCAGATTTTTTTGTTTTGTTTCATGGTACATATAGAGCATCATCATACTTGTGTGTTGATGCACTGAATATAGCAAATCGAGATGATACTGTGATGAAGATATATATATATATATATATATATATATATATATATATATATATATATATATATATATACATATATATATATATATATATATAATATATATATATATAATATATGTATATATATATATATATATATATATATATATATATATATATGTATATATATATATATATATATATATATATATATATATATATATATATATATATATATATATTTATATATATATATATGTAAAGTATTTTCAATAAGCCGTTATCGATTAATACTCTTACTCACTAGGGAATCAAGGAACCTGTAGATAAAAAAAAAAAGAATGAATTACAAAACATGAATAAATAAATAATACCTGTGTTTCGTTGAGTTGTATGTCAGCTAAAGCGCAGCAAACAAGGGTTGAATCTGAACAAAAAGCCCTGTTAAAAAAATAAAGTCATTATCATTATGCATTTTTACCTCATCGATTCTTCATAGAAATAAACAAATAAAAAATGCGCCGAAGTTTCTTCAGCGCAATCGAGTTTTCTGTACAGCGTATAATCAAGGCCACAAAAAATAGATCTATCTTTCGGTGGTCTCGGTATAATGCTGTTTGAGCCACGGCCCATAATTCTTTAATCATGGCCCGGCGGTGGCTGGCCCATTCGTTGCCAGACGAACGATTATGGCTAACTTTAACGTTAAATAAAATTAAAACTACTGAGGCTAGAGGGCTGCAATTTGGTATGTTTGATGATTGGGGGGTGGATGATTAACATAACAAATTGCAGCCCTCTAGCATCAGTAGTTTTTAAGATCTGAGGGCGGACAGAAAAAAGGTGCGGACGGACAAACAAAGCCGGCACAATGGTTTTCTTTTCGGAAAACTAAAGTGAGAAAATAATTAATATTCATGAATTAACCTGACATGGATCCAATAAAAGTTCTCGACATAGACAAAAAAATAAATGAAATACGAAATAGGTAAACAAATATCGAAACAAAACAACAATACCTGACGACATCGAAAAGCGACGACTGAGTGCCCGAACCATGAATGACTTTTTGCATCTTCTCGTGGATCGGAGGACAATCCTTGATTCGGACGCAGAGGCCATCTGTCCTGTCTGTTGTCGAGCAGCCTGTGAAATGGAAATACTTTTACGGTGACGGAGAACAGGAATAGCGAACGCATCAAGTTTATTGAATAACAGAACTGCAACCACATGAACTGTATTGAATTACATAAATTACAGATAAACTAATCGTATTGAATAACAGAAACCGCAAACGCATTAACTGTATTGAATACCAGAAATTGCAAAAACATTAACTGTATTGCATATTATAAACTGCTACCACATTAGCTGTATTGAATAACAGAAACTGCAGACACAATAACTGTAATAAATAACAGAAACAGCAAGTACATTTACTGTAATAACAGAACCGCAAGCATATTAATTTAATTGAATTACAAAAATTGCAAGTAAACTACTGTACTGCATAAGAGACACTGAAATACATAAACTGTATTGAATAACATAAACTGTAAGCACATCTTGTGTATTGAATAGCAAGCTGCAAACACATTAACTGTATTGAAAAACAGAAATTGCAAACACATTAACTGTATTGAATAACAAACTGCAAACACATTAACTGTATTGAATAATATGAACTGCAAACATAAATTATTGAATTACAGAAATTGCAAACACATCAACTGTACTGAATAACAGAACTGCAAGCACATTAACTGCAATGAATAATATGAACAGCAAGTTCAAAACTGTAATGAATAACATAAACAGCAAGCACATTTACTGTAAAAAAGTAACAGACATTGCAACACATTAACTATATTAAATAACAGAAACTGAAACACGCTGATTATTAAATAACAGAAACTGCAAGCATATCGAAATGATGAATAACAGAAACTACAAACACATCAACTGTATTGAATAACAGAACTGCAAGTACATTACTTGTAATGAATAACGGAAACTGCAAGCATTTTACCGACGAGTAACAGAGAGGACAAGAATGAATGAAACACTTGAGCTAAACGGTACAAGAGATGAAAGGGAACGTGGAGTAAAAAAATAATAGCAAGGCGAGCCAAACAGCACGAATGAAACCTGCGTTAGTGAATAACACTTGAGAACCGGAAGCTGGATCGTGAATAACATCGAAAGTTAAATGAGAGTGAATCCTCGCTATTGAACATGAACCAGTAAATGGCAATTCGTGAAACATCATGTACAAAGGTTGTTTGTGGGTAATTAAGTTAACCTAACTCGTAATTTATCTATTAATTTTCATTTTAAATTTTTCACTTTCAGTTTTCTTCACCCCTTGCAATTTTACTCTGGTTTATGTCTTAATTTTTCAGTTTTCATCCGAATATCATTATCCAGCAACTTGCTCACTATTCATTACTTACTAGACCTCTCTACAAGCTGTCTGAACATTCTTTCTATACAGATTTTATTATTTTCACATCAAATAAAAACTGTTATACCTAAGAATAAAATCCCAGAACTGACTGTACTAGAGTCGAAACTCTCTTGTATGCAGCCTGATAACACTTCATCCTGTTATTCAATGCTCTCCCCCTAAAAGTGGTCATTCTTCAATTTTCACAGTGAATGCGACCATTCTTTTTGTTTAACTTGAAATTCCTTGCTTGACAGTTTAACCAGTGTGCTTTCTTAATGGAACAAGACAGTGGAAAAAACTGATCAGTGGCTTTACTTCTTCTTTCTTAGCACAGAGGATGATGGAATAAGCTACCCTACAGAAGAAGAGAGTAAGGAGTAGAAAAAAATGGTCAAAACTTACTTTTTCCCAAACCTTGTGCTTCTCCTACGACGACAATTGCTAAAAGCAGTGAGGCTACCTTCTGCTTCTTCATGATTTTTCTCTGCAAATTAAAATATAAAAAGACTCTTATTGATGTTTCATCTGAGGTTTGCTTATTGGAATACAGGTTACAAGTGTAGTCTTGTAGATATAGACCGTTGTCGTGTGCATTAATTCGCAAAGCGGAATGGGAACATGTTTAGGGCCACCCACCAACTGGGGACGACTGAATGTCACAATCACAAGATAATCATGATCATTATTACCTCAGGAACAAAGGGTTAGGTCTAATTTTATTTGCAAAATCAGTTAGAAAGTTAATCACACTTGCTTGTCCATATCCAAATTTGCACATTACAGTTACCAATTCTTTCTATGAAAAACAACTATAATAAACACATTATATACTGTAAGCGTATTTTAAATCAGATTTCCTGGTACACTTCTAACAATTGACCGCAATTCAAATACAGTATTCCACCCACATTCCTTCACTTCAACGGTATCGCGAATATTGGTATACATTACTTATTTCCTGCTATATTTGTTGTACTTCACTGCCAGCACTCATCAGTAAGACTGCAACATCATGCAAGTCTTAGAAAAGACAATTCAGTCTTGGTCATGTGTTGGGAGCTTGGGATTCCCAAAGGAATTTCCGTTCACCTGTAACCAATCAGAGTACGAGCACTTCCAGCGTAAAGAATCCCATTGCTGGGAATATCTTCTTCCATCATAGTTTCAGAAAAACGTACTTTCCATGACAAAGAATGTTAATGACAGGAGGTGTGATATAATATCAGTATCAGATTTCATTTACTTGTGGTAAAGAAGTTTCCATTTATTAAGACGAATTCTGCATAAAAACATGGCAACTTTCTTGAACAGACGAGAGTCTAGTTGCTTTGCATAACGTGCCGTTTCAAAATGGTTTGTAAATGCATGACAAAACGATTCTTTTTATCGACAATCATATCAGTTCTACTTACTATCCTGAACTTCATTCTTGACGTGAAAGAACTGTCTTTTAGAAAAGTATTTCCACGAAGTTTAATCATAACTCGAAATTCGTTATTGGCATCTTGCACAGAGCACGATACTGGTTTTCTCAAGGAGGAAGATTCTTCCTACTTTTTTTAAAAATTTATTTTTGTTGCTTTGTCTACTGAGAAAATGACGTCAGTGTTGAATATAGATTTCATACTTATTTATACAATTATTTTCTTTCACCAGTTAGCACATCCTTTGAAAGAAAGTGGCATTAATAAAAAAAAAAAGTAAAAAATTCGCCGAAGTTTCTTCAGCACAATCGAATTTTCTGTACAGCGTATAATCAAGGCCACAGAAAATCGATCTATCTTTCGGTGGTGTCGGTATAATGCTATATGGGCTACTGTCCATGAAACTTTAACCACGGCCCTGTGATGGCCTATCCTATATCGTTGTCAGATCCACGATTATGGCTAACTATAACCTTAAACAAAATAAATACTACTGAGTCTAGAGGCCTGCAATTTGGTATGTTTGATGATTGGAGGGTGGATGATCAACATACCAATTTGCAGCCCTCTAGCCTCAGTGGTTTTTAAGATCTGAGGGAGGACAGAAAAAGTGCGGACGGACAGACAAAGCCATTTCAATAGTTTTCTTTTACAGAAAACTAAAAGAATATATCATAATCGAGGATTGCTGAAATTGATACCCTTAGATTTATAAATCTACACAAACAGGCTATATCAGCAGGATGCCAATTTTGTTCATCTTTATCTTATAAACAGAGTTGTTAAGGCTTCTAGTCGAAAATCATGACACCCTTCCTCACAAGAATTCCGAATTATTAACCTCTCACCAGCTTAACTTAAACTTAAAAAAAAAATGTTGGCAGTTAAAAAATGGCAATTATCAAAATTTAGTTTCAGAGGTAATGGCATTAAAAAATATTATGATTATAATTTGATTGAAAAAAATAATTCAAAACTTCATTAATACTAAAAATGTTACAATTGTGAACACTGTTTTGTTCATCTGCTGTGTGTTCGTAGGTAATCCGGACAGCCCTGAACAAGACCTCTAAGGACCTCTCTCTCCTTTAGGTCTTGGCGCAGACAATGGGTTCTCGCAGGATCCGTTAGACTTCTCTAGACCTAAGTCCTAGGTACGGCGCTTTATGTCTCATTGAATGAGGCTATGGCTGTTTCATGTCTACACTATAAATATAGCTTTCTAGTCTTTTTTCTTACATTCAATATATTATCCCTCTTTTTATCTAACACCAGTTTCACTTGTATTCTAAGATTCTTTCATTGTGAGTCAATGGCGTTAATAACATCATAGCCTTCTTCTTCCACGAGTGATAACGGAGTTCTCCAGCCTGTAAGTTTTTCCTTGTAAGCGCTCACTGAGACCAACAAACGCATCGTAAATATCCTTTGGTTGCTAAAATGCAAGAACTGAAAAATCTCCCGTGTTTGAAAGCACGTCTGCACTAGTCTTGTACGTATCGATAAGACCTTTAAAACATTATGACGTAAATTTGGACCTTAGTGGCAAAATCAGCCGTGTTCGAACATAGGAAAAAAAATGTTTTTAAGATAAAATCTAACGTTAGGGGAGATTGAGTTATGGGACATTTTACATAGCTACTTTCTCTAGTATGATTTTTTTTTATTTGAAAGGAATACTTAAGTAGGATATCTTCCGGAAGTGTATAGTATTCTTTACAGTATTCTCACAGTCAATGAAGTAAATCTCTATAAACACCATGATTTACTTCTTGAATCAAGCATAGAACCTAACTACTAAACCAAATGAATGCACCTGCATGGAGTGACCCTCACCTGTCCAGTCCCTTCAGTAAACCAAAGTGCTTGACCTGACACTTGGGTCATGCCACTCCCACTTTTTTAGGACTCTCGAGGGAACAACTAAAGAAGCAAGGGACAGGAACCCTTGTACACATTCTCGCTTTCTTTTTTGTTGCTTTTTCTAACTTCTGAATCCTATGGGAAAGCTGTTTATGATGCCATTATATATATTTGTATGTAGCTTATGTCAGAAAAGCATTTGAGCGCGACTGATTTCTTAACGAAAATCCATTACAGTTTTACAATACCAGAATATTAAAACATCGCAGCTTCATTATTTTACAAAAAAACAGAAAAAGGAAGGAACGTTAACTGCTATCACTTTGCTCTAAAAAATAAATTATAGAAAATATAAGACACTATTTGAATGATGTTCAAAATGCATTATAGATAATTCAGATGACTGTTGATCTTAAGTACTTTGCACAGTAATTTATCTACGATCTTTTACTGCCGTTGCTAATGTAACACTCTATCTTACAAATCTAATAATACTGAATATTTCGAATATCTGCTTATGTGTATGTATATAGGTAAGCATATGGAGATAGTCTGCCTTTAATTTATATGCATAAATATTTTTTAATATGTAAACATGCATATGCATGTGGTGTTCTTTTGACTTTTATGAGTAATTTTTAAAAATTTAGATAGTAAACCCATTTCCTTAACTAGGGGTGGCTCAGAGAAAAAATATCACAACGGTCACTGCCACATCCATACGTTAACTATTATTATTATTATTATTATTATTATTATTATTATTATTATTATTATTATTATTATTATTATTAATGAGAAGATGAACCCTATTCAATGGAAGAAGGCCAGAGGGTCCAATGATTTGAAATTCAAGCTTCCAAAGAATATGGTGTTCATTAGAAAGAAGTAACAGAAGGTGATGGGAAATACCGAAAGCAGGGATAACTTATTATAAAGGAAAAATTAAATTTTAAAAAATGAATAAATAAATAGATGAAAATGTAAGTAAATGATTAAAATCCAAGGAGAACTGTATCAGGGTAATAATGCATTGAACTTTTGAAGTTCCAATTGCAAGACATCCTCAGGGAGCCCCTCCCACAACACAGGGTTCATCAGCAGTGCATTAAACCCCACCACATACGCAGCGCTATTCATCCCTTTCTTGCACACATTCTCGAGCAATCCTGGATATTAAGGCCCTTCCTTCCAATACCTCTACGACTCTATCTATCCAGACATTTCTGGGTCTACGTCTCCCTCTCCGAAGACACGTTAATCATACATTCTTGCCACTAACCTTTTATCTGCCATTCTTTCCACGATACCGAACCACCTCAAAATAATGTTTCATCATTTCACTTACTCAGACCTTGTTACCACCACTATGTATCTTCACATTTTTCACCTTGACATTTCTCAGTACGCTGCTTATTCCACACAAGCTGTTGTTCTTTACAGCCTCAACTTTATATTTTTAATTCATATTTGACATCCACACTTCACTTTCATATATATATATATATATATATATATATATATATATATATATATATATATATATATATATATATATATATATATATATATTATCTCAGTCCTTCGTCAGTGGCTTGGATATAAAGTCGAAACTAGCCAGGACCTGAGGTAATGTGTGGTAAACGAATCACGTGTTAAAGCGATTACCTCTCATATATATATATATATATATATATATATATATATATATATATATATATATATATATATATATATATATATATATATTCATATGTGTGTGTGCATGTGTGTGTAATTATAATTACAAATATGTATATATATATATAAATATAAATATATTATATATATATATGGATATATATATATATATATATATATATATATATATATATATATATATATATATATATATATATATATGCTATATATCGATACAGATGCATATATTTGTATATATATATATATATATATATATATATATATATCGATACATATGCATACATATTCGTATATATATATAAACCTCCTAGAATATATGAGCAATAACATCTGTTTTATTATTCACCGAGCCCCGTTTGTAATAGAAAATGTGTTCAATTATTGCCATGATTCCTTGCACCCCGCTTGGGAAAGACATATTCTTTGTTTAACACTAACAAGACTTCTTAGATATAGCGTTATGGACTTAAGAATAGTTCCCCTTGATTAAATCCTCGTTTCGTTATTGATTTAATATTATACAGAGGGATCCATTTATGACCTCAAACCTTCAATTTCGGCAGGTCTGCGAAAAGACTAATACAAGATCTGTCTCAATTTCAGTCATTTTTCATATTAGCTTATCGTGTATGATCTCATAAATTTCATAAAAAATATAAATAATAATAACGACATATTGTATGTAGACACAAATCCATTTTTAAACACCATCAAAATGAATCTATTACTTTCTTCTAAAGTTGTTCCAGAAGTGAGCCTTCAGATATTTCTTTTCATTCAGGATTACCTGTAAAAGAAGAAAAGAGTCTGCGTAAATCAGTAATTTATGAGGCATAATAAAGTTTAAGTTTTGAATAAAAAATGGAGTGGGGGTTATTTCACATTTTGTCTGATAGCTGAGAAAAAATTATCAGAATCTTCGACACCGTTTATTTCAGCTATTCGACAGATCAAAATTCTGTTCTAAGCAGATCATTGAGGAAATAATTATTTAATTATTACTGTAAAAAATAGATTGTACAGATTCATGAAACGAAAATAAAATCGCCAAGTACTTCCTTGAAGTAGGTGGAGTCACGTGACGTAGGCCACTCCTAGGGGCAAATCAGATACTTCGCTTTGTTAAATGCCTACGGGTATTGGTTACTGCTGCCCTCAAGGGGCGGGACTTCACCATAACACCACTTTGGCATGGAGGGACTGGCACAAAATAAAAAAATAAAACGTCACTCTAGTTTGACTGTTTTCTGAAGATGAGTTTCCGTGACGCAAGCGAAGATGAGCTTCCTGTTGCAACAGGTAAGATTCGATTGTTTATTGATTTATTTTTTTCACTTCCATTCTGTGTAGCGTTGCATTTTGATAACAATAGTAATAGTAACTTACATTACGAGGGAGTTTGGCTAAAGTGTGATTGTCATGGGAAATAAAAACACTGAAAATATTTGCATATTCGTCAGAAACTGCACATAGTGTCAGAGCATTGAGGAAATTTCTGAGTATAATTGTAGGCTTCTACCGCGCGGCATCGGGACTCCAACTCGGGGTAAAACTGAAGGCCGCTACCACGACCAGGTTCCCGTCAGTCTTCAGTTCTCTCTCTCTCTCTCTCTCTCTCTCTCTCTCTCTCTCTCTCTCTCTCTCTCTCTCTCTCTCGTTTCTAGGATTGTTTATATTCCTGCATAAAAAAACCATACTGCCGTGTATCTATTATGCACAAGTGTTACTTGGTGAACGCTACTTATGTATGGATTACTAATACGTATAATTGATGAAAGTGATTGACAGGTGCATAACCCGAGCACATACAGATACATTATACAGGTATACATGTTTGTGCATACGTATCTGTGTGTGCCCGGGTTATGCACCTGTCAATCACTTCCATCAATTATACGTATTACCATAAATAAGTAGCGTTCACCAGGTAACACTTATGCATAATAGATACACGGCAGTGTGGTTTTTTTATGCAGGCATATAAACAATCCTAAGATGGATTAGTGCTAATCGGGAGACAAGCGTTCCCTTTATTTCAAGGGAGCCACGCGTCATCAATAATTCTGTCACTTCGGTAAAACTTTACAAATTATGAAGAAAAAATTCATAATAGTAGTTGCCTGTGTTTGTAAAATTTAAGAAACTGTTAATTTTATTACATCTTTTTTTCTTTCTCTCTCTCTTTCTCACTAAAGGTTGCATTAGGTTATGTCACGAGAATGATTGCATGTTATGATAGATAATTTGTAAAGGAAACAGATGATGCTATTCATGGAATTTCGTTGTCATTTACATGGCAATTATTTTAAAAATTGCTTTTGCCTTTCATCGTGAAGAATTATTCTTAATAATCTTCAACTTCTTTTAAAACCGTAAATATTTCATGTTTTCCAGCAATAAATTCGCATAATTCCAGAGTCACTGATAATTTCTTTCAGGTTTCAGAAATGTAATTATACTTTTACTTCGGTAACTAAAATTTACGTGAAAAATGGGCGCCGTGTATAGTACCAGCCCTTCGGGATGAACGTAAAAACATAAAAAAGAGTTAAATATCATGAATATAAGCATAAACTAAAGGAGGTATTTATAAGTTACGTTTGCCCTAACCTTACTAATAATGATTGCAAACAACGCTCACCTGAAGAATTGCACGAAATCATATTGCAAAATAGGGTGACTGCAGACTGGGCGCATAATTATCTCAGAAATGCCCGAAAATACCGAAAATCTTTGTAGAACAATGAGGGCAAATCGCCAATCTAGTCAGGCAAAAAAAAAAAAAAAAAAAAAAAAGGAATATGAAAATGTTGTACTGAGTTATAAGTTTTGCAAGAGCCACTGCAGAAAAGTTGCTAAAAGTTGCCAAAAGACTTAATACATCCTAAACTAGGATGTATTAAGTTTGTCATTTTTAGCAAAAAACACACTTGCACCCCAAGTCTGCATTGGCTCCTGCAAAATTTATAGAATAGTACCACCTTTTCATGTTTTGTTTTTGTTTTTGTTTTTGCTTGGTTTTTACATAATCACATCCCGGGAACCTGTGTTTTAATCCCAAACCGGGCAAGGAAAAAATAGCATGGGGCCATGTGCTTGAACATCCACTATCTCCTCGTTATTTAAGTAGTAATTTGTGAACCAGGTTGTTACTTGACTGCTTCTGGTGTGAAGCTAGTTTTCATACATACAGTTATTATCGTTACCATTATTAGTTCTATGATTTTCCATGCACCGGGCAAGTAAAATTATTATTATTATTATTATTATTATTATTATTATTAGTAGTAGTAGTAGTAGTAGTAGTAGTAGTAGTAGTAGTAGTAGTAGTAGTAGTGGTTCATTGCTTTTAAATAAAAGTCTTTCTCACCCAGGCAAGGAAAACGTCAGCAAAACTGTGGCTGCAAGAGGAGAAGGAACAGCTACTCATTCAACTATCACTAGGTAAGATTTATCTTCTTATTTTTCTGTCTTTCTGCTTAATCTAAGTGAAGAGTACAGTTCTTTTCAACTGGAGTTAAGGAAGCTATTTATTGCTGTTGTATTCAGTCAACTTATTTATCTTAACACTCATTATTTTTTATTTTTCGATCAGTGTTTCACAACTAATGACAGTCTTAAATTCTTGCATTGCATTATTTTCTCAGTCGTCTAGAACTAATACTACCCATTTTTCCAGTTCTGCTTTCGAGCCTTGTAAACCTTCGGAAAGTGTCGAAAGTCCCTCCACTGCTTCTCATGAAGTTCCTTTTATGAAACAGCGGAATACACCTCAACAAAGCTCTGCGAGTTCTCTGGGTCTATGGAATGCACCTAAACAAGGCTCTATGGGCTCTCCGAGTCTGTGGAATACACCTCAACAAGGCTCTATGGGTTCTCTGAGTCTGTGGAATACACCTCAACAAGGTTCTATGTGCTCTCTGAGTCTGTGGAATACACCTCAACAAGGCTCTATGGGCTCTCTGAGTGTGTGGAGTACACCTCAACAAGGCTCTATGAGTCAGTGGACACTACCACAACTAGCACCTATGAGTCATTGTAATCTATCACAGCAAGCATTCATGGGTCAGTGGAATCCACCACAAGAAGCATCTACGAGTCAGTGGAATCAAGCATCCATTAATCAATGGATCCCACCCCACCAAACATCATATATGAATCAATGGGATCCAGTTCAGCAGAAGAGTGCTCCTCTTTGGATTCCAAATTTGTCTGCTACAATAAGGCCTGTGATAGGCCCTTCGCAGTCTTCTCTGTCTTCCAGCAATGAACTCATTCCATCTCTGGAAGAAACTTCCAATTCGTTTTCTAAGTTAAGCATAGGCCCAAGCAGCACTGCCTCGACTTCCACCGTTGCTTCTTTACCTCTGCCTAGCTCAGTCAGTTCTGGCTCACGTTCCCCTCCGAAACCTTTCGAGGGGCAGCACAAATCTGCCTCCAGTCTTCGAGGTAATCCTCCGCTGAGGTGGAGAAGTAAAACCAACTATCGAGGTCGTCCTGGAGGTTGGGAGAACAGAAGTAATATATACTGCCCCTTTTGTCGTCAGAATGGAGAAGAGGATTATTTCCATGCGATGACGGTGAGTATGAAAACAGATGAATATTAATGTTTGATTCAAATTTCATAGCTCAGCAATAATGGCTAGATTTTGTCTATTGAAAGAAATGTTATAAAAGAAATTGTCAAATATCACGGTAGATTCTGTTGCTGAATAACGCTTGTTGTCAGTTGTACAAATGTAAATATTAAATTCAGGAAAGTGGAAAAAAAAATGTGAAAATATAACACCTTTTTCTGCCGACAAAAATTTGAAATCTGAAACAGAACACAAAATATTAAAATATATGAAAATTTGACACATATGCACATACAAATATACTTGTGCGGGCACATACTGTACATACGCAGACACTCTCTCTCTCTCTCTCTCTCTCTCTCTCTCTCTCTCTCTCTCTCTCTCTCTCTCTCTCTCTCTGTTTATAAGCTTGGGTTTCCTTATCAGTTAGTCTGTTGTCACTGTCATTGTATTGACACTTCGCTTTGGAACTTGACTGTCTGCACTTTTTTTTTTTTTTCCTCTTCTTTATTATGAAAATGATTTTTTGTTCGTGAGGGGGGAAAGATTTTCCCTTTGAAATCCTGCTTGGTTGGAAATATGCAAGATATAATGTTTTGATCCTTTTTGAAGTGGAAATGTAACTGATGATTTTACTTCTGATTATTTAATCATTATCATTGTATATACACAGTATATACGTATGTATGTGTATCTATGTATACATGTACATATATAGATCTATGTATATGTATATACTAAAAGTCTCAAAAACATTCGTCACCTGCCTGGATGAATGAACATGTCATAAAAGGAATAATAATAAATTACCATTAGATATTTGTTAAGGCTTTTATTAAGATTATCATCATTATCAAAGCTTTTATTTTCCCATTTCATCATCGTTATTGTTATATTGTAAGTTTCCTTAACACTGCCAATCTTTTTCCAGAACGAACTGAAAGAAGTCACCTGCCCAGTGCTGTGGGCCTACAGATGTCGCCTGTGTGGGGCCACGGGACCGAAGGCCCACACTTTGAAATACTGTCCGCTGAATCCTTACACTCGTGGGGATCCTGTCGCCGCAGGATTGCGCCCAGGACTAACTCCTCCCCACTTGGACCCCTTCCGGTAGAGGTATCAGGCGACAGGATACTGCTATAATTATAGTTTTCGTTCTTTCTATAATTTTTTTTTTTGCAGAAATGTGTAGATAGGATATCGCTAGGTTTTGAGTTTAGAATTCTAATTTTTTTTTTGTAAAGTTTTATTTCCTTTTATTTAACATAAGTGGATTATCTTTTGGATTTAATTTTATACCTCAGCTGAATTTTGTTTTTTTGAACTTTTAACACTCCAGAGTTTCCTTAATTTTGTTCGTATATGTCGATGTACTCTCTTGTTGAAATTCCTTCTATTAATTCGTTGCATTACCCTAATGCTATTATGATTTGTTTCTATATTGTAAAGGATTTCCTCTGTTTGGTAGTCATTACTTGATTTTTATGTGCATTTGTATTGCTTAAACTTAATTTTATTTTCTCTATTGTTTCCCGTTTTGTCCCCTTGTTTATTTGATTCAAATAGTTGTGTACATTATCTAATATGTCTCTCATTATCTATATTAAAATAATTTAGTAAACAGCCGAAATTATCCTGATTTTATTGAGTTGTTTCTCGTTAAAAATGAAGTTGAAAGGTCAAGGAAAACTTGCTATCTTCAAGCAAGTTTTCTTTGACATTTCAATTTCATTTTTTAACGAGAAACAACCCAAAAAAATCAAGATAATTTCGGCTGTTTACTAAATTATTGTAATATAAATAATGAGAGACATGTTAGATAATGTTAACAACTATCTGAATCAAATAAACAATGAGACAAAACGGGAAACGATAGAGAAAAAAATTATATTTAAGCAATGCGAATGCACATAAGAAAGTGTGAGGGGGGTGGGGAGGGATTGACTATGCTCAGACTTCGATAGTTAATTTTTTTCGGGGAGTGCGTTTGATTGGTGACACTTACCCTTGTCCCTATCTGCGCAATGAACCATCTGTACACTTGTAATAAGAAGAGCGTACATCGTACAATGTTGGAAACCTAAAGTGTTAGTGATATTTTGTTAGTAATTTCATCTTGTTTATTTGAACTTGTTGTTAATAACAGTGTGAATTCCAAACTGCCATTTCTTGTGGTACTGTGAATGTCGTAGGATGTGACATCTGCTGTGTTAGTTTTAATATCAAGTTAAAAATGAACCATTTTTTTAATACCTATATGTTTTAATAAGATAAATAAAAGTAAATTGCAATGTACTCTCGTTCTTTCTTTTTTAATCCACAATCAGCACAGTCTCCGTTACAGAGTCTTTCAAACAAGAATGATATAAAAAATTAGTATTTTTCTTATTAAGAGCGAAGAAGTGTTTCACTGACTGATCATACCATTAAAGAAATATTTGCAAGACATTGCTAAGATTTTGCAAGGTTAGTAAGATTTTCACTAAATTAATAGTTTTCCTTCCTAAACTCACTAATTTATGATTTTCGCTGAACCTTCCCTTCAAAATAGAAAACGACATAAATTGATCTCATATGTTAAACTGCTGACATGATAAACGACCCAACCTATAAAATAACACCAGAATACATTGTGTGGTAAAGCGCCATAATTCAAGAATAAACTACCAACCGTACGCATCCTTCTCAAGTAATCTAGCATTCTGCAAGTTCCCTTGTAATGACTAAAATCGATTACAGTTATGTGAGATGGATAAGGAGAATCTGTTTTCAAGTGACGTGCATTACTGTTGTTTTTACTTGGTCTTCAGTCGTTTAACCTTTAAATGTTTACATATTTACATAATTATTAAAACAGGAAGTCGACGTCACAGCTACATCCTGTACCCTGTTTGCGAAGCAAATAATGAATGGCCTTCCATATGGTAACACCACTCGAGTCGCAACAACTCTGATCTTGAAGACTCAGGGTCCTTGCTGACATGAAGCCAGCGTATTCTAACAACGCAGAGAAATTAGTGAACCGATTGACACTTGATTAACAGTGAGGATTAATCATGCCATAACAGTCGTGTCGCATGTGAAGTGAAAAAACACCCGGTTTGGGGTTGATGATTAAATGTTTGTAAATATGGTCTCCTATATAACTACGTGGATCTATTTCAGTTCAAAGGCTTGCGTTTTGCAGTCTTCAACTCAGCTTCAGATGATCGTATTACCCTCACGAGGGTAAAACAATATAAAGTTCAACGTTTAGTTAAAATAAAACTGCAACAAAAGCCATAAGCTTGTCACCACAAACCATATATCTGTCGGTAACAAAATGTTTTCGCGTTTATATATACATATAAACACTCACATAATGTAGTATATACTGTATATATATATATATATATATATATATATATATATATATACAGTATATATATATATATATATATATATATATATATATATATATATATATATATATATATATATATATATATATATATATATATATTTCTATTACTGTTAACTTCACAAGATATATTTACATTTTTAATAGCTATAATGGCCTCTTTCAATGCTGTTTCTTCACACTCGTCAACGGCTGAATATATCCATCTATCTCTATCAATAAATAAAAAATAGAATGAAATTTCGTAAGGAGAGGAAAGGGTGGAAAGTAGGAGGGGGAAGAGAAGGATAAAAAGGAGGAGGAGGAGGAGGAGGAGGAGGAGGAGGAGGAGGAGGAGGAGGAGGAGGATTAAGGAATCGATTTACTCCTCTTGTCTGGCTGGATCTTTAATGAGCAGTGCAAGTCTGGTAAACAAAATCACGCTGTAGTCAATATGGCAGACAAAGCTACTATAGGAGTTCAAATTAATGAAAGTGATTTATCGGTAATCCATGATGCTTGCACTGATAAGTAAATGTATAATGTCATGGCATTTAGCATCACAGGTTATCAAAAGCTTATGAAATGTTGAAATAAATAAAAAATATTGAAATGACTTTTGCACTGCGAGTACCGTAATTACAACTTTGCTTTATGATCTTGCTTTGTTTAAAGTTTTCAATGAGTGACTCTTGACGACGTTGTATTGTGTATTTTTTTTTTTATCTACCTAGCACGCGTGAGTTCGTCTTCTAATATGGAAGAAAGAGCCTCTATAATAAATTATGTTTTCAACGAGTACAAAGAATGTATTGTAAGTTGCACTAACTTAAAATAATATTCATTTTCATATTCTAAATACTTATGGGATTTACATTAGCAAATACATTTTTTGTGATATTTTGCCAGGTGTCGTTTTAAATGCATTTTCCGTAGAATGATTTTGTTCCTGTTTTGCTGGCCAAAGGCTATTTATCAAGTTGTGCTGACAGCTCGTCAGAGTAGGGGTGGGGATTGTAAACACCTGTCTAAGAGAGGCAAACAAACAAGTGGGTACCAAGAACACGTGTCCTCCCTTGATATCCTGAACCTGTTTACAAGCTGTTTACGTACAGCTATCATACTATCTCTCTCTCTCTCTCTCACACACACACACACATACACACATACACACACACGCACACACGTACATACATTCATACATACATACATGCATACAAACATACGTAGACACACATATATGCATATATATAAATATACTGTACATATGTATATACAGTATATGTATATTTATATACATACATACATAGATACATTATATATATATATATATATATATATATATATATATATATATATATATATATATATAACTAAGGGGGATTTCCGTGCCATTCATTCTGATGCCTTGGTACACAAGCGCCACATGAGCAGCACGTCGATGCCCCAAGGAAGCATATACTTACTTACACCTTGTCACACTTGCCTCACCATTGTTTTGTTGTCCCCATCAATGGAAATGTCACCATTTTACAATAAGATTAGTAAAGAGAAAGGTATAACAGGATATCTTAAATCTATATTATTATTATTATTATTATTATTATTATTATTATTATTATTATTATTATTATTATTATTATTGTTTAAAATTTGCGTTCTTATTCTGATTTAAAAGAATATTCATTATAAGAAAATCGAAAGCATAAGCGAGAAGACAAAATGCAAGAAGTGAAAATATAACTCAGACGAAATAAATCAATAAACAATTAATTAATATATATTCATTACTTATGATTCATTTTCCTTCCTGCCTTCATTTTTCAATACTAATAACTTTCCAGTTCCTAATACGCTCTGTTATGGATACAGAACTTTTACTTAATAAATTAAAACAGAATCCTTACAAGCCACAAATCATTGTAGGAACTCAACGGCCAAGCGCTGGGTCCAATGAGGCCATTCAGCGCTGAAAGGGCAATTGAGAGTAAAGGAGGTTTGAAAGGTGTAACAGGAGGAAATCCTCGCAGTTGCACTATGAAACAATTGTTAGCTGAGGGTGAAGAGTAAGATGGAAGAAAGATAATATGAACGGAGATACAGTAAAAGGAATGAAAGGGGTTGCATATGGGGGCCGAAGGGACGCTGCAAAGAAGTTGAAGTAATGCCTACAGTGCACCGCATGAGGTGTACTGACGGCATCCCCCCCCCTCCTACGGGGACAAATTATTAAAGGTGGGTATGCTCTGCTGTTTTCTTACTTCTGTCTCCCCCCCACCCACTTACCCGTCCTTTCTTATTCAAACGAGCAACTGGGACTGATCTATTCCCTTTTAATTTCATTTCTTACCATTTCCGTCACAAAGACATGGCCTGTTTAATTTCATCACTAGGTGTAAACAAAGCATTTCTGCACCGGATGGAAGAATTACTCTGTTGATAATATATGAAATTCATGTTCAATAAACTCTCTACATAAAATATGAGAAAACTACGTAATAAATGAAGAGGGTCAAGACGTAATTTATGTGATTTACTTTGCGTAAGGTAATGAGAGAGAGAGAGAGAGAGAGAGAGAGAGAGAGAGAGAGAGAGAGAGAGAGAGAGAGAGAGAGAGAAAATCATTATGTATATGAGCAATAGAAACTAGCAGGGACACATGGTTTAGAATCGGAATCAGAAAAATAGAATTAAACCGGAAATTAAAAACAAAGTACTGAGAGAGAGAGAGAGAGAGAGAGAGAGAGAGAGAGAGAGAGAGAGAGAGAGAGAGGGAGAGAGAGAGAGAGAGAGAATTATAGTAAAGTTCTACAGCTGAAAGCTGAAATCGGGCAAACATGGCGCTATCAAAAGCGACATTTCGAGTGTTAATCGCGATTAGCCGCAAATTGTTGTACAGAAAAAAAGCTTCACGTAGACCTTTGTAGAAGTGCGATAAAACAGCGACAGAATTCACCTCTTATCAATGTTTGGGATAAAATTCCCAACAAGGGTTCGTCCATTTCCGGTCCTTCTCTATTTTCGGGTCAAGAGTTGACAGTTACATGACAGCAGGAAGAAGGCTTGAGATAACTCAACGAGTGATGTGATTTGTTATCGAAAAAACATAGATGCGATTATATTCTTTTTTATCATATTATTAATGTTATTATTGACCTTATTGTTGAAGTCTTTTAACCATATACACGTGATTCTTGTATCGCTTTTATTAACCTACAAAGACCTCTTTACTTCTCGATTTCCTTCGCTTTCTCGGTAAACGTACTTGTGTAAATCATTGAATCTGTGATGGCTAATGTCTTCATATATTTTCAGTTAGAATTCAATGCTTACAGAAGTAAACATATCCAAAAATGTCTGTGTGACTTACCATCATTCCCATCAATAAAAAGTTTACCATTTATACGCCTACTTCAAGATAATTTATGTAACTTCAGAATAAATATGGATCTGTATTATCCAACCAGGATTTACGTAATGTAGGTTTGTTTGTGGGCTAGTCACTTGCACAGACCGTCCAGCACAAGTGTTTGTGCCATACACACGTGACGCACGTACCCTGGAATCCCATATATAAAAGACCGATGCACATTCAATATAGAGGCCAGACTTTCCACACTAGTTAATTCTCTTCCCGCTCATGGTGGTAGTAGTAGAAGGTATTTGCCTTTGTGACGGCTCGCTGTTCAGGAAGAGGTGTTCACAATGCGGCACATCGTAGCTCTTCTTCTTCTTGCCCTAAGCTTGTTGGCCATCACGACTTCAGCTGGGGTGAGTAGTTTCCGTATAGTTCTGACTGAAGCTCTTTACAATATATATATATATATATATATATATATATATATATATATATATATATATATATATATATATATATATATATATATATATATATATATACATACATATATAGGATAACAGTACTTATGGTTAGATGATCATTCAGAAGCATCGGAAAAATCTTATATATATATATATATATATATATATATATATATATATATATATATATATATATATATATATATATATATATATGTGTGTGTGTGTGTGTGTGTGTGTGTGTGTATAATATTTATAATTATATATATATCTATATAATAATTATAATTTTATATATATATATATATATACAGTATATATGATCATGATAATAGTATTTACGGTTAAATGATAATTCAGAATCCACCGGGAAAATGCGCCAAGAACGGAGGTCGCTGCGTGACCCTCTGTCGCGGAAAGACCATGACGGGGATGGCCTGTAAACGAAAGGGCGAAGTCTGCTGCTCAGAGGCGACCAGGAGAGGCTCCAAGAGTTCTGTGAAGCCTGCAAAAAGTCCAAAACGTAAGAATGGTGAAATAAAGAAGAAAGTGAGAAGACCTCAAAAGAGTCCTGTTAAAGTGAAGGGTAAGTGGCCGTTTTTTTAATTTTTTGTTAAACAAACTTCGACCAGGATTCGATTTTATACTATATTGGTGTGGTACTGGTTGACAGTGACCTACCGCTCGGCTACGCAGAGCAATGGCTGAGTGGATGATAAGTCAGAGTCTCCCTAGTACTAATTCCAGAATGATGGAGGCTCTATTCCTGGTCATGTTGAGTATAATTACCTTTCAGTGTAAGTCGCTTTTAAGTCATTTCGAGGGATAATTTTGGCTTGATATATTTGCAAGTCTAAAAGTGTCATATGCTCGATTAATAAGAAAATATCTTTTATATGTGCATACATACATACATACATACATACATACATACATACATACATACATACATACATACATACATACATATATACATTCATACATATATATATATTTATATATGTATATATATATATATATATATATATATATATATATATATATATATATATATATATATATATATATATATATATATATATATATATATATATATATTACACATTACCACACATTTTTCACCTGTGGTAATACGAGTATGTGATAAATGAATCACTCACAAAAGTTATTATAATCATATATATATATATATATATATATATATATATATATATATATATATATATATATATACATATATATATGTATATATATAGATAGATAGATAGATAGATAGACGGTGTGCATTTCGGTGTTCTTTTCTTTTCTCGACTTTTATATTACAGATTTTTTCTTTCTAGCCGATGAAACATTTTTGCTGTTATTCTATTTCGATTTCAAAACACGTTCTAGAGAGAGAGAGAGCATATTTAAGATAAAATCAAAGTTTCTTTAACTACCGGTTATATTAACATGTATCCATAAACTTTATATCGCAGATTGTATTGTGGAATGTTTTCATTGTTCTTCATCTCTTTCTGAGAGTCCAAATAATCCTCAGCATTATCATTATTGATTCAGGCAACAGAGGCGTGGACCTCCTCGGTCAGAATTACGCTCTCTCTCTCTCTCTCTCTCTCTCTCTCTCTCTCTCTCTCTCTCTCTCTCTCTCTCTCTCCCTAATCTTATCCTGGAGTGAATGAATGCAGTACGTGGAAATGAGGACACATTGCTTGTACAAATTCTGTGTGTGTGTGTGTGTGTTTGTCCGTCTGATATTACACTGGACTGAATGAAACCAGTGCGTGGAAATGAGATATCGCGTTTATGAACTCTCTCTCTCTCTCTCTCTCTCTCTCTCTCTCTCTCTCTCTCTCTCTCTCTCTCTCTCTCTCTGTGTGTGTGTGTGTGTGTGTGTGTGTGTGTTTGTCCGATATTACACTGGACTGAATGTATCCAGTGCGTGGAAATGAGATATCGCGTTTATGAACTCTCTCTCTCTCTCTCTCTCTCTCTCTCTCTCTCTCTCTCTCTCTCTCTCTTGACAAGGTAAGGCATCAGTTATAATCCCCACCTCAAGGGACGCATAGGGGAAAGGGCTAGCCCCTAAAAGCTCAAGCCTAAAAGCCTAGCAGGTCCCAAGGGGAAAAGGTGGCTGTCTCATTAAGGGACAAAGCATGTTTTTTAAACCACTTGTCGAAAGTTGGATGTTTGACTTCGTAAAAGAAGTTTCTCTAGAGGATATGTTACAATATAATTTATAGCAACATTGGCTTAACCTTTACGTGTATGCCGTATATATTTTTTCACAAGATTCATGATAAATTATTACAATCGATTTTAAAACATTTCTCATATTCTGTTCGAACTTTTGTGAAAAACGATCTGCAGAGTGTATTGAATTTTTACTCAGTGTAAAAAAGCACACTCGCACATATATATATGTGTGTGTGTGTGTGTGAGTGTGCTTTTTTACATTGAGTAAAAATTCAATACACTTTGCCGACCTGCAAAGTGATACACTCTGCAGATCGTTTTTCACAAAAGCTCGAATAGAATATGAAAAATGTTTTAATATCGATTGTAATAATTTATCATGAATCTTGTGAAAAAATATTTGCTGCATACACGTAAAGGTTAAGCCAATGTTGTTATAAATTATGTTGAAACATATCCTGTACAGAAACTTCTTTTACGAAGTCAAACATCCAACTATCGACAAGTGGTTTAAAAAACATGCTTTGTCTCTTAATGAGACAGCCAGCTTTTCCCTTTTGGACCTACAGTACTAGGCTTTTAGCTCTTCATATTGGCAAATATAAAGAGCAAAGAAATCGCGACTGACCTAGGTTTAAACGTGTCTCAGATGAGTGGGTGTGGCGAGAGAGGTATACATTTATATATATTGATTCTTCAACGCTTGTTTGCCCCCGTTCTCTCTCTCTCTCTCCCTCTCTCTCTCTCTCTCTCTCTCTCTCTCTCTCTCTCTCTCTCTCTCTCCACACCCACTCACCTGAGACACTTTTAAACCTATAGCCAAACGCGATTTCTTAGCTCTTCATATTTGCCATGCATGACTCACGAATGTTGTGGACTTGCAGAGTGAGGATAGATCAAGATAATACTTACAGGTCAAAGGTTAAATATGAATCTATTGGAGCATTGTCTTCCACGCGTACAATCTACTTTTTTTTCTTTTTTTTTTTAGTTAGCTGACGTTCCTTGCTATCATTAACCAAAGCTGTGTAAAACAACGCGTTGACCTTATTGATCGTACGAAAATTATGCGAATTTAAACGTTTTCTAGATAATAAACAATTAATACTTTCCAGGTAAGACTATCCCCTCTGCCGTTCAGGCGAGAAAAGGTGGCAGCGTAGCGGTCAAGCGAGGTGAGTTTGTTTTCTACTTTTATACTTGCAGTAACTACTATACATGACCCTCCTGATTTAAAAAAGAAATCAATGTTAAGTACTTATCTCCATAATGCTTTCTTCCAGCTAATTATTGAAGTCGTAGGTTTAACTTTCTTTTGACCGTTCGAATGTCAGTTACACAATCTTTTAGCATCCATAAACGAGAATTTCTTTGAAAATGTATAACATCTAATGACACTCATTAGTTGTATATATCAAAACAGCTTAGTAATGTTTCGTTTTACTGAAGTTACGATTTCACCTTCTTATTTGAGCTAATTAGTTCGTACTTAAACTCCAAACTCTCTGAGGTGAAAGCATTGGAATTATAGTTTACATCAGATTATCTAAAAGGTGACAGAAATTTACATTCACCAACCGACAGAGAGAGAGAGAGAGAGAGAGAGAGAGAGAGAGAGAGAGAGAGAGAGAGAGAGTGGAAAGGTCAAAGTTGAAAAGCTAGAAGTAGAAAGAAAAAAGATTTGGACGAACTTGTTCGATCTTAGCGAATATTATTCATGAGGGATTCTCTGTATTATTCATTTATTATTACTGCACTGCTCCTCTCTCCTGACAGTGTGTAAGACGAAGTCTAAATGCACTAAACTTGGCGGAAATTGTCAGAAAAAAGATACCGGTTGTCAGAAGAAGGAATTCAAAATCAAGGCCAAGAAAGGGTACTGCAAGGGGAGGAGCTGTTTTTGCTGCATACCGAAAAGTGAGTATAAACAAAACATTTTGAACTGAAAAAGTTAAAAAGTTAAGTAAACCTTAGTTTTACCAGACCACTGAGCTGATTAACAGCTCTCCGAAGGATTAGACTTATTTTACGTGGCTAAGAACCAATTGGTTACTTAGCAACTGGACCTACAGCTTATTGTGGAATCCGAACCACATTATAGCGAGAAATGAATTTCTATCACCAGAAATAGATTCCTCTAACTCTTCATCAGCCGGCCGGGGAATTGAACTCCGGCCCATCGAGTGACAGTCCGCAGCTCTAAAGCAGCTGTTCGTCTGTGTGCGTGCGTGTGTAGGTGTTTGTGTACTTATATATGTGAATGAGAGAGAGAGAGAGAGAGAGAGAGAGAGAGAGAGAGAGAGAGAGAGAGAGAGAGAGAGAGAGTTATTGTTGCTATACCAAAATTTAACAATATTTGGAAGAATAAACGAGAGGTAACGAAGACTAGTAGAATGTATCCGATAAAACGAATGCCAACAGTCTGCAGTTTTTGTTCTTGTAGGCGTGCGAAGCCAAAAAGGTGTGTTTCTGAAATGTGCTTGTGAAAACAGATGGTAAGACCTACAAGTAAATACTGAAGTTCGTTCTCAGGAAGAACTCGTATTACTATCCTAAAACAATTCTCTTCGAATTATAATGAGTTACTTACATTTATCTATTCATTTATCAGTTTGTTAACTTATTTGCTGTTTTTTAATAAGTGGTTTCTTCTCTGTGTGTTTCCCAGTAGCTTCTGTTACTTCTTTCTAATGAACACCATATTCTTTGGAAGCTTGAATTTCAAGTCAATAGCCCCTGTGGCCTTGTTTCATAGGAATAGGGTTCATCTTCTGGATAATAATAATAATAATAATAATAATAATAATAATAATAATAATAATAATAATAATAATAATAATAACAATAATAAAGTATGATTCGCATACATACCCAATCTGATTTTTACAATTCATCATCTAAATTCTATCGATCACACCCTAATCCAGTGGTTCTTAACCTGGGGCACCTGTACCCGCAAGGGGTACAAAACCTTAAACCTGGTGGTACGAGACATGATAGCCAGTGCAATGGTACTGTATATTTACTGTATATTTATCATATGTTTGTACTGAATTTATATTGGATGGGGGTACGAGAAAATTTTCTGAGATACCAAGGGGTAC
Organism: Macrobrachium rosenbergii; assembly: GCF_040412425.1. Lineage (NCBI taxonomy): Eukaryota > Metazoa > Arthropoda > Malacostraca > Decapoda > Palaemonidae > Macrobrachium > Macrobrachium rosenbergii. Next base: position 30,285,968 of record NC_089783.1, on the reverse strand, counting down.
GGCCACTGAAAAAGATTAAGAACCATCGCCCTAATCTACGTAAGTCATCGCTAACATTTCTAATATATTGCTCATCGCATGATTCGCTTTTTCTCCCTCAGAGCAAAAATGTAAAACAAAGAAGAAATGCAAAAAAGCGAAAGGCAAAGTCCAGTTCAAGTGGGATAAATGCAAAGGAAAGAAGAAGAATAAATGGGCCAAAGGAAGTCGCCATTGCGTCTGTTGCATCCGTAAGTTATTTGAGTTTGAGGAATTCGAAAGGGATATCATTCAGAGTCAAGTAAAACACACTTTTTGGATTCACGGAATATATATAATATATATATATATATATATATATATATATATATATATATATATATATATATATATATATTTATATATATATATATATATATATATATATATATATATATATATATATATATATATATATATATGTATGCATATGTATATATAATATGTGTGTGTGTGTGCATGTTTACACACACACACACACACACATATATATATATATATATATATATATATATATATATATATATATATATATATATATATATATATATATATATATATATATATAATTTCTATTGATAGACGACATCCAGTGGTACGATTATCCTCAAACTGTCGATCTTAAAATGAAACCCCCGTTTAAAAGAACCTCACGTCAGTCTCCTCAAAGAGGTCTCATTTACAGCGCGTTGAATTCCCTTGCACTTACTGCATCAATCACCTCTCGCTGACTTGTTTCCACTACGTCCAAGACCCTGTCTTTTTTTGCCTCTGAATTATTATATATTTTATTATACATTTTTCAGTAACCTGGTATCCTTCAGTGTTTCGTGGTTTAGTATGAATTATTAATGTGATACAAAGAAGCCCAGTTTACCCGTGATATTTACGTGTTATTCACTCTACACTATTTTTCGATTGGTATGTGTTGATGCTTTCAGATTGCTTACGAATTATTATTGGGTGCTTTTAAGGCATCAGTAAAATCCAAAGATAATTTGGGGCAGAGAACTTTCAATGGGTAGCAAATTCAAAAATCTAAATTTAGACAGTTTGCAAATGCTCTCGTTCTGTATTCTACAGCTCAGGTGGAAACCACAGCAGCACCCGTTACAACCACAAAAAAGCCTCCAACAACAACAACAACAACCGAGACTCCAACAACAACAACCGAGCCGCCAACAACAACAGAGACAACAACAACTACGCCTTCTCCTACCACGACTACAACAACGCCTGTTCCTACAACAACTACAACCGTCGCAAAGACCACAACAGTTACAACAACGCCTGCGCCTACAACAACCACAACGAAAGCACCGACCACAACTACAAGTGCGCCAACGACCACCACAACAACTGCAGCGGCAACAACAAAAACGACAACCTAGGCTAAAACGACAACAACAGCGGCTGCTTGAGAAGGACAGAAAGGGAATTAAATTTCTTCAGAGTAAAATCAATGGAGATTCAATGCATGCGTTTGTTCGTTGTTTGTTTCCTGTATTATATACCAACAAAATAACCCATACACACACACACACACACACACACACAAACTGCAGGTAAACAATGTTGGGCATGGTCGTGACTTGGTTGGGTGACCATCCTTCAATGCTAGATGCCGTCTGTGCAGAAGGGGTGTGGCTAGCAACCGCCTCTCGGTATTTTCTGGAAACCTGAAGGGCTCATGTGTGTACAGTATATGCGCGCGTGCTTAAACGTTGTCCTTTGTTGTGTGAATAAATAAGCATCCCCAAATTTGTTTTTTTTTTCACTTCCTAGGTCAACAACGAGGACCAGAGTCAATTTGGAGCGTCAAGGATGTTTGCAGATCGTGATTATGAGCGTTCCAATAATATTTTGCCAAAAGGACGTTGACGTCACCGATCGCTTCATGAAAATATTAAAATAAACTTAATAAATAAATTAAATATATTATATATATGTATATATACATATATGTATATATATACTGAAAAAAATATATAATATACTCGTATATATAATTAAATGAATAATTCCTATCCTTATTACTTATAAAGATCGTTTCATATAAGGAAACAGCCACCTAGGATTTTAAAAGCAAAAAAATATTTCGATTTTGATTCTTTTGTGTATCTCTACGCAAAATTTAATGAAAAAATGCATCTATACGTATTAATTAAGTATACGAGGGACTATACATGCATTTAATTTATATAATTGTTATACAAATCTTTATTGTGAAATTGGAAATGTCGAGAACCGAAAGATTTAAAAGCTGAGAGGAGTATTTTGAAAATCTGGTCAGGCAATCTGTGCCTAACAAATGGCTCTTCTGCAGTGTGATGGACGTCGTCAATTAATCAAGATCAATTAGCGTGTCGCCTGTTGGTGACTGAGCTAATTGTCTGTCACTTTTGGGGAATTAGATACAAATAATGTATTTCTTTAATTACACTGAGAATTTTAATACGCACATGCATATATATACATACTATATATCTGTATATATATATATATATATATATATATATATATATATATATATATATATATATATATATATATATATATATGTATGTATGTATGTGTGTATTAAAATTCTCAATGTAATTAAAGAAATTCATTTATCACACATTACCACAGGTGAAAAATAAGAGACGGGGTGTAGGTCCTGCCCGGTTTCGACTTTATTTCCAAGCCATTGACGAAGGACTGATACAGAGTATTAGAAGTCACAAATACATATACTACAGGGACAGTACTCACTAACATACACAACCGTTAGAGACTACATATCCACCCCCAGGCCGGTGTCAAGGTAGGAGTGGCCTTCAAAACTAATTTGGCTAAAAATCACAATATACTCTCAGGGGACAATACTGATAAACATACCGACCATAGGCGACATCAGATCCACACCTGACAGGTGTCAGGGAGGCGGGGTTTGGAAAACTCATTACCACTGATGCCCCCGTACTGTGTTTACAAGTATGATCATCTTATTTCCATACATCTCTACTGACTATCTTAAAATTTAAACAATTTACGAATTTCTTTTAATATTAAAGGATCAAGTTTATGCATCCCTTGACTGATATTCATATTATGCGTGTAACTTTCTTTTATAAAACTGGATTCAATGATATTCCTTTCCAGTGCGTTATTAGAATATACAATCCTTTTCGCCCATTCCCATTTGATAGCGTGATTGTTCTCACTGACATGTACAAAAATACTACTGTTCCCCTGTGCATATCTCACACATTTTTTATACTGCCCTATTCTCTTTTCCAGTGCTTCACCCGATTGGCCAATATAAAAGGTGTCACAAGATTTAGATGGAATTTTATATACACACCCTTTAGTATAAGAGAGAGAGAGAGAGAGAGAGAGAGAGATATCAACAAGATGAATAAATACCCATATGTATGTATACACACACACACACACACACACACACATATATATATATATATATATATATATATATATATATATATATATATATATATATATATATATATATAGAGAGAGAGAGAGAGAGAGAGAGAGAGAGAGAGAGAGAGAGAGAGAGAGAGAGAGAGAGAGACAGAAATAGATACTGAAATGCTGCCAGTTCGAAAAAAAGTATTTCTTGCAAAATGAGCTGAAATTACAAGCACGCCTTGCATAAAAGCCTTAAAAGCCTTATAGATTATTGAGGTTATTTAATTAACTGGTCTACTGTCTTATTTATGGCGAACTTCAAGCGAATGATCTGCAGTGGGTAACAGCCAGGTCTAAAACCCACGGGAGTGGGTGAGTGAGTGACTCGGCGAATTAGTGAATGAACGACTGAAAGCAAAATTGAAATCTGCTTCCTGCTCTCTTCCAATAAAAATTTTCCGTGATATTTTAGGTGGTGTGAATGTCTCCAGGAAGCTTGTTGACAGTTCTCAGGAATCGTGAGGTCTAGACTGAATCCTTCATGTCATCCAGTCTTTTTTATTTGTAGGCAACATACTGGATACCTATTTCTATTTTTATTTTCTTAAAATTGTTTAGTACTATACTTTTCGCTGAGATACTATCTGATCGTGCTGAGAATAATTCTTTTATAACTTTATATTATTTTCTTTATTTTTATTCATTCTTTCTATTACCTGACGGCGGACTTTTAAAATATTCTTGCCTCGTGAAAAGACATCTTAGTGGTTTAATTATCCCTTTTAAAGTTACTAATCAGCTGCTAGTAAGATAGTTATTTCTGTATGAATGATTGTTAGGTAATTAGACTTTATTACCAGCCACGAAACTTGACACTTCAAGCAACCATTCGACTTTCAATTAATATTCAACTAATTACAGAAATTATCGAACACTAAAAAGCTGCAATCACTGACGTACCTGCGCATGCGCATATAATTTCAGCGCGCATGATCAGAACCCGGAAGTTCCGGAACCTACTAGTAGTTCGCCTCTCTAGTAGACACTGTACGCAACATTCTCCGGGCAGGCGGGCAGCTCCAGTCTCGAGAATATCTTCTATCTTCAGTGAGTAAGAAGAGTGGTTATTTATATATATATATATATATATATATATATATATATATATGTATATATATATATATATATATATATATATATATATATATATGTATATATATATGTATATATATGTATATATGTATATATATATATATATATATATATATATATATATATATATATATATATATATATATATATATATATATATATATATATATATGTGTGTGTGTGTGTGTGTGTGTGTGTGTGTGTGTGTTTGTATATACGCTTTGTGTGTGTATGTAGTAATTTTTGTCTCATACACCGCGACATTTTTTATATTCACAAATATTAAGCCACAGATACCGTTTAATATCCAATTCTCTTTACCTCGGGAATAACTCACACCCAAGGCAATTACAAATGACAAGTGCTGCGACGAAGCACTAATCAGTCATAATTAGCTTAATTGTATGTTATTCCCCAGGTATAGTGAACTGGATGGTGTCCTTTATCTTCCTCGTAGCCGCATTATGGCCCCTTTTTTCCCAGTATTTGTTAGACTCCTCTATCTAATTCTTTGTAGGTGTTCTTCTCCCCTTCCCTAATTTTTGAGCGAACTCTCAAATACCTGTTGGCTTTCTTCAACTTTTTTGGGAAACGCTCAAATTTCACGGAGGGCGTCAGTTTTATTTTTTAATATTTGCAGTTGACCTTACTTTTTGTTTTTGTTTCATCGAGATAATTTTCATTTGGTAGATAAAACAACGGTTTAGAAACCGTCCTTAACTTTTTGTGGCCCGCTGATTTTGGGAGTGAGAGAGATTGTGAGCGAGAGGCTTCATCATAAATCTTTTTTTATACATTTTTCCTTGCTTTTGTTATCATATCCATTGTATCATGCCCTTATAAAGTAATATAGATTTTATGAGTGGCTAAACTTAAAGAATAAGACCTTCCTTCTTAACTTGAAAGTCCTCTTATCTGGGGTGAAATAACCCGTAAGTAAAAAGATTACCCTGTAATTAAAATATGGAATGACAAGAGTTGATACTCAAAACTGTGCCTCGACCCAGTCGCTCCTTTGTGAGCACCTCTGGCTTGTGGATTTGTTGTATAAAAGGAACATTTTTTCCTATACCATTACCATGGCCGGGTAATTCCCAGAAGTAGAACTCCCTTGTAAGGACGACAAAGAGATAAACAGCCATTATATTACCCTTTTCAAGGCTGGTGCTGTCATTTGATTAGGTCGCATTCCCGCAGGTTCCCGCAGGTACTCATAATACACTCAAGGTGAGAGAAGGAATAACACAAAGAAACACTGGCATCAATTTTCTCGTCAGTCTTTTGGGTCATAATAACGTGTGAGAATGAGTGCCCTCCCGGGTGATTAATTCTGTAATTTGCATATTCTACGATCTCTTTTTTTCTTCGCTTACGTTTTCCTAATGCTCTACTCTCAGTAAAATATTTATATCTAAGCGACTCATCAGCAGAAAAAGCTTGCTAACAAATAACCACTGAACGAAAACATTCTGCCTTCAATGCAAATGACTAAACTATTGTATTCGTTAATAGGTTTAGCTGCAGTAACGTCGGAACACGGTCGATGTATTCATTCAACAGCCCTGAATTCAATGTTGCGCGTCTGTTGATGCATTGTTGTTATTGGAAACAAAGTTAATGAAGTAGGTTGTTCTGAAACTTTTTTTTATTGAGATGTTAATACGAATTTATTTCAGATATATTTACTCACAAACGTCCCTTAATATCTACATACATATATTTATATATATATATATATATATATATATATATATATATATATATATATATATATATATATATGTATATATGCATATACTATATATATATATATATATATATATATATATATATATATATATATATATATATATATATATGTATGTATATATTTCACCTAACATGTCTGTATGTATATACATACATAATACACACACACATATATATATATATATATATATATATATATATATATATATATATATATATATATATATATATATATATATATATATATTGCTTAATAGAGGGTGGTGTCATAAAACAAAAAAATACAATGGTCTCTGCCACGTTCATGGATGAAAATTTGCCATAACTCTTATGCAATATTAGACCCTTCATACACCTACACGGAAGGTTCATCGAGTCACCCTGCACAATTCACCACTAAATCTTGCATGGACTCTTGAACTTTCTGGATATTAAGGTCCTTCCTTTCCAATACCTGTCTCAAACCATCTACCCAACCCTTTCTAGATCTTCCTGTCTTACTTTACATATTCTGTGACTCTCCTCTGCTGCTCTGCTCTCATCCCGCCATCATCCATTACGATAGCTCTCAAGTATGTATGTAGTCAAACCGCTTCCATTCTTTCACCGCCCACATCAACATTAATTGTTCCATCTTCCTGACTTCTATACACCCTCATGACCTTACTTTGGCTCGCATTGATTGACCATCCTTGCAAACTCTTTCAAACAGTTTTACTAGATTTGGCTGTTTCTCTTCATTATTTCTAATCAGCATTCTGGCTTCTATCAACGTAAGCCATTTTACACCTCATTCACTATTCTTTTTCCAATCACACAACTTTGCTCCTGAAATTACTGATTTTTCTCTGACTTCTCACACCACTCCACGGCCACGCATCCCAGCCTAATCTCAGACCCACTTTTACACCAAACCAGGTACTACATCATCTACACCTTTATTGTAAGAATTTAAATCACTATGAGTAACTTTATCTTATATTACATACATCCAGCAACCTCCATATTGCCTCTATTAATTCTGTCATGGGCTTTATCTAAGTCCCTGTAAAATGCAGCTCCCAGGTCTTCCCGCAAATGTTTAAGATACACTCAACTGTTTCTTAAAAAAGAAAACACTTATCAATTATAATTTCCCTTGAGTGTTATTCCCAAAATATAGCGTATTCAAAATAAAATTATTTTTGTGGATATAAAAGACATGTTCGTGTTAATGACAAAAATTAATGATTAACCAACAGCTACAATCTTATCAGTCAGCTGTGATTGTGGAGATGGGTTAATATCAATTTTAATTACAAAATCTGAATTCGACAGGCGTTTGCAAAAGCTGTCTCGATATCAGTTCTTGATAGCCAAATGATCAAAGCCGACTGACTGTCATTACATCTAAACCAACGGCTATGGTTCGAATCATGGCCGTGACGGGTGCACTTATTAGTTATAATTTCCCTTGGGTGTAAGTTATTCCCAAGGTATTCAGAACTGGATATTAAATGATATTTTGTGGATATATATATATATATATATATATATATATATATATATATATATATATATATATATATATATATATATATATATATATATATATATATATATACATACAGTGTGTCTGTGTCTGTGGGCTTTAGATACATAATCCTGCTTCCATAGTTATTGAATTTAGTCAAATGATTTTTGAGACAATTGCAAAATACAATCTTAGCAGTTTTTACTAGCCATCAAGGTATTCACTATCACTCAATATGACTCAATACTCAGTTTTCCCTTCTTTTCAGAAAATGAAGACGTTGATGGAAACACTCAAAGAACCGGGCGTTGTAGAAGCAATGAAAAAAAACATAAACAAGTTCAGGTAAACTTACCTTAGCACTGTGCCCTCAATTCGATTTCAGAATTCACGTAAAGCAGTTTGAAGTTTGGTGTTTGGGAATAGTTACATGTGAAGAGGTGTATTCCTTTCCCTGTGACTGAGTTAAGTGAGTATCCTTTTTTATAGATATACTGACGATGGAAGCAGTTTTAAGTGGGAAAATTCCTTAGGAAAAAAGGCTGACTCTGCAGCCTCATAGGATGTCGAGTTGGTTCATCAAGGCTGAGTTGTTGACTCTTTAGGCCTCTCACACTAAATTCATCATTGTTTATAGTTTTTCTTCATTGTTTGCAATCTGTTCATAATGATTGTCATTCAGAATCTGAATGAATATTTGTTTTATGTATTTAGTTCTTGATATCACAGTTACCGTCATTCGTAACTCATACTATTTCAGTTTAAAGAAAGAAGAAATTAATAATCAAATATTCAATTTAGAAGGATTTCCATTACACTTTTTCTCCAGTCCTAGTTCCACGACTCAAACTGAAATTCATCACGCCATTTGGGAACCAAGGTTTTAGTTCTTCCCGTAGTGTTAGGCTCCATTCTCCGTCCTCCTTTCACCTTTATATATCCTTTATTATTGGATGATATAAAGCATTACTTTTCCCGTCCATTTGGCAGTCAGTGAACATCATGCGGTGCACTGTAGGCATTATTAAAGAGTGTTTGCATCGTCCCTCCAGTCCAGTGTGCACACACTTCGTAGCATTTTACATAATTTCCATTCCCATTTACTTTCTTCAGTCTTGCTGCCCAACCTCTGCATATATTACTTCTTAGTGCAATCGTCGGGTTTTCTCCCAGCTTCACCCTTAGATCCTAGTACTTAATCTAATTTACTTTCTGAATCTCTTTATCATGCTGTCCAACCACTGTTCTCTCATTTAATAGTCTTCGACACTGAAAGTGCCCCAGTCTTGACTTTAGAGCCTAAACTTTATGTTTTATTCATTCATTCAAATGAAATCAAAGACTTGTTGTTTCATTATAGTCGAGCCAAAATGACTACGGGCATACAGTACGTTATAGAAGTTGCCACTTTTCTCAGATTTGATTCATAGAACTTTGAGCTAAGTTAGGATTCATGTAGATGTGGCAGAAATGTTGCCACGTCTCTATCCAAGGTCAGAAAGGGTAAACAGCTTGATGCTATTGTTTTGCATCTAATCGTGAAGACGTAAAATGGGCAAGAGAAATTAAATTGATGACGGGTAAAGGATGATTTATAGTAAAAAAAATTATAATAAATGAAGAATTGATATCATACACTGAACTATTTTGATCACAGGGTAGGCTAAGGAGGATTTAGTTTCTAATTACCTAAATGAATAATACAAATGCCAAAAATCTAGCCCAGGCTCATTAATGAAAACAAATAATAGAATGTGAAAAAAATACTATTTTCGACTCCTCAAGTGATGGTAGATTGTTAATGAAGTCGGCCTTGTTCTGGGATGGTCTCTTTCTTCTGGACAGCACGTGGGAGGGATAAGTAGGATTTTATGATCGGATTAAAGAGCCTCAAATTGAGGGGTGCAGATTAACTGTAGTTGGATTATAAGTCAGGAAGAGGTTTGTCACCGTAGCAACATGGCAACAACCATGTTTGTAGCCATTTTGGTTTGACTAGTCTTGGTTTGTGCCAGACAGGAAGCGTCAGTCACACAGTCAGATGAGAATATCTACGTACCAGCTTTAGCTATTTCTAATGAGTCAGTAAAAGTACAGAAAAGTACAAAAAGCATACTCCCTGTATTTCAAAAACAGGTAGAAAAACTACTTTTACACTTTTTTCCAGATTCAAGGAAGCTCCGAATCTATTAGTTAGTGCTGTTCATTGGCCACCGCATACAACGGTACTGGAGAGGATTCCAGGGTCAACTCATACCTATGGTGGAAGCAGGGACGTGGGAGACAAGTTTTATGTTACAGGACCCATAGGAAATCTGCTCGACATCTTGGCAGAAGGATACAACTTTACGTAAGCCTCAGGACATTCCACATTAAATTTGTGACGTCCATGAACGTCCAAACTTAACCTAGCGTAATTTAAGTATCACTGACGTCATCATTTTCTAAAATGGTACTCATTTAGATAGTTGAAGGAAAACACCAACCAAAGGTTATTTCCTTTCGAACAGGGCCGGGGGAATCTTTTTGACAATTAGAATACCACTTTAAATTTTGTTCCTAATGTGGCACAGTTGGGACAATTTTGAAATGATATCCGTAAAGGTGTCATATATATTATCAAGCTATAATGATGAAAATATGAAAGGTGTAGATTTCGTAAAGTAATGGGATTGCTAAATTTGTTAAAAGTTTCATTGCCACTACAGTCTGATAGCATTTATCATGGATACTACAGTAGGTGTAAATAATCTTTCATTTGTTCATACTCCAGTGGAATCTGTCTTGATATCAAGCAGACATTTCCAAAATCTTTACACTCTTCAATATGTCTTCCCGTAGGGGGGTGGGGTAATGCCGTGAGTACACCTGGTGTGGGTGCACTGTAGGCATTACCTAAGGTTCTTTGCAGCGTGCCTTCGGCCCCTAGCTGCAACTCCCATCGTACTTTCCACCCTCTCTTAACAATTTATTTATACCGCAACTGCGAGGTTTTCCTCTTGTTTCACCTTTCAAAACTTTTACTGTCAATTTCAGTTTCAGCGCTGAATGACCTCATAGGTTCCAGTGCTTGGCCTTTGGCCTAAATTCTATATTCAATTCGATTCTTCATCATGTCCGCAATTACTTTTTGACGATAGTGTCTTTGGTTATGCTCACAGAGACTTGAAAGTATTCTCCTTCGAGAGCTGGGTCAGTGCCACTTGTTCCTCTGAGTATTTGAGGCACTCGGTGATATCAAGTAGGTTATGTTGACAAGATTATTTTTGACTGAGGTCATGAATTTCAGGGTCAGTAAATATTTACTGCATCCCTCAGTTACTGAGTTCATGACAGCAAAGAAATTTGTCAATGACTTTCTGTACAGCATTGACATACGTTAACAGAAAAAGGGTTTGTTACAGAGTTTCACCTATATATACGAGTACAATATATAATATAGCTCTTCGTTGGGTGAGTCGGTAGAACTATGGACTGGAACTCGCCAGGCCCGAGTTCGAGTCTCCAGCCGGCTGATGAAGAGTTAGAGAAATTTATTTCTGGTGATAGAAATTTATTTCTCGCTGTAATGTGGTTTGAATTCCACAATAGGCTGTAGGTCCCGTTGCTTAGTAACCAATTGGTTCTTAGCCACTTAAAATAAGCCTAATCCTTCTGGCCAGCCCTAGAGAGCTGTTAATCAGCTCAGTGGTCTGGTAAAACAAGGTACACTTAACTTTATATATATATATATATATATATATATATATATATATATATATATACATATATATATATATATATATATATATATATATATATATATATATATATATATATATATATATATGAAATCAACACAGTCAGTGTGGAACAGAAGTAAATTTCCAACTCACTTCAGGATCGAACCCAGGCTTTTCGATTGAAAGACCAGGGTTCGATCCTGCAGAGAGTCAGAAATTTAATTCTGTTACACACGTGATTGTGCGTTGATTATTTCTATCATATTCACTCAGAAGGGGTAATTCGAATGAAATGCTGTCAGTTGGGTCATTGCTGAGTCGGAAGTTGGGGAAAACATGCTGGTGTGCAAGCAGTTAGCTTGCCCAGGTAATTCCTTGGGTGCAGTGGCACTCAGGTTTCAACTTCTTTTAAGACTTGTACGGCCTAGTGGGCAGCGCCCTTGCCTTTCAATTGAAAGACCTGGGTTCGATCCTAAAGTGAGTCAGAAATTTACACACACATATATATATATATATATATATATATATATATATATATATATGTGTGTGTGTGTGTGTGTGTCTACATGTTTATAACCATATCAATTAAGGTATATGTTATGAAACGTCAGTGTTTTAAACACTGATAAATTTAACAGGATGAAGTAAGCTTCGTATAAGAAGGAGAAATTTTACGTCAAGGTAGGTCAAGTTTGAAATGTGTTGCCATTACAATAACTGTCATTGGCTGTTAAAGATGAAAGGATTACTTTTTTAGTAATGATAAAACCATGTGTTTAGTAGTATCGCAGTAGTTGTAATAGTTGTAGTAGTAATTAGATTTAATGGCTGAAATTCATTATGTTTACTGAAATTCTGTGCATTGTGTAAACTTAGGTATTAAGGCAGAGAGAGAGAGAGAGAGAGAGAGAGAGAGAGAGAGAGAGAGAGAGAGAGAGAGAGAGAGAGAGAGAATTCTTTCCATGGTCAAACCGTGATAAAATTCTTCATTATTAATCTTTCAACAGTCATTAGTAAACTTTGACTCTCCACTTACTTGATGTCATGTCCAATGCTAACCCAGTTGAATGTAATTAAAATGTTTTTCTTTTCAGATATGCTCTAACTCAGCCTGATGACCAAACATGGGGAGCAGTGCTTCCTAACGGTACATGGTCAGGTATGGTCGGACAAGTTCACAGGAAGGTGAGTAAAAGGTCAGCCTTTTACCTGTCTCCACCCAACAGGTGGGTCTGTCCACTCATTCTTTCACTGGTCTTGGCTTCTTTTTCTCAGCATCTTATACTGTAATCAGCCAGTCGACAGTTTCTACTCTATCTTATGCTGAGTTTTACTTGGAATTAAGCATAATTTTTGTTAAGGTTTTTATCAAATTTTTATGATGCGAGTTCTCTCAAACAAAAATTTATCTAGTATTAACCTGTGGTTGCAATGCCTAAGAACCTGGTAGGTGAGATATGATAAATAATCTTAAAACATATGAAGATACCCATTCAATTTGCTTGCTTTTATTCTAATTTTATCTCATTTTATTCTATCTTTTTTTTTTACACATGGAAATTCTGTTTTGAGGAAGCTAGGTCAGTATGTCAGTGGCCTCCTTGACTTTTATCTGTGAATGTTCGCTCAATTTTAGACAATGATCCTAGTAATAATAAATGCTATATGGAGATAGCATCTGTACACCTGTACATTTGATCTGTATGTTTATTAAGGTCTAAAGAATATTGTTGAATTGCCACAAGGTGTTTATATTAATTATATAGCCTATTCAACCCAGTATGGCGTCATTGCATTGCTTGAGAACCAAAAGTTAATATAATAATAATAATAATAATAATAATAATAATAATAATAATAATAATAATAATAATAATAATAATAATAATAATAATAATAATAATAATATATTCAAAGCCATAACCAAACGTGGCTGTTGTACCATATTTTTTATGTCGTGACATATTATTTTACTAAAAGAAAGCAGAATTTGGTGGCTGGTAAATTTGCAAAAAGTTGAAGAGAAGATGTTACAGATAAAGGCAAATAAACACCTGTATAGAGATTTGTATTATGAAACACATTTAGGGGTCAGATATTAAGTTAGTGATAAAAATAGTAATAACGATAAGACGTAAACATTGTGTAAAATGTAAACAGAAATGAAATGAAATCAGTAAAGGAAGATAATGTAACGAATGACACTGAAACCAAAATTTTAAAATGCTGCGATAATTATAATTATAATATTTTTATAGGCAACGCTATAAATAAATGCATACACGTGTACAGGAATATGCAGTAAATCAACATAAGCATGCAGGTATGCAATCCTTTGCACTTTATAAGGCTTTTATTATTCACTGCACAAAATAATATGTACAACTGTTGTTACTTAAGTGCCGAGACTAAAAACACTTTGCAAAGCCAGTCAGTAATGCTATTTGTGCGGCACATTTGTAAAAGAAATCAATTAGCTTGAAAAGAAAGACGCCGACTTCTAGAATTAACATGATCATCGTCGTCTCCAAATTTATTTAAAGGTCCGTAGTCTATCGGTTCACCAGGCAGGTCCAGTTTATCTGTCGCTTAAAACTTGCAATTTTCTCGAATAACTTTTTTTTTAATGCATCCATTTCTCTTCTTAAAAGTGTCTTTAGTTTTTCACACCAAGTCAGTTTTTTTGGGCCAACTTGCTGATTAGTCAACATACTGTGAAACTGGAAGCTCGTCTTCCAGTATCTTAGCTATTCTTAGCTCCTTTAAGTAGTACGTTAAAGGAAACAGACAGTGCCAAAGCCAAACTGATTATGGACACACAAACACAGGAGACTGATCTGGCTTTAGGACCCTTTGGCCACAGCTCAAGCCGAGCCAAAGTGGTCGACTTCAGCATGTCTTTTTACTACGACGACCGATGCATCACTGCCAGGAAGGGTCTCCCTAAAATCGACCCCTGGGGATTTCTCCTGCCCCTCTCACCGGAAGTCTGGGCGGGAATCGCAGGGGCGCTGATCGTAGGTTGGGTAGCTATGGTGTTGTTCACCTACTTGTCTGTGGGCAAGAGCGTGGCCGCCGAAATGGATGGGGCGCCCACTCTCCTATTCCAACATGTAAGGGTTCTTCTGAATCAAGGTGAGTCATATACACATGGTGTCAGTTACTCACCTGTATATTTATAGATGTGACAAGTGTTTGCTAAATATATTTAATCAACTATAACTGGTAGATACCTAATTAGTATAAGAAAAAAAAATAACTGGTAAAATGAAAAGAGGCCTAACCACAACTATGCAAAAATCACGCCTGCTTCAAATAATGTAAATGTTTCATGTCTTTACCAAATGAAATTTTAGCAGATTAAGAAATTTTTCCAGGTTGATAGTATTTTTCAACCTACAAAATGTGCAACTGAGCACTGAAATTATCATCATTACTGCAAGGCAATTCTGACTGAAAACTTTCCTCCACTTTGAGAAAACCATTTTTATGAATGTTGATATGCTGCAATTCAATTGCAATGAAAGTGACTATAATGTGCAATTTCTTTGAAATGCCATCCCTGGTAAATCGCTAATGTGAAATGCTTCAAAACTACTTACTTGTAGGTGCCTCAGACAGATTCACCAGGAATATTTATCAACGTCTGATTCTGGGCAGCTGGACAATTGTAGTGCTTATGGTGTTGTGGAGTTACTCAGGGAACCTTGTCTCCCTGTTGGCTGTGAGGTACATTCCACAGCCCATTCAGAGCATCAGAAAGCTGATCAGCAGTGGATATGGCATTATCATGAAGCCAAACACCATTATCACTACTGCTATCACGGTAATTCATCCTTCTGTTCATGAGTTGATGGATTTTTGCCAGGAAACGAGTTCCTGTGCCTTTCTCTTTTTCTTAATCAATTTTCCTGTGATGATTCTGAAAGAACTCGTATCAGATACTTTCAGATAGATATATAACTGGCTTAGCATACTTATCTTCACAGGAAAATAAATAACTAAGGATAAAAAGTGAAAGATTTTATTTAAGACAACAACAAGTCCTGAAATAGTCCGAGGATGGATATACACTTGAGTCCTTTATTGTGTCCTGAATCATGAGTTATCTTAAATATATCAGAAATAGGATATCAGAAACGCATGAGTGGGTGTTAAAGATGAACCCAGTATATGGAATCAGATTAATATGGTCTACAGTGCTTGTAGATTTGTTAACCTCTGACGCACAAGCACGCCCCCTTCAGGGGAATATACTCCTACCGAAATGGCTCTTTCATGTATCAAAAACTCTTTGATTATTTTCATTTAACAGACAGCAGAATCAGGAGAATTAGCAGAACTCAACAAACTAAATGATGTTGGGCTTTTCAAGTATACCGCGGCTGAGGCATTTCCAGATCGACTGGACACTTTAGTAAGGAGGGGAGATCATGTGTTGTTTGTGACCAGTCTGGAATCTGACCTATTGCTGGCTAGTGACTTTGCAAAAACAGGTAAAAAAAATTTTTTTTAAATGTAACAGGCATCTTACAGTTGGAATTCATATCTTATACTCGTATGATTTAGGTAGTCAGACAACATTGTTAGGCAAATTTTTTTTAGTCAGTAGTCTCTTTAAGGCTTGTGCTAACAGATGTTAGAGATTATTCAATGAATCTCCCTCACATTTTTTCAGAAAGAACTACAGACTTCTTGTCAATGCTATTTTCAGTGACCTTAGACCTGTCTTGTCTTGTGTTCTGTAAGACACTGTGCAGTGATTGCGGTTATTATTATTTTTTTTTTAGCCTACTAGTAACATTATTACTGAGCTTGAAAATGAGTTACAAAACTATGTAAGTGATAAAGCAACTTTCGCATTGATTTACTTTCCCTCATGCGACAAAAAAGAGAACCAGTTTTAATAGAGATCTAGCAGAGACTACAAGTGGTATAATCACACCGACTTGAGGCCTGTTTAGTTGATCTCAAACCATAACAGTTCCCTGTGTATTAGTAATATCTTGCTTACAGTTCTCAATACTGCATATGACAATATTGTCGTTATCTTAGACTCAAAGCTCATTTGTTTCACAGATTTTGGAAATTTTATCACATAATGTCTCTGGAAAACGAAATTGTGCTGAAATAAATCTTTGTGAGGCACGAGGGAAGCAGCCTGTTCTATTTATCTAAGCCATTTCAGACTTCCAAATTCTCATTTCATTCCTGCTAATATCTTATGAAACTCCCCCAGATCCTTTTTTCTATTTTTGTGTGCCTTCTTTGTAATTCAGTTGGGTTGGGACACTTCTCATTCAAAATGGTATTGAGCCAATTAGACTGCTGGGTAGCTTTAGTCAGGAAAACTGGATTTGTACTATGATTTGCTAAGCTGAACTGGATTGCAATTAAATGCAATCGTAATTTCTGGCTTCTAGTGTAGAAGCTGAGATCTTGCGGTAGCAGTTAAAAGAATATGACGGTTCTCTCGAATGCGCAGGCAGCTATTGCTCCTGAATTCTGTAACATTTGTGTTCATGGTAAAAAGCTGGTGATTATGCTGAATCTGCTTGATGCTGGTAAAAATCTAGATTTTGTCCATAAAATGATATCCTTAGCAGAAAATAGGCTTGTTCTTGTAAGCTGAATGGTGGGTGATATATTGTAATCAGAGACTGTGCTTCTTGTTTTAATTTCAAAAGGCTGTGTTTTTCAAACATGTTTGCATAAGATAAGCATTGTAAAATTCGAGTTTTACAAATAAACACAAAAAGACAGGTTCCTGTAAGCAGAGGTTCTCATAATGTTATAGATAATCAAGGGTAAAAATAACATTCCAGAAAACTTCATAAAAAAAGGAATTGTTTATTCTTCAAGGACAGCAAAAACAACTTACATCAAACAGGATCTTGGTATATATAAAAGCTGGCAGAGCTTCTTGTAGCATATGGTAAAGTGGCAACAGAACTCACATTAGTATTATAACATAGGCTAACCTGCGAACAAAGGAAAATGAGCTACCTTGTGCATCCCTTTAGCTCTTCATACTCTTTTTAATTAGACATTAATTATAAGATCAGAGACCTACCTATACGGAAGTGATAGTTATTTAACAACTCTATTACTGTTCCTTAACAGTTATATGATGCCATACTTTCAGTGTCGAAATCTAATGCTTCCCTTTTTCCTAAGGGAGATGTGATTTTTACAAGTCCAAGCAAAGATTACTGGGAACACTTCATTGCTTGATTGGGACGAAAGGCGGCCCTCTGATGCCCCTCATTGACGTAAAGTAAGTTATTTTCCATTCTTTGACATTACTTTAGATTGAAATATTCCAACCTTTTTAGTGAAGTTTTCTAACATTGCTGATTTTTCACAGGGATTTGTTTTTTCTCTCCCTCGATGGAAGAGCAAAACATCTGACCCCTGGGAAGAAAGAACTCTAACTCAATTAGTATATATGTCTTTCTAGCTTTACTTTTAACTAACAACTCCTCCCTCCTCTAGAAAATAACCTCAGTCCTCACAGAAGGGGAAGTTTGAGGTTCTTTGCTTCAGTATAGCGGTGGGCCCTCTAATATACATGCAGGTGATAGTCTCAGTTGTTGTCTGAGCAATACTTCTGTTTGTTATTGTTATCCTATAGTACAGCATCTGGGTTCATGAGAATTTTCTTAATGCATGTGGTATTACCAGTATTTTTAACAAGTCCTTTAACTCTATATTGTGGTGTTTACCAGCAACCTCACAAATTAACTGCCAGGCCTAGGCTACATTCTATATTCTTAGTTGAGTAGCAACAGATGAAGACATGGAATAGCCAGATGCACACGGTGCCGCCAATAGGACCGACTTATCTGGTAATATAGCCCTAAATATGAATTACGCCTCATAATTGTATAATTCAAATTACACTGCCGAAGAAATTTCAAATAACCTTACTTAAAAAGGTGTTTCTTCTGCTGATAATGGATAATGTTTTTGTGCTACAACGTAGCTACACATTTCAATAAAAATTAAATATTCTTATATACAAAAATATTTTTTCAAATACTCACAGATGAGACAGCAGAGGCATCTTATATACTCACCAGATATGGCAATTGCTCTAAGCACAATAATTTGATCTTTAAAGTTCCCACATTCGAGTTGTGCATTGTATTTGGCTACCGAGTTCAGTAAAGAATCAAGTTGTATGTTTAGTTAGCTTCTAAGTCCTCCCTCAAGTCATTTTTGTTGTATTATAGTTGCTTTCTCAGGAGGAGGAAGTGACTTTGCCAAGATGTGTCTCTGAGGCCTGTAACAGTATATTGACATAAATGCAAAGACTAAGCTTTGTCTTGTGGTCTCCATTATGGAATGAACGTGGGCACTCGCATAAATTGCAAAGGCATTTGGTCGATGGTGCCTCGATATGCAATTTTTCGGAAACTTTAGGTTAACATCTCGTCATTTTAGATCTGTGACTTGCTTTCTGTTAGGTATTTGATCTCTGAAAGACATTTATGGATCCGCATGCTTACAGAGACAGGATTATTTATGAAATGTGTAAAATGTATGTTGTTTTGGGACACAAGGCTGCTTTTAAATCCCGTGTTACATGCTGCAACAGTTCAGAACACCTTAGTTTCTTGTTTACCCAGCCTGATTGTACCATCTGTATGTTCATCATACTGAACTTGCATTATAAAGAAAACGCAACGTAATTCTGTATAGTATGTGTATTTCGTTATGGTGCTGAAATATAAATATTTCACCTGACATTTTTTTGCTGCAGGATTTCTCAGGTAGTGGAATCAGGCTTGTACGTACACTGGTTAAAGAAAACAATTCCTTTTGCTGACGCTTGCAAAAAATCCCCATCGAAAATCACCATCGACGAACCATTGGCTCTTTCAAATCTCTGGGTAAGTTCTGCTTTGCCATATAGTATTTTAGCATGTATAATTGCTGTGATTCCACTGCCCACATTATTTAATAGTTAGAGCCACGCTTATCTTAATTACTTTTCTTGATGACTGAGTTGTATAAGGCGTATCTGCTTGTTATCACAGAACGAATTTTATAACTGAATTATATAAATCAGTTGAATAAGGATATATTCTTATCTTTTCAATCTATTTATTCAGCTAATTAACTTACGCACTTATTTACTTTCATTATTTTTTTATGTAGAATAATTTCACAATGATGATTATTTATCAGTCTACTAGACGTGATAAATTAGGTACTGATGGCTGTCTATAGGTGCACTGTAAAGTTGGCCAAGCAGAAAAAACGAACTGTTTTTATTTACAACCATTTTGTTTGCGAAAAGTGTCATGATCTATATATACAGAATTCTGATTAAGATTATTTCCTTAGAGTTAAGACTAGAAGAAGGAGGAACTTTTTAAGATTCTGTTGGTAAGAAAAGAAAAGGTAGGAAGGTAACTGAGGGAGAAATGAGAAGAAATGGATATACATCGTGAATAGGAAGAGATGTGAGTGGGAGAAAGGTTCTTTGTGATAAAATGGTAGAAAAGTACCTGTAGCAAATTGTAATTATAGACTTTAGCTTTAATTGGCGTTTATTTAATTAATTTCTTAGTGTTTTTTAAATTTTATATATAAAATGCCACTTAAGTTTATCTTAAAGTAAAAAAAGCCTATGCACACACAGACACATACATGTGTGTATATATATATATATATATATATATATATATATATATATATATATATATATATATACATATATATATATATATATATATATATATATATATATATATATATATATATATATATATATATATATATATACACACACACACACACACACACACATATATATATATATATATATATATATATATATATATATATATATATATATATATATATATATGCATCAGATGCACATACAAATATACATTGTGATTCGTTTTCTTTCAGGGAATGTTTACATTGATGGTAGTCGGTTATTTTCCAGCACTGATAGCTTTCCTGTGTGAATTGCTTTTGGGAAATTATTAGGTAAGTCGTTTGAATAAACATGATCTTCAGTAGTGTCAATTCTTTGGCAACGAGATCTGCAATTTCAATATTAGTTTGATGTTCTAAGGGCCATTTCCGTTCAGAATTCTTGTCAAAATGAATCAGTCATATCTAAATGTTAAAGCAAGCAAAGGACATTTTTACCTTAGGTTAATAAATCCAGTTGTACATCTTACCTTGATGAGAATCCCTCGGTAGTCAACATCTCGTTGAATTTTTGTTATTTTGTTATAAATAATTTAAGAATTTAACTATTTTAATATAAGTATTGTAAGCTAATAAATTCAATGATTTGCGCTTTTAATTATTTGGTATTTCCACTCCTCCTTTAATCTTTTTGCCATGAGAGGAGAAATGATAACTAGGTCCCGTAAGACTGTCCCTTTTTTTTAATTGGGAATAAGTTTTTGCCGCAAACTAGTGCAGTCATAGAAACTAGGTAATAAGACCACATAATTCAGTTACGTAAACATAGACTTATAAGAGGCCTACTTGCACTATTATTAACCTATGTACTTTGTCACAAAACTCGCATTAGAGTTTAAAAGTAAAATAAAATTTAAGTTTTCAATATCAACATTATAATATAGTTAGCCAATAAATTCCATTTTCTTATACGCGTTTATGAATCGTTTTCTTTTACAATAAAGCATAAATTAATGTAAACGCTACGTTACAAGTATATAT
Source organism: Macrobrachium rosenbergii (assembly GCF_040412425.1). NCBI lineage: Eukaryota > Metazoa > Arthropoda > Malacostraca > Decapoda > Palaemonidae > Macrobrachium > Macrobrachium rosenbergii. The sequence goes on along the minus strand of NC_089783.1, from coordinate 30,264,686 downwards.
TATATACTCAGTATTTACTACAGTATTTATATACAGACATTTAGAATTCTAATAGAATATAATGAGTTACAGCGCAGCTTTTGAATGTCACTGATATTGGTAATTCTATATATTAGCTCCGCGCCTGTTTTTACCTTTTCAACTGGTTTTTTCTACACTTTTAGGGGTTCTGATACTGGCAGTGCATCTGTTTGTTGTCGGCCAAATGGAATGTCCCTTCGCCGTGTTTAGTACTGGCCGGGGGGGGGGTACCCATACATTAACAAGTCATTGCACTTGCCAGACGGGATATGAACCGTCCGAAACAGACGTACCCGTGCTCTGTCTTGTGAAGATCGCGTATGGAAGCCCCTTGATAGATGGACTTCACGGGTTAATTACAGGTTAATTACACTCGAGCGCCAAAAATTAAAGGTAAATTCATAATTAGCAGCCAAAAAATTGTAGAAAAAGTTTAAGTTAGAAGGCAGTCGCCGACGCGGAGCTACTATATAGTTCTACCCTGATATTTAATATTAAAATTACTCTAAATCGTTATCACATTTTAGACCTGAAAATATAATTTTCCTATTTTATTGTGTGTATAAACGTTTCTGGCGCTCGTTTCCTTCTCTGTAAAGCTTCATAGAATACCATGAACAGTGTTCGGTATCCAGCCCCAGTGGAATGAGTGGTACAACATAAACAAAAAGCGGTAAATATTTAGGTACCAGTAAATTTGCTACAAATATCGGTTTGAGTTTCGTACAGTTCCTGTTAAGGAGATTTCACAGCATAAAAACTCCAATAAGAAATAATATTTTAAAGTAAAATAATACCGGAAAGTGATATTTTCAAATTTGAAAACTTATGGCTTCCATGTTTACTCGTATGCTCTGACAGTCTCCTCTGTATGATAGAGCTAATGCATTCTATAAATAATATATTCTTGAGTTTACTAAATTGTCCAAAGGGAAAGGGAGACAGAGTAATTCCTTTTCCGTTGAAAATTATGCTGGCTGGTTCGTAAGCTTAGTGGCCAATAGCATAAAGGCGATTATTCTGTTTGATGATTTCTTTATCAAATACTTATTATAAACAACACTATTGCTTGTTTCTCATTAGCATACAGATGCAACAAGCATAACACATACTTCCATATGCGAATAAACCTCACGGCAAATGGAAACCGTCGCTCTACGAGGACGACAGTCTTTCGAACACGAAACGGAGAGAAGATGATTTTACTCATATATATTGATAAAATTTTTAGTCATAGATGTGGAAGACATAATAGCTGATACGAACTAAGGAAAAATACACCAGTGTGTAATGAAAAGTGTTTAATTTTGAAATGAGTGTTTAAATACACAGTTTCAGCAATTATTTGCTTTTGTTTTATTCTTCCTTTACATCATTGTTATATTATAGTATCGTGTGATAAAATAAGTATTTATATTATAAATCCGTTAATGATGCATTTTGTGTTTGCCAGTTTCTTTCTTGGAGATGAATATATCCCATTATCCTGGCAACAGGATAAAACTGTAAGATATGCTTGTTGCCGAACTTGTTATATGAATGCATATCACGAAAATAATATTTTTTTTATAATTTGGCTTGAAATTTGTTTTTGCAGTGTTAAGGGAAACTGGCTTATCAAAGCAAGGACTTCATGCATGATACAGCACTGTTATGAACTCATTAAACTATCAAGACTTGGAGCCCAAATATCTGGTCTCAAGTTGTTTGAACCAAGATGCACTTCGAATGTTGGTTTTAAAGCCAGCAGATTTACTGCCGCAAGATTGTTTAGTAAGCCACATTTGATAACAGGACGATTGACAATATCAAGTAGGCTATCAAATGCCACGAAAGCCCCCCTTTTTTATTCATTATCTGAATGTTATGATAGTTGGTCTTAGGATTCCGTATTGATGACTGAGTTTCTAATTTTAATTTATTTTGCTGGTCTTTAGAAAAAAATCCTCAATTTATTTATTTTTAAGATTAATTATGTTGTATTCAGTCAGTGGTAAAACAAAATTCTCCATTGGACCCTGTTTGTTTATAATCAAGGAAAGAGCAAATATATTTAACATTTTCCTTGCTTGATTATGAAAGTCTCAGTGGTTCCTTAATGACAGAATCGGCTTATTAAATAATTATCCTTGCCCTATGATAAACTATCGGAGATGTGGCACGCTTAACTTATATAACTTGACAGAAGAATGATTTAAGACAAGAACCATTTGCAAATATGCATATTTAACACGTTTTGGGTTTGTTTAGTCACTTTGTATTATAGTTATCAAATAGCAGAATGTAAATGGCGTTGCTGTCGTAGAACTTTTAGAATCCTTGAATTTGTTGTATCTGATTTTTCAGTGACGTCAGTCTCTGTCCATCAGCTTTTCAGAGATTTCTCATTGTCGCTTGTGAAATTGTTTTATCCGTCGGGAATTATTACTTCAGTGTTGTGTAACTGTGTTGTTTAGATGTTAGAACAGTGAAGAGTTACCCATTAATCGTTTATATGACGCCGATTATCATGAAAACCAGGTAACTTCAATTAACTTTAATTTTGTTATCAGTTTTACAAGTTTCACAAGCTGCCGATGCTTAAAATAAAATTGAAATGTCAGTTGGACTACGATAATTTTTAATGTTTCGAACGATTTTGTCAGTTTTAGCCCAGTTGGAAATGCCAAAGCTATGCCTTCTTCATCTGTCCTAAATTTTCAGTTTCGATTTGGATGTGTGGTGTATACCATTAGAGGTGCCATAATTAAAATAGCTATATTGAAAAGAGACTTACTAGGCTATGTATGGGTGAGGCCTAGGCTATTCCACTCTTATATGATTGATAGCCTATTCTAGTTCAGGTTACGCCAGGGAGGCCTGCAAACCTTGGTGACGAAAGATCACTCAACCTAGTAAGGGCCTGTGTAGGCTAGTGAAGGTTTAGGTAGGCTAGTGGGTATCCTTTTAATTTTTTTTTTCTTGCAATGATACCCAGCTAGGTAGGCTTGAGGATTTGTAGGCTAGTGAAGTTTACGTTAGTATGTATACTTTTGTTTTACCCAAGACATGGCACAGTAGGTTACATCATGTGTGGTGTCTCTTGGGTCTCCCGCCTTCCTTTAGACTAAAATTGCAGAGCGTAGCCTAGGCTATTTAGCTTATCACTTTGAGGTTGGGAAGTTTTGGCATCCATTCCTGCTTTTCACCGACTTGGCAATCAAGTCTGTAAAACTGTAGCTTAGGCTAGGCTGGTTACATCAGTCTCCTTGTGATAGGTCTGGGCGTGCTTTTGATGTGCTTATAAGCTGGTAGAAAATTTGACAAAATAGCATATTTTGGCCCTTTCTTTTTGACAGCGATTGGGAAAATTTTTTGCACAATTGTAGTTTTACCTTTTGATATAGGCTCTTGTTACCCTAGGCCTGTTACCTATCATATTTCAACAGTGTCCTCATCACTGAATAGTTGAATTCTTTTATGCACAATGTTAGGTTAAGGGAATTTTACGTTAGGGTCCATCTTTGTTACAATAGGGAATGAATTAGGTTAGGTTGGGGCATAGTCCACTGGGTTAGTTTAAAATACATCTATTTTGAGTTGAGTTTTTGATGTGGTTTCATGTTGGCCGTAAATATGCAGAAATGTCTGATTTGGTGTGTTTTTGGGTAATTCTAAGCTGACTGTCCATGGTGAGCCAGCCTATGGCATTTGACGTGTTCCTATGTTATTTTACCTGCTGAACAAGAATTTAAAATAATTTTGTTGGTCGGCTGTAACTAAATTGTAATTGACCCTTGAAAACTGCACGTATCTACCGGTGGGTCACACACAGCTCAAGGGTAAATTACAGTTTAGCAGCAGCTGGCTGGCAAAATATTAACTTATACTCTTGTAAAGCAAGTAAATTAACATAAAAAATGACAATTGCCATAGTCTAGCTCCAATGTACACTATTCAAAGCGTTCTTAACCCGGAAGCAAAACATTATATACTGTTTCCGCTTTCAACTTGGGTGGCTTCTATAGGTCGTGTGGCATAACGGCGCTGCGCGCCTTATCTGCATTTTTAAAGATTTCTGGCTAGCTCATATGTTCTGGCAAGAGGTAATTACTTTAAATTCTTGTTCAGCAAGTAAAATAACTCGGGAAAACATCAATTGCCAGTCTCTCGCAGCTCTCGCTAAGCGCAGAAAACAGGCAGCTGCTGATTGGTGAACCGAAAGCTAGCACATGCGTTCTAAGGCTTAGAATCAGCAGTACTAGTAATGAATAAAAAGTGCCTTTGGAACGGCTCCCGCCAACCATTTATTCGCCCTTCTTTTTACGCTGGTTTTCATTTTCCAAATGACATATATAACAGGAAATATAACAGTAAGGTACCCAAACCTTTTCCCAAGTTATTTACCCCACCAACAACCCCAAATTCCCAATGGGTCCCCCTTACTGTTAGCTAGTCTCGAAAGGGTTTTACCACACCCAAAACCCTGATTCCCAATGGATCCCCTTTACCGTTGGCTACAGTTCTAAGATATTTTACAGCTTAATTACAGCTGAGTGATAAAATATTACTTCAAATTCTTGTTCAGCAGGTAAAGTTCTATAGAAAAACGTCAACTGCCATAGCCTAGATCACCGCTTATATCTACTGGCTTATATCTACCTTTTTTAGGTTCGACGTGTTGAAATTGCCCACTTAGACCTAACTCTTGCAAATTTTCAGTTGACTTTTAGGTAAGATTTGTGTCGTGATTTTGTCATTGTGAGAAGAGTGAAACTCATCCTAGTTTTGGTCAATGATAGTACTCAGGATATAAACCCTTTTTAAACCATAGGTAACCGACTTTGAAAATGATTTAATTATCGGTTTTTTGTTTTTGTTTTTGTTGTTTTTTGTTTACAGTATTGGAAAATACCCAACCTCTATGTGCCCATATCTGATATTGAATTTAGTGTTAGCTAGTAATTAACCCTTAAGGAATGGGCTGAATATATATCAAGCACACTCCCAGACTAGGCAAACTTTAAGGTTCGCCAACGTAAGAAAAAAACACATCAGTGGAAAGAGGAAGATATGCAAGTGCACATGGTGTAAGAAAACAAATTCTAAAAATTTTGCCCTACCTTTCACGGGAAGTTGAAAGTAACTATTTCCAACCTTGTATGGGACCTCTTTTACAAAAAACTCGTAGAAATATGTTAATTTTACCAAGTTATGCATGTTTTTTCTTTATTTTTTGTAAAATTACAATTACAGCTCACACTATCATAACAGATAAGAACTACAATCAGTAACAAATTCTGAGAGTTTGTTGTAAGATATTTGAGATTTACTGGATGGGCAGTAGCTTTTTGTGAGGTATACATGTTTTTACTAATATTTCTTTGCACTTTTCTTTGCAAAATTACAATAATAGCCGACATACTATCATAAAAGATTAACACTAAAACCAGCAGCAATCCCTGGGTATATTTATTAGCTTATACAGTAAATAAAAAGACTTACTGGAGCAGCCGAGACGCAGTACATTCCCCTCTGGAATCTCAAGGCATACTGAGATCTCTCTCCTGAGCTCAGCTAAATACTGTAGTTGCCATAAGTCATTATGGACTATTGAAGTGCTATGAACATTTTTCCTGCTAAATTCATCCAAACCGAATGGCGTGTAATATTAATACTCCTATAAGGGCCCTGTCCTTCACCCAAAACCTGTTATACTCGTATGAGGATTCCTGTCCATTAAGGGTTAAAATATACTATTATTCATCATCAAGATAACCTAGGAAATGCAAATGCTGGTGACTTCTGTTTGGTACTTATTTTGTATAGCCAAGGCACAACCGTATTATGTATTGGTTTCGATGTCCTACAAAGTCACCATAACTGCAAGGTTTTTCTCCTATTACACCATTCAAACCTTCTTACTGTTAGTTTCCTATTCAGCACTGAATGACTTCATAGGTCCCAGTGCTTGGTCTTTGGCCTAAAATCTATATTATGTTCTATTCTACAAAGTCACCCAGCTTCTTAGGTTAATTTCCACAAGATTTTATGAAAGTAATTTAGGCCATGGTTTCCAAATTGATATTAGGGTAGGATACCCAAGATAGTATTAGACTTAAGGAAAAGATTGGTTTGATGTGGATAGGTTAGACAAGGTCTAACTAGCCTCATTGTACTCTTTCATCCTTTGGTCCCTAGCTGCTATGCACTGGCTAATTGGTAATACAAGGAAGTATGGCTTTAGGTCTGTATCAGCACTACATTCTGTCCTTTACATTGATACTGCCGACAGCTGTTCCATGAAATTTCTAAATGTGGTGACTCCCGTAGGGGATAGTGCCACCAGTGCACCTCATGTGGTGCACTTTAGGCATTACTTAAGGTTCTTGGCAGCATCTTTCTTCCCCTAGCTGCAACCCCTTGCATTCCTTTTACTGTACCTCTGTTCATATCCTCTTTATTCCATCTGACTTTTCACCCTCTCCTAACAACTGTTTCGTAGTGCAACTGCGAGGTTTCCTCCTGTTATGCCTTTGTATTGTCAATTTCGGTTTCAAAGCTGAATAACCTCCTCATGGGTCCCAGCTCTTGGCCTTTAGCCTAAATTCTATATTCCAATTCCAGTTCCAAATGTGGTGAGTACAAGTTCCAAATCAGACTTCTCAACTTAATGTTATTTTGGCTGTTTTCCTTGTGCTCACTTTTCTGTGTACTGCTGCACTGTACGCATTATTTAAGGTTCTTTGCACGTTCCATCAGCCCCTAGCTGCAACCTCCTGCATTCCTTTTACTTATCTCTGTTTATATTAACTTTCATCTTACTTTCCACCCTTCTAACAATCGTTTCATAGTGCAACTGTGAGGACTTCCTCCTGTGACACCTTTTAAACCTTCTTTACTTTGTTTCCCCTCTCAGGGCAGGAATGGCCTTGGTTAAACTAAGGTATACTTAACTTTTAACTTTATATGCCCCAGTTCTTGGCCTTTGACCTAAATTTTATATTCCAATTCCAGTTCCTTTTCTTTCTAGTAAGTGGTTTCAGGGAATACAAGGCCTGTTTTGGACATGTGGAATCTTGACCAACCAACAACAATGAGAAAAATATCTTCAAGTGAATAACAAAGAATCAGTGCTCGTTTGATACTAAAACTAAAAACGTAGAAGTCAGCCATTAACCCTTAATGGACAAGCATCATCATATGACGATCTATAACAGGTTTTGAGTGAGGGATGGGCTAACTCATATGAGTATTAATGTTATGCGCCATACGATTTGGATGAATTTAGCAGGTAAGATGTTCATAGCACTTCAGTTGTCCGTGAATGACTTATGGCAACTGTAGTAGCTCAGCAGAGGACAGAGGGGGTTGGGGGGGGTTGGAAATCAGTACACCTTGAGACTTGATGGGGGAATGTATTGCCCCTCTCTATCCCATGATGTCTTTTTATTTATTTGCTCATAAATATACCCAGGGATTGCTGTTGGTTTTATGGTAGTATGTTGGTTTTATGGTAGTATGTCAGCTATAATTGTAATTTTGCAAAGAGTATGCCAGCTATAATTGTAATTTTGCAAAGAAAGGTGCGAAGAAATATTAGAAAAAACATGTATACTTCTCAAAAAGTTACCGCATCCCCTCATTTCAGTAAATTTAAGTTTCATATATACTTGCCAAGTAATTACAGAGTCGGAGCCTGCCCTCCTCCCCTCTTATGGACATAAGGTCAAATAGAGCCTACCGGCTGGGTTTCCTGTGTTCCCTGATAGTGGGCAGGTTCTGTCACCTACACAAAACAGTCGAAGCACTACCATGAATTTTTAAAAAAGTTTCTGTGCAAGGTAGAAATGTTAGCTATGTAATTACTTGGTAAGTATATATGAAACTTAATTTTTGTACATGCAACTTACCCGTCAGATATATACTTAGCTATAGTCTCCGACGTTCCCGACAGAATTTCAAAACTCGCGGCACACGCACAGGTAGGTCAGGTGATCAATCATACCCGCCGCTGGGTGGCGGGAATAGGAACCATTCCCGTTTTCTAATCAGATTTTCTCTGTCGCTGGTTCCGGCAACATCTGTTGTTAGTTCCTCCTGCTTTGATTTTCGTTTTCTCGCTTGCTGAGGATCTGTTTGGCCTGATTTTGGTGACGTATTGGATCTTTGGTTTGGCATACGCTATTGTGGACTGTTTTTGGATTTGCTTTTGGATTGTTCATTAAGATGTCTGACGTTAATGTTTCGCCTGTGTTCCGTGTGTGTGCTAGGCAAGAATGTAAGGTGAGGTTGCCGAAAGCTTCGGTAGACCCTCACACTGTATGTATGAGGTGTAGGGGGAATGATTGTTCTTCGGACAATAGGTGCAAGGAGTGTGAGAAATTGTCTGATCAAGAATGGAAGGTTTTGACTTCTTATCTGAAGAAGCTTGAAAAGGATAGAGTTAGGAAGGCTTCCTCCAGAAGCTCGAGTAGGTCTCGCTCTGCTGAGCACGATTTAGAGATTAACCCAGTAGACTCTCCTAATCCTTTGGTTTCAGCCCCTTCTCCCTTCATCGAACCTGTGGATTCGTCCTCTGAAATGGCTGCGATGAAAGCGGAACTTCTTCGTATGAAATCGCAACTGCGTGCGATGAAGGAAGGTAAGAGTGACAGTGATATGTGCAGTGTCCCCAGTGTAGTGGAGGGGGCGTCTGATCGGCTCCGCATTGCTCCTAGGCCTAGACCTCTTCCAAACTCCCAGGACCAGTGGAGGAGGAATGTCGAAAGCCGCAGGGAGGATGTAGAGCATCCCCAACGATCAGGCGTCCCTTCGGCAGATCCTGTAGTTGCGTCCCAGGCTGCCTTGGATCGCCATAGAAAAGGCATCCTGAAGAAGTGTTTCTCGTCGTCTGACGCGTCTTCTCCGAGACGTGGTTGGAGTTCGGCTGAGGAGTCGCGCCCTCTGAAGAGATCCTGGAAGGCTCCTAGAGTAGAGCTTTTGGACTCGAGCCCTGAGCGCTTCCCGGAGGATTCTCCTATTGTCAGGAAGAGAGCTCGTAGATCCCCCTCCTCCTCTCCAGCAGGAGTGAAGGATTCGACGAAGAAGATTTTGATCGGCCTCCAGGAGCAGTTATCGGCACTTGTTGGATCTCTTGCTAAGGACACCTCTTCTCGTAGGAAGGATGACTTTCTTCCTGTCAAGAGTTCCAGGAAGCTCTCTTCTTCAACTCGTCGCTCTTCTCCTGCCAAGCTTCCTTCTTCTAGCAAGTTTTCTTCGTCTCGTAGACGCTCTTCGCCGAACAGGCGCCAGTCTCCCAGCAGGCGCACTTCTTCCAGGCGCTCGTCATCGGAGAGAAGCGCCTCTCCTTCCAGGCGCACTTCGCCTCACAGTACTTCTCCTTTGGGCAGGCGCTCGTCGTCTTCCAAGCTCCCTCCTTCCGGCAGACGCCGCTCTCCTACCAAGCGCCCTCGTTTTAGGGCCTCCTCTCCTGGAAGGCTCTCATCAGTGGACAGGACCCCCTCTCCTGTCAGGCGCCCGTCCGGGGTCAGGCGCCATTCTCCTGGTAGGCGCTCTTCGTTGGACAGGAGTGCATCTCCTTCCAGGCTCGCTTCGCCTGATAGGCGCTCTTCTTCTCTTAAGCCTTCCTCTCCGCCTGCTGCTTTGGAGGAAGTTTCAGAAGAGGATTCTCCTAAGGACGCTGGAGTTTCGGATTACAAACGGTTGGCTTCGGTTCTGATTCAGGAGTTTGGAGATTCTCTTTGTCATGCTGCCCCTCCTTCTCCGGGATCTTTGTGGGACAGCACCAAGTCAACTAGACCCTCTTCGTTCGTCAAGATGCGCCCTACGATTTCGATGAGGAAGGCCTTTAAAGGAGTCGGGGAGTGGATGCAATCTAAGAAGGATGCAAGCAAGACGGTTTTCTCTTTCCCTCCTTTGAAACTTTTGGGAAAATCAGGAATGTGGTATGAGACCAAGGAGCCTATGGGGTTGGGGCTCCCCACATCAGCTGACGCAGATTTCTCTAATCTGGTAGACTAATCCAGGAGACTTTCTCTTTCTTCAGCGAAGGCGACTTGGGGAATGAGCGAAATGGACCATCTCCTCAAGGGTCTTTTTAGAGTTGTGGAGGTCTTCAACTTTATGGATTGGTCTCTTGGAGCTTTGGCCAACAGGACTCGGGATCCCGAATTCCTGTGTATGGATGACTTCGTGAGTGTTTTGTCTTGCTTGGACAAAGCAGTGAGGGACGGTTCAGCGGAAGTCGCTGCCTTATTCGGAGCTGCTATTCTGAAGAAGAGGTCAGTATTCAGCTTTTTCCTCACGAAGTCTGTGTCTCCTCTTCAGAGATCCTCTCTTCTGTTTGCTCCCTTTCCTCCTCACCTTTTCCTCAAAATTTGGTGAAGGAGATTTCTCGTTCGTTATCTGAAAAAGGCGACACAGGACCTTTTGGCCCAGTCATCGAAGAGGATCAGACCTGCCGTCCCTTTCGCCAAGAAGGAGAAGGCTCCCTTTCAGGAGCCCTTTCGAGGTGGTCCTTCGTCCAGATCCTCCTTCAGGAGCAAAAGACCCGAGAGAAGAGGAAGGTCTTCCTCTCGTCCTATCAGAAGGACCAAATGAAGAACGAGTACTCCAGACGACAGTGGGTGCCAGACTGTTACAATTCGCCGAGGTCTGGGCACAGAGAGGTGCGGACGACTGGTCCCTCTCCATTTTAAGAAGAGGCTACCTTATCCCCTTCAGGGAAAGTCCTCCTTTAACATCAACTCCCAGGGAGTTATCCGCCAGCTACAGGGATCCCATCAAGAACCAGGCTCTTTTTCTAGCAGTGGAACAAATGTTAGAAAAGGAAGCAATAGAACTGGTTCAAGACCTCCATTCCCCCGGGTTTTACAACCGTCTTTTTCTGGTTCCGAAATCCTCGGGGGGTTGGAGACCGGTTCTGGATGTAAGCGCCCTGAATTTCTTCGTAATCAAGACGAAATTCAAAATGGAAACTACCTCTTCGGTTCTTGCAGCTCTTCGTCCAGGAGATTGGATGGTCTCCCTGGACCTGCAGGACGCTTACTTCCACATTCCCATTCATCCCTCGTCAAGAAAGTTCCTGAGGTTCGTGATTCGGGGAAAAGTTTTTCAATTCAGGTCCCTGTGCTTCGGTCTTTCGACGGCCCCACAAGTGTTCATGGGCATCTTAAGGAATGTGGCACGCTGGCTTCACTTAGAGGGAGTGAGGATATCAATGTATCTCGACGATTGGCTGATTCGAGCTCAATCAAAGGACAGTTGTCTGGAGTACTTGTCGATCACCCTAAATCTGACACAGTCCCTTGGACTATTAGTAAACCTACAGAAATCCCAGGTTGTTCCGCAGCAGAGCATTGTTTACCTGGGGATTCTGATGGATTCTCGGGATTTTCTAGCCTTTCCATCCCAAGAGAGAATAGATCGCTGCATAGAAAAGGTGACAGTTTTTCTAAGGAGAAAACATTGTTCGGCGAGGGAGTGGATGAGTCTGCTGGGGACCATTTCCTCGCTGGAACAGTTCGTCTCCTTGGGAAAACTTCATCTGAGACCTCTTCAGTTTTACCTAAAGGAGAGATGGGACCAGAAGTCTCAGGACTTAGCAACTTTGTTCCAAATTTCGGACAAGATAAAGAGGATCTCAACTGGTGGTTAGACCCTCGAAAATTATGCAAAGGACTCTCTCTTCAGTTACAGAGCCCTACCCTAGTGTTGTTCTCAGACGCCTCGGAGTCGGGATGGGGGCAACACTAGGGTCGAGAGAAGTGTCAGGCACCTGGGATGGAGACCAGGTGAACTGGCACATCAACAAGAAAGAGCTATCAGCAGTACATTTGGCTCTCATCAAGTTCGAGTTCCTTGTCTCAGGACAAGTAGTCCAAGTGAACTCAGACAACACTACTGCCCTGGCTTATATAAGAAAACAGGAGGAACACACTCCTTCTCCCTTTACGAAACGGCAAAAACGTTGCTGTTATGGGCTCAGGAGAGGAGGATCAGACTCCTCACCAGATTTGTACAGGGAGAGAGGAATGTGAGGGCCGACCTTCTCAGCAGGAAGGATCAGGTCCTTCCCACAGAGTGGACTCTCCATTCAGAAGTCTGCGAAAGACTGTGGAACCTGTGGGGAAGGCCGAATATCGACCTATTTGCAACCCACTGGAATGCAAGGCTAGAAAACTACTGCTCTCCGATATCGGACCCGAGAGCGGTTGCAATAGACAGTCTTCTCCTAGATTGGACAGGATTAGACGGGTATGCTTTTCCCCCATTCAAGATCCTGGGAGAAGTGGTAAGAAAGTTTGCGTCGTCGGAAGGCGCGAGACTGACCCTGGTAGCTCTGTTTTGGCCAGCTCAAGATTGGTTCACAGAGGTACTGGAATGGATAGTAGACTTTCCAAGATCGCTTCCACACAGGAACGATCTTCTCAAACAGCCCCACTTCAACAGATTCCACAAGAATCTCCCCGCTCTCAGTCTAACTGCCTTCAGACTATCGAAGGTCTGGTCAGAGCGAAGGGTTTTTCGCACAAAGCTGCGAAGGCTATTGCAAGAGCCAGGAGATCCTCAACCTTCGCGTCTACCAGTCGAAGTGGGAGGTCTTTAGAAGATGGTGCAGGACCAATAAGATATCCTCTTCCAGTACCTCTGTGACAAACATTGCTGATTTCCTTATCTTCCTAAGGGAACATTGCAACCTCGCTGTATCCACAATTAAAGGATACAGGAGTATGTTATCTTCAGTTTTCAGACACAGAGATCTGAATATCTCGGAAAACAGAGACCTTCATGACCTTATAAGGTCTTTTGAAACGTCAAAATTCATGACTTCGAAACCTCCCAGTTGGAATCTAGACATAGTCTTGAAATTCTTAATGTCTAAAAAATTCGAACCTCCTCATCAAGCTTCCTTCAGGGATCTCACCAGGAAGTCACTTTTCCTCTTTGCCCTTGCCTCAGCTAAGAGAATAAGTAAAATACAAGCCTTAGATGGCAAAGTTGGTTTTAAGGAAGGTTCGGCTAGGCTATTTGCTCCTTTAAACCATTCTTCCTAGCGAAGAATGAGAATCCTTCTAAACCGTGGCCAAGAACCTTTGAATTAAAAGGTCTCTCTTCTGTGACGGGACATGAGTTGGAGAGGACTCTATGCCCTGTCAGGAGCCTTAAATTCTACTTAGAAAAGAAGAAATTACTGGGAGGATCGGTTGAAAGTCTTTGGTGCTCTGTCAGGAATCCTTCACGAGCAATCTCAAAGAATGCGCTGTCCTTTTTTATTAAGGACGTCATCAAGGAAGCGCATATCTCGTGTGAGGATGAGCACTTTAAGCTCCTTAGAGTAAAAGCACACGAAGTGAGAGCCATTGCTACATCCTTAGCTTTTCACAAGACGTTGTCTCTCCAGTCTATTATAGAGGCAACCTATTGGAGGTGTAATTCAACGTTCGCATCTCATTACTTACGAGATATTAGAGTAGTTACATTACGATAAGTGCTTCTCTCTAGGAGCATACGTATCTGCGGATTCGGTGCTGGGACAGGGAGCTGAATCCAATCCTATTTAGTTTAGCTAATTCAGTTGTTTTTAAGGCTTGGTGGTGTGTGTTTTTTATGGTTGGTTGAAAGAGGGTGATGGAATTATGCTTCCCCTTTCAATTCTTATCACTAACAAGGTTAGAATTGGTCAGGTGGTCGGGATTGGTTGTCATGTTCCTTGTATTTTGTATGGACACCTAGCTCTGTCATGTAAGAGGATAGCCCCCATTGATACGATTCAGGTGTAGGCTCGGTCATGTAAGTGGGTCAGCCCCTTTGACGCGATCCGCTATAGGCTCGGCCATGTTAGTGGGTCATTCCCCATTGGCACGATCCAGAAGGGCTGTCAGTCACAGGTCACATCCTCGCTGAAGCTCCTGAGGCAAGCAGACTCATAGACAGTATCCATGAAGTCTTCTGCCCAATCAGGTAAGAACCATGGTTTTTGTTTATCCTACAACATATGTTGTTTCCCGTTTTTAGTTATTTTCTGTCTCTTGCCCTCCTCCAAGGGTGCCATTCAGCTAAGTATATATCTGACGGGTAAGTTGCATGTACAAAAATGATATTTTTATGATAAAATAAAGTTTTGTACATACTTACCCGGCAGATATATATGATTGATGGCCTGCCCAGCCTCCCCTCAGGAGACAGGTGGAAGAGAAAATCTGATTAGAAAACGGGAATGGTTCCTATTCCCGCCACCCAGCGGCGGGTATGATTGATCACCTGACCTACCTGTGCGTGTGCCGCGAGTTTTGAAATTCTGTCGGGAACGTCGGAGACTATAGCTAAGTATATATCTGCCGGGTAAGTATGTACAAAACTTTATTTTATCATAAAAATATCATTTTATTAAGTTTTATTACTGTAAAATTTATTATTTGGATACTTACCTACTATTAAAGTAGATCCCATCCAGCCTCCCCACAATTAGTGGGCTGTCAAGCAGAATTCTGACTAGAGCTAAAACGTTTGAACACACCTGCTGGAGAACAGGTGAACTAGACAGTCTTCATGGTCAGCCAAGCGATTTTTTTCTTTTGTTTGAATGCCGACTCGCCTATCAGCCCGGAGATATAAGCTAACTCTGACAGTAGATAAGTATCCAAATAATAAATTTTATTATGAAAATTTATGTTTTAAAAATTTACTAATTGTTCTCTGACTTTTGAGTTGTACACCTGCCATCAAATACTCTACAAGTGATTTCTTTATTCCAGCATTACATATACTGTATACTACTGTATTCCTATTTTTCTTTTTCGTTTTCCACGTCATTAAACACATGATGCCTTCCAATATTCTAAGACTTTTGTCATTCCATATTTGTCAGTACAGTACAGTACTTTGTCATGCTTTCTTCACAAGGCTCATACATTCAGCTATCTTGGCACTTACTCATCTTTGTCAGGTTTTTATTTCTTTCAATCCTATGCTTTACAACTTCTGCATGACATTTTTTTTGTATATGGTAATGTTTTGTTTTAATTTTACTTGGTTTTTAATATGAAGTCTGTCTTGTTGATTCCTTTGTACAGTATTTTTGTTTTCAACTCTCTTCTTTTCTAATGATTTTTAATTCTTCTATCCTTTGGTTTTGTCTCCTGTTATTTCTCCCCAGGTTTTGTCTCATGTTAGTTCTCCCCATCCTTAGTTTTATTCTTTTTTTTTTTTTGCAAGGTCCTTTCATGTACTGTTTCAAATTTTATTTTCATATCAGGGTTTTTCTTGATTCATATTACAGCCATTCTTGGATTTATTGTAATACAGTGTAAGTAATTTTTTTTCAGGAGAATGTTGTTAATTTCACTAGAAAGGAGAGCAGCCTGGGCCTCTGGAAAATCACCTTTTATGCCCATGAAGTAAACTGAGAACAAGAATTATGTAAAGAGAGAAGACATAGTGTACTGGTGAATGCATTTTTTCTGTAAGTAATAAAATAGAATTTAAGAATTAGTCAGATGTTAATATAATGCATTATGAAAATGAATGTAGTTATTTTCACACCATCCCTTGAGTGAAAACAGCCATTACAGAGGAATTAGCTATGCAGTAGACCTTCGGGATTTGCGGGGGATATGTACCACAATCCTCCGCTAATTGCTAAAATCCTCAAATACTTGACACCCTTGTAAAAATGCTTATAACTGCCCTATTTTAATGATCTAAACACCAAAGACCCCCTCTAAAAATGCTTATAGCTGACTATTAGTAGTTTTATCATAAGAAATGCATTTAGTCACGAAAATTATATGAATATACAGCGATCAGTGGGTATTTCTCTATGAAAATTCCGTGAAAAGGCGAATTTTCTGCAAATGTGGATATATGTTCCACAGAAAAATCTGTAAGTCATTGAAGCCGTGAATCCAGAACCATGAATAGGTGGGGCTCCACTGTATTTATGCCAGTGGTAATGCTGCCTTAGCCTGAAATACGGTCCTACCAGAATATATCCTGAGTTAACACACCCAAATAAAAGGAGAAATGTCAAAACTGAACCTCTTTGTATAACTGTAGTTACTTATGTAAACAATTGTTTTCAGTATGGTCAGCAGTACATAATTGAAAGTATGTCACCTTAGACACATTGAATTTCAAATTACCAAAAGTCAGTTACTTTTACATTGGGTGTTTTCAAGCCACCTGTTGTAAATTTGCTGTGAAATTTTGTAATAGAGGGATAACGTGGACATTCTTTGTTATCCAGAAGGTATACAGTGTTACTGGGAGGTACTTTGTTGAAAAGAATATTTGTTCATATACTGTACAAAACCGAAGGTCTTTACATATGGGAAAATCTCTAAGTGCTAACTGGATCTGGTTAAAAATAGAACAAGGTTTGGTGGCAGCAGGATGATAGCCAATAGGGAGAGAGTAGCAGAGCTCCCTTTGTACTGTTGTTTCAGGCATGGGTGCTGAGAAGCTGAATGAGTGATAGTCATCTTAAGGCTTACCAGGGGAGCCCCCTGTTGGTGGTCTTCTGTCCCACCACTTGCCTTCCTGTCTCCCAGCTGCTTCCGCCATGTCAGTGTCTAGACCTACAACATCTGTGACGTCTGCTTGCATGTCTATGACGTGTATGACTGCGACATCCACGGCCTACACCGTTCCTTCATTGGCTGTGCCTCTTCCATTGCTAGCTGCCCCTAGGTATTATACGTCTGCTCCTTCCGACTCCTTTGTTCAGGCCTTGCTGGAGAGACTCAAAGGTCCTCTTCTGAAGAAACTGTGCTGCTCCAATTAGAAATTGAAGAAGAGACATCATAGATCTCTTCCTCCCTCGCCGTTGTTGTCTTCTCTTGCATAGTCTTCCTCTTCTGTTTGCTTCATTCCACAGAGGTGTTAGAGGACGAAGGACTTCCTTGCCCTTCCTTCCAAGAAGATCCGAACGCTCTCCATCTCCCCTTTGTTTGGAAGCAAGACCAGCCATCTGTCTACTTCAGTTGTCTTGGTCAGCTAATCTAGTCCGTATCGAGGCTATGGACGGCCATGAGTCTGTCAAGAGTCAGGGCCGTATGTCTTCTGCCTTAGCTGCTGCTGATCGTCGCCCAGTTCCTGATTCTTGTGCAGCAACGCACTCATCAAGAGAAGTCCCCTTCAAGGGCTGTAGATCTACAAATCAGGCTTCTCTTCAAGAAGTGAGTCATTTCGTTGTTTTCTGCTCATCCTGCTCAAGAAACGAGCGTTAAGACCGTGGCTGTTAAGAGGGACAATAAGGCTTCTGTTAAGAATTCATCACCACACCTGAGGGAACGTTCTTGTGATCGAGACCATTCCTGTCTTAAGACGAGAAGCCCTCGGTCTTGCTTGCGAGGCCGTGACTCCTCTCCACATAACCCACGGTCTCCCTCGTGCGGCTGTGACTACTCTTCACATAACCCATGGTCTCGCTCGTGGCTGTTCTTCACGTGACGAGTGTCTCTGAAGGTCGCGGACTCAACCATGGCTGTCATCTAATAGTCCACCCTCTCGTTCTCGCTGAACGGACCATGATCAAGGCAGGGTCCTTGCTCCTTTGGTCGAACAATATACATTATCCCCAAGAAAGTCTTGGGTCCTGATTATTCCTATGCTCCAGTAATCAACGAGGATGCAAATGATTCCGCTGTTTTGCTTGACAAGCCAGATTGACAGTCTTGTGCCTTGGAAACAGAAGGTCCTCTCCCTCTCGATGCAGATAACCAAGAACTGTTGACAGCATATGCAGAAGTAGTGGAACTCATTCGTGGGTACAACGAACTACCTGATGAGACAGTGGCTGCCACTTCAAATTTTTCTTCAGGTCTTGAGACCCTTGTGGGTCCCAAGAGAGACAAAAGCATTGTTGGGCTTAGCATGTTCCAGCCATGTTGACAGTGGCCTCAACCAAGTTAATTCTCTCGTCTCCAGACAGGACAATCTCTACGATCTGGCAGGTCATTTAAGATAATCCCTCTTCCTCTTCCATGACATAAACGTTTTTATGCAACCCCTAACGTGGCATCACAATCAAGACGTATATCCGGACTTGGTTCGTCTAGGCCTGGGTCTTTCTTTAGATCAAATCATGACAGAGGGCACCACCTTTACGCATCTAGAGTCAGCCTCAATGGAGGTAACAGCGTCTTCGGCGTTCCAGTCGGTTTCGTGGCTCGATCTTTGGTTGACAGCAGTAGGCAAGATCTTTTCAGCTGTCATGGCTACCAACACTAAGGAGTATGCCACCTTCTTTAGACTACTACAGTCTGGTGGCAAGACCATCTCGTATCTGGATCACCTAACAGCAGATATGTGGGCTGACTGGTTATTGAAAAAAAGAGGCGCTGCCCTTTCTAAGATCTACAGGTTCGTTGGCCATGCTTCTACCTTGGCACTGAGAAACGGAACCATTCTGTGTGATTATATGTTAGTTTTATAAGTTAATCGTCATTGTTTTATTTTTATTTTCTGTGTTAGTGGAATGGTATAGGCATTACAAAATGTATAAAAGCACATGTTTAATTTTATAAGATGTTTTTATAGCAAAGCATTGTATGTTTGTTTAAAATGTATCTTCTTGTGATGTCATAGGAAGTGACGTCATAGGACAAAAATGGCGGGAGGGAGAAAAATGTAAACAAGAGCGGGTGGTAGATTTGAACAGATTGTAGCACAGTAGAGAGAGCTCCCTAATGGTTAGGTCGGTAATTTCGGTTTTGTAAGTTTTTGTGGTTTTTGTTGTCGTAAGCTGTATTGTATATTAAAAGAAGAACAATGTGACCAGGTGGGTGGATCACATAATTAAACATTTTTGGATGGGTTAGGCTAGGAAAATATTCAAGTGGCAGCAGAGCGTGGTTGGTTAAAAATGGACGGATCTGATTGGTAAACTTTGGGAGATGAAATGGAGAAGAGACTGTCTGAGATTTAGTGGGACACAGGGCGATTATAAAGGATGGAGAGGACAAGTCGAAGATTGGCTTGTGGTGTGTGGAGAAGTGAAATATCCGGGGATAGAGATAAGAATGAGCTTAAAAGGGGAAGCTTTAGAAGTAACAGAGGGAATAGATAGAGATAAACTTAAGGGTAAAGAGGGTTCAAAGATAATCCTATCCAAACTAGATGCACTTCAGGCAGTTTCATCAAAACCTGTCTGCTCTGGCTCTGACAGGGAACAAACTGTTAAGAGATTGCTCAGAAAGAAGGGCTTTTCAAAAGCAGCTTCAGACTTGCCAAGTGCAGAAGGCAATCTTCAGAAAATGTCTACCAGGCTAAATGGACCATCTTCAGGTCATGGTATAGAAGACAATGTTTCCTCTACTAAAACCCCTATAGCATAAATAGCGGATTTTCTGCTATATCTGCGAACTTCTAGAGGTCTCTCCACTTTCACCGTAAAAGGGTACAGACCGATGCTAATCTCTGTCTTCTCCCACAGAGGAATGAATTTATCCTCCAACCAAGATTTGTTGGATAAAGTCCTTTGAATCAGTCAAGCAAAAGGAAACTTCCTTAGTCTCCTGGAACCTAGACATTGTCCTTAGATGACTATCCAGTCCTTGCTTTGAACCCATACAATCTATTTCTTTAAGAGCTCTTACTAGTAAGATCCTTTTCCTGGTTGCTTTGGCAACAGCGAAGAGGGTCAGTGAGATTCATGGTTTAGTTAGAAGAATTGTCAGTTCCCAAGGAAATGCAGTTTGTTCTTTTTCCTTGGGATCCTTGGCTAAGAACAAAACACCATTGAAACCTGGCCTTGTTCTTCTGCTATTAAAAGCTTGTCTGAAGTTGTGGGTCCAGCTGAAGAGGAGTGTGTGCTCTGTCCTGTGAGGGGCCTTTAAATATTACCTCCACAGAACGAAGTCTATTCGTGAGACTTAAGCAGTCTTTGGTGTTCTGTGAAAAATCCCTCACAGCCTTTGTCTGAGAATGCCCTGGCATTCTTTCTCGGAGACCTCATATCCGAAGTGCACACCATGGTTGGAGAAGAGTTTTTTCCTCGTGTAAAATGAAAGCTCATGAGATACGGGCAGTCACTACAGTACTTCCTTAGTGTTTAAGCGAAATTGATCCCTAGCGTCTATCTTACAATTGACTTTTTGGAAATGCAACTCTGTTTTTGCTTCCCATTACTTAAGGGATATAGAAACAGTAGATGATCAGTGCAGTACCTTGGGTCTGCTTTATATTGCTGGCGTGATGTTGGGTGTTGAGTCCTAGGGGAGCCTGGGAGTACCGTGTACTTGGAGCACCCTCCAGTCTTTTCTTTTTAATGGTTGGGTACTGGTGTTTTTAGTATTGATTTGGTGGTTTTTGGTGACTATTTTTGTTCTGGTTATTTTGCATGGTACTGCAGCCTTGGCAGGGGCAACTTATATTCTTTGCTAGCCATCGGAATTGGTCCATCACTGCAAAGCATCCACTGTAGTAGTAGGTGCTTCAGGCTATACCACCTTGCCTCTACATAAGATGAGCGCAAACCAGAGGCAGTATCTCTCTTATCAGGTAAGGAAACAACAAACATTGATTCAGTGGTAGCAATTTTTTATTCTCAAATTCATTACCATTAATAATGTTTTGGGGTAGATATGTCCAAGCCTTCCCACCTCCTATCAATGTGGGGATCAGCTAGGTAATTACTGAGAAAGTTATTTATATAAAAATGACATTTTTATAATAAAATAGTTTATATACTTACCAAGTAATTACATGATCGGAGCCCCCCCGAGATCTGAGGAGTGCCCTCCAGCTCCTGACCAGTTTAGTTATCTGGCACCAGCTCCTGATTGTCTGGCCCAAAATCTTCCCTTATCCTTGGCCCTGGGGAAGAGTGGGAAGCTTTCTTTTAAGTTGGAATTTTCAGGTATTACCTGAGCAGGGTGGGAAGCACAGGGGACCATTCATAACCTATATTGTTCTGACGAGGACCCTTTTTTCGCCCTCTTAAGAGTGCATTGATATTCTTCATGTATAGACTTTGAGACCATTTTTAGTTTCAGGAGAGCATTGGGCCTACTTTAAGTGAAAGCTAAAGATGTTAGAACAACTTCTACCTCATTAGCCTTCATGCATATACGCCCCTTACGTCCATCCTACATTCGACCTACTGGAAGTGTAATCGATTTTCGCTTCTCACCTCTTCAGAAAGTTTAAAAGTTTAAACAGTGTTAAAAATTTTTTTGCACTACCTTTGATTATTAGTAACTGGCTTAGCATCGTGGAAGGACGCATAGGATTTTCTTCTATCTCTTCACCTTGTAGTAAGGTGCCAAGTTTTGTGAGAGGCGGGGGTTACAGTGTACCTGGAGCACGCACCACTCTGTGGGTGGGTCGTGGTCTTTATTTTAGTGCAGGTGACAGTGTTATCTGGTTGTTTTATTGTGGTACTGCACCTAGGGCAAGGGCACTTTTTGAAGTTTAGCTAACCTTTGGTTAACGCCTTTGCTGCAAAACTTCTATTTATGCTTTGCTAGCCATCGGACTCCTCCTTCGCTGCAAAGCTGTCACTTAAGTAGCAGACGCCCCTGGCTATACCGCCACGTTGCTGCAAGTTGAGTTGATCACAGCCAGAGGTGGTTTTCTACTGCAGGCTCTCTTAACTAATAAGGAATGACAAGCAGTTTCAATGCTAACAGCATTTTCTATTTCAAAATCATTAGGTATCTTAGTGTTTTGGAATAGAGTATGTCCATGTATCCCACCTCCTGTCAATGTGGGAATCAGCTATGTAATTACTGTACTTGGAAAGTTACTTATATAAAAATAACATTTGTATGATTATTTTAAGATAAAGTTTTATATATACTTATAAAAAGTAATTATATGATTGGGGCCCTCCCGCCTCCCCTCCGATGGACATAGGGCATAAACAGAATGAGGTTGTGTAAGTTGTTCCTGGTATTCCGGTTAGTGCGTGGGGCCAGTTGTCTGCACTGAACTTTGAAGCGTTACCTGCAAATTTTTTCATTTAAGCTGCTGTGCAAGAGGAAACTATAGCTGTATATATAAAACTTAAAATTTTATCATAAAAATGTCATTTTTCTTAGGTATACAAACCAGTCTTTTATATAGTTCAATTCCACCTCAGCAGCCCTGCTCAGTTCCTGCAGCCAAAGGAAAAAAGTAAATGTGATAGTCATTGAGTAAGGGTTGCTCCCCCACTCAGCCCTTGTCTCCACCTATTAACTTTGTAGGACTGATTCCAACTTGCTCGGAAGGATACTTCTATATAAAAGCTCTGATTTGTATACCTAGGAAAGTTACAAATTACTTTCAAAAATTTTTTTTCCTACTGTTAACTATTGTTTAGTTTCAAGTAGCCATTGAGGGTTTTGGTTTATCTCCTTGTTACTAACTTTGTAGGACTGATTCCAACTTTCTCTGAAGGATACTTCTATATAAAAGCTCTGATTTGTATACCTAGGAAAATTACAAAGTACTTTCAAAAATTTTTTTTCCTACTATTAACTACTGTTTAGTTTCAAGTAGCCATTGAGGGTTTTGGTTTATCTCCTTTTAACTAGTAATAAGGTGTAATACAGTGCAATAGTTTTTCAACGTATGGAATAGACCATTTTTGAAATTTCCCTTTTCTGTAAAAGCTGAAGCTAACAACCTAATGATTTCCTGAGTACAGGGATCGGAAGGTTTTAATAACTTAAAAAATGAGATTTTTATCTATTGTAATTTAGCTGTTCATTGCCTTGCTAGCACCAATATTTTCAGTACTTTGGAAGATAAGCAGAGAGAAGTTATACAACAAGTGAAAATACTGACCCCTGGAAGTAGGGAGAATTAATTTTAAATAGTTGAATATCTGATCTGTGGTTCCATTTCTCAAAACATTAATCTTTTTAGGTTTTTCCTGCTCATGTGGAGTTTCACCCACTCAGTGATTTTTTACATGCTGCGCTTTTGTTTGTCTTCTCTGACTATAGGGAAATGAATTTGGCTGCCCGTCAAATAACTTTCTAGCAAATGTTTCCACACTGGAGAGGGAGCACGACTCTCCGAAACTTTGTGCAATTGAATATATTTTTTTTATCCAATCTGTTGTTTTTTCAGGTTTCTAGCAAATACAGCCTCCACTGTATGCCTGCCATAGTAGAGGTATAGTTTCAAATACTGATTATACTATACATTTACTATCCTAGTAGATATAGTATAGAGGAACCTATTATCCAGAATCATCAGGACTAAAAGTGTCCTGGATAACTGGCCCAAGGTTAATTTAGTCAGCTTTGATGAAGTCATAATAATGAATAGATGTAAGTTATAAATAATGATTACATATACGAAAAACACATCAAATGTTAAATATTTTGAAAATGTTTAGGAAGCATGAATATTTAGTAAAGAAAGTGAAATGTTAAATTCACTAGATATCTGACAAAATTACTGAGTTGGTTATAACCTTATCCCTTAAGTGCAGGTGTGGCCAATGGATTGATTTCATTACAAATGTACTCATTATGAAAAAGTAATTATTATTGAATGAAAAGCTAAAAGTTTTACACTGTAGGTTCTCAAATCTCTTATCAGAAAGTGTTAACTGTGCTAATCGTAGGTTAGCTGAACATTTTTTATGGGAAACTGTAAATAATACTATATGAAAAATATATTTGATGGTTAAGGAAACTAACTGAATGTATAGTACAGGGTAATAAGTAAAACAAAATAGTTCAATGTTTCATTTGAAGGAAATCTGACAAATCACATTGGTAGGTTGTGCTTTCCTAAATAGTTTAAATATTAAATGCTGGAATAAGCTAGCCTGCATATTAAATGAATAAAAGTTTCTTATGACAGGATTGTGTGATCATTAGAAAGAGCAGTATTAATTAGTAAAATGTCTGAGATGTTTTGTTTTAATGATTGTTGAATATAGCCTAATTAAATTTTTTGAGATAAGAGCCTGAACTAGGCTATTTAGCCATATCGACTCATAGGTAGGATTAAATTATCAATACATTATAGTACTGTAGACCTGTTTTATTCTTAATAAAAATTTTTCAACATTATCTTCATGCTACAGTAGATTTTGTTGAAACAAAATTAAAAAACCAAGTCACTAAAAACTAATTGCCTGTATCATCTTTACATTCACCATCGGTCACCAGTCCTGCTTGGGTAAAAAAATGGTCAAGAAACTGCAAATTTATTTCATTCAGTGGCAGATCTATTTTTTTTTTTGGATAACATTGGTTACCGTACTTTTGAAGAGGAGAGTTGGCCAAAATATTTTTATATTCAAAATCTACTATATTAGCAATTTAAAGTCCTGTAAACTATCTGCAATGCTCAGTTTATATACTGTATATGAATGTTTGATGTACATCAGCTGACTGCAAATAATTCCTGTAGTGGCCATAGAGGCTTGATGACTTCTGTATAATCAGCATTTCAGGATAGATGGATAACAGGCTCTGTATACTGTATATATACTGTACTTGTACATTGTTTGGAGGAATATATCATGCTTGATATTTCTCTGCTTTAGATTGATCTGAGAGATAAACATTCATTGTATAAAGCATGTGCAACATCCAGAAAGGGTGTTTTAATTAATCATTAATCTATAATGCTTAGAATTGTGTAACACCTACAGTACTTGCTGTGAACTGAAGACAGTGCAATATTCTGTTAGATGTGAAGTGATCTAAATGGGATGTACTTTTTTTTTTTTTAACTGTGTATGCAGAATACTGTACTAATACAACATCAAGAATGTAAATGTTTGAACTTTAGACTGACCCCTTGAGCCCTGTATTAGTTCTCAGTGATGAGCAGAAGCCACATACAGTATACCAGAACCTCAAATTGTTGTTTGTTACGAACTTCAGTAAACATTGCTTGTATATAGGAAGTCTTCTAGTAGTGTGTGTAACGAATTGCCATCTGGGTAGTAATACCATAATACTGTACAGTAGTGGTATTATTTCCAAAGACCTTGTTATCTAAAAAATTAAAAGCATCCCATAGTAGCGTTTTACACAATCTGGAAATGGCAGAAGTTTTCTTATAATGTATCCAAACAATGTTGGTATGAAAATCTGTTGGGAACTTATTACAGTAGTTGGTTTTATACATCAGTGTTGGTTTTATACATCAGTGCTGCCAAGAAGGAAATTTTTCTTTGTTTGTGCAAGGCATTGAGTTTTCCTGCCCTATGTAGACCCTACCTAACCTACTTTTCATATGTAATAGAAAGTACTAGGGTCTCTCAATTTAAAAAGGGTGGAGAGTGGTTAAATATGGTGTTTTCCTGCTGTTATTGCAGTGATGACATTCAAGGTTATTCCCTCTTAGGAAGAGAATTAAATATCTTGAAACATGCTGCTGCAAACACACCTGCAATTCAAATTGTATTGAGAATGAGAATACAGATGGTGGGAGATTGAAAAACTACTCGATTCTTTCTCGAGTTAAAAACAAGAAGCCAGTTGCTGCTTCTGGGGGCTTATGCAGAAGAATATATATTTTGTATTGTATAAATGTTTGTTTTATATATGAATTAAAACAAAGTTTTATCTTAGCTGTGTTTTATATTTAAATATATATGAAAAGTTTGATCTTGGCTGTGTTTTATATTTAAATACAGTAATTAGAAGCTGAAAATAAGTGTTTTGGTTAGGAATGGCTTAATAAGGTAAAAAATGAAAATTAGGTGTGTGTGTGAGCGTGTTTGGATGAATTAAAAATAATTATACTTTAGTTGGACAAGGTTGTCATCATCATCATCATCAATACAGTATTGGTTATTTACAAGACCACTAATTCTACTTTAGAGTAGCCATTGGATCATCCAAATGATCTTCATTGAAAACTACAAATTGGAGAAGTGGGATCATTAAGAGGGTTACATTTTGTCAACAGGAGAGTTAGTTGAATAAGTAACAGAGGATTTGGGTGGAAGCCAAAGGTAATGTTCCAGTAGACCTGCCTTGTAAAAACTGTCAAGGATAACAGATATGAAATGAAGACTGCTAGGGTTGGGGAAAAGCCATATGATAGTATATAAATCAGACTCAGTGGTTTTGCCAGATTATTTTGTAGTAATAATGATGATCCAGGATGATGGAAACTAATAGATTGTGCAAAATTATGTGAGCAACATTGGTTGAACATTGGATTAGCTCTGTTCCTATAAACGCTACAGTAGTTCACCTTAGAGGTGAGGAAACTGAGTGCTGAAAACAACTTTGCCCTCCTGATCCAGAGTTTGTTGCCATTTCATTTTTAATTGCTTTTATTTTATGGTGAGAGCAAGGTACGTACTGTGTTTGATTAAAGAGTAGGGTAAATGGAAGAGGTGGTGCAGGCAAGTGGGAGTGGAATAAAGGAAATGGTGTTAAATAGAGGCAGGACGACTCAGAGGTGTTGAATATGACACTGAAGGAAGTACTGCAGTACTCGCATGCAGAAGGCTTTTATTGAAATTTGTTTTGAATTATATAATTTAAATGCCTATATTCTATTGAGTTTTTAAGATGTAATTAGCTTGATTGGCATAATTATGAATTTGAAGTGCAGTTTTGAGAGGGAACTCGATATGGCATCTCTTACATACCTGCCCGGTAGACTTACTACTGTAGATTGCACTGACTTCGGTTTTTATTTTGGTTTCTTCAAAAACCTGTTATCCAACTTTAATGTTGCATTGCTCCTGTGGGTCAGCCTTTGGATAGTAAACTGCTCATCTGAAGTGTCAGGTAGAACTATTTTAATAATGATACATATACATCATGATGATGATAAAGGTGATGATTAGTGGAATTGTAGTACGAGATCTGTAAAAATTCTGTAATTAGGATTATAGTATCTTTTGACAATATTCAAAACTGCAGAATATAGGTTCCCAGGAAATTTATCTTGTTTCTGATATTGAATTATGTCTTTCAGGTTCCTTGGGTGTCAGAATAAGTGAGAGTCTGGAGCTGGCTCAAGACCTTTAACATCTATTCTGCCATGATCTCCAGATTCATCTGCACTTACCTTAATTTTTTTAATCTCAACTAAGAAATGTTTGTTGTACAGAATTCAGTTGCATTTTGAAACAATTGCTAGAAGAGGGTGGAAAGTAAGAAGGAAGAAAGAACTTGAAAGGAGGTACATTAACAGGAATGAAAGGGGGTGTAGCTAGGGGCTGAAGGGACTCTGCAAAGATCCTTAAATAATCCCTACAGTGCACCGCCTGAGATGCACTGACGGTACTAATCCCCCCAACAAGCAGGGCAAATCATAACCCTTGTAGACCCACAGCCAGGTGCCAATGGGTCTTCATACTTACATTAATCCCGTCATATATGTTACTTGTTGATATTTCAGATTCTTTATGTATCTCATTGTATGCTTCATTGTTCAGCCTGTTTGCTGATATATATACTTGCCTTTTACATGTTCTGTAATGCATATAGTTTTTACACCTGTTAACAAACACAACCTTCGTATGGACGCAGTGGGAGCCCTCAGGTCGCCTGCTACCTTTCCATCTGTTTGCTGTATTATAAACATATGTCAAGAATAATAAGGATCAGTCTTTCACTTCTGACATTTCTTGAACCTCACACTGGTGACCCCGGAAAAGGGAAAGGTAGCGCGGTTTTGGCCCAGCCATTAACGGACTAAATACGGCCGCAGCCTACCATCAGAGAGCCTTTAGCGGACTAACTACTGCTCAAAGTTTAGGCCTCTGATAGCTCCCTCCCTGGCAGAAGCCGTGCCATTAACGGACTAAATATGGGGTACCCAAAAAGGGCACGCTTTGGCACTTCGTTCGACCACTCGAACAATCGGCACCATTAATGGACTCAATACGGCGTATTTTCACGCGTTTGGTGCGTTAGTAATAAAGATGTCAGAAGCTGAACCTCAGTGTGAACCTGCGAGCATCGTCTGTACGCAGCTCTCGCCAACATAGCCAGACGCAGTCAAACTTCACTGCTTTCGTGGCAGAACACGGCATCATGGTTCTTGCGCGCAGATGTGCACTTTCGCATGGCGTGCATCTCAGACGATGCTATCAAATCCGACATCACCATGATGGCTCTCCCAGAAGAGGTGTTCAACAGAATCTCCCCCTGGCTCGACGTGCAACCAGACAAGGTCACATACGCGGCCTTGAAAGATAAACTGATGCAATCTTACTCCATGCTTGTGACCAAGAGTGCTCAGCTACCTGTTATCCCAGCCCCTCGGAGAAGCATCACCCAAGGAAGCCTGGGACAAACTACGGGGGTTGGTAACACTGCCAGGCCGCAACAAAAACGGGAGAAGAACAGCAAATTTGACAA
The DNA here is from genome assembly GCF_040412425.1 of Macrobrachium rosenbergii. NCBI lineage: Eukaryota > Metazoa > Arthropoda > Malacostraca > Decapoda > Palaemonidae > Macrobrachium > Macrobrachium rosenbergii. The sequence goes on along the minus strand of NC_089783.1, from coordinate 30,236,394 downwards.
AAGCATTCTTCCTTCGGCGCCTCCCGCAGGGAGTTAGGCGCCAGATAAGGGATGCAGGCACCCTCGACATGGACGCCTTAGTCGACGATGCCCAGAAACTATACGAGGCCACCAAAGCCTCAAAAAATGCCGCTGCCCTCGCAGCTACCGCCCTGGGAGCCTGCAGCCTGATGGAGAACGACAATGACGGAGACATCAATGCCATTTACAGAAAGAAGACACCACTCGGGGAACACAGGACATGGTCAAACTCGGCGTGGTGCTTATTCCACAGAAAGTTTGGAACTGATGCCAGAAAGAGCAGGCTTCCTGTTCCTTCACAAAAAAACAACAAAAGCGGCCACAAGTAACATCTGTGGCCGCGAAATCCAACTCCCCACGGCCAGCAGGTATCTTCATCAGAGACGAAATTTCCGAATGGCGCGGATGTAAAGTTCCCCCTGCTGGGCGAAGATTTCTTAGGACACCACGGACTTCTAGTCAAAGTCACAAGACAACGCCTCCTCGGCACAGGAACCTGCCATTCCTTCAGCTCTCCACCGGACCAGGAATGCCCACCATCTGCTCCACGGCAACGGCTACACGTCCCTTCTACAATAGTTCCTGGATGTATTCAAACTAGAGCTACGCCAGTCACCTGGGGCTTCAGCAAAGCACGGCATTTTCCATTGCATCGACACGACAGGCCCACCAACCCATGCCAAGTTCCGACGACTGTCCCCACAGAAGTTACAAGATGCCAAGCGGGCCTTCACAGGGATGGAATGGAGGGGCGTCTGTAAAAAAGCATCAGGCCTGTAGGCGTCTCCCCTCCACGTGGCAAAGAAATCCGATGGTTCATGGAGGCCCTGTGGGGGCCATCAGCGTTTGAATTTACTGACAACACCAGATCACTACCCCCTCCCTAACATGCAAGACATGACAGGCGCCCTCCACGGAGCGAAGATTTTCTCCAAGATGGACGTGCTGAAGTCATACTTCCAAGTCCTTGTGCATCCCAGTGACGTCCCAAAGACTGCCATCATCACGCCCTTCGGGAGCTACACATTTTCCTATTCCACCTTTGGTCTCGGGAACGCAGGTGCCACATTCCAGTGCGTGATGGACACCATCTTGGGGGATCTGCCTTTCTGCATCTGCCATGGCAACAACATTCTCATCTTCTCCAGGTCTCCAGAGGAACACCTTCGTCACATCCACGCCATCCTGAAACGTCTGCAGGGCAGCAGACTAGTCGTCAGGTTCGACAAGTGCATTTTTGGGAAAGAAAAAGTAGACGTCCTCGGCCACGAGATTTCCCCAGCAGGAGTGTGCCCCACTGCCCCTAAAGTAAGAGCTATAGAGAACTTCCCTTCAGGAATTTCTTGGGATGATAAACTACTACCGACGTTTCATCCCCGGTGACGCCTGCACTATGTACTCCAACAACAATCCTGAAGGGCAAATCAAAAACACTCCTGGAGGGGACCAAATTCACAATCTTGACAGATCACGTGTGGTCTGCAAGGCAACAGCAGCACCTGACCGTCATCTCCAAATTCGGGTGCATCATCAACTCTGTCCCTGGAAGGAAAAACCTGGTGGCCAACACCCTGTTGAGGGTAGAAATCAATTCCCTTCACCTTGGCATGAGCTACGAAGACCTGGCAAGAGAACAAGCAGCGGACCCAGAGACAGCAAACTACGGGACGGCAGTGACGGCTCTTAAGGGGGAAAATTTCCCTTGAGCAAGCTCGAATCCAACTCTCCTCTGCGATACCAGCACAAGCCGCCCACTCCTGGTGCCCACTTCGAGGAGAAAGCAGCTGTTCGACATAGTCCACAGTCTCTCCTATCCATCACGGGGCACAACGGCGCGCCTCATGACTAACACGTTCGTCTGGCATGGCATCAACAAGGACGTTTGCCAGTGGGCAAGGAGCTGCATCCCATGCCAGGCAAGCAAAATGTCCTGGCACACACAGTCCGGGGTCAGCGACTTCCCCCAGCCTCGTCAGCGTTTTGGCCACATCCACCTTGACGTCTTCGGGCCCCTTCCGCAATCAGGATAAGCCAGATACCTCCTAATAATCTTAGACTGCTCCACCCGCTGGCCCGAGGCAACCCCAATGGAGGAGGCATCAACAGCATCAGGTGCAGGAGGCCCTCCTCTTCAGTTGGATCAGCTGTTTCAAAAGTGCCAGACAGCATCACGACGGAAAGGGGTCCAGCCTTCCTGTCAAAACTCGGGTCTCCTTGTCATGCCTGATGGGTACAACTCTACACGGAACAATGGCCTACTACCCTAATCGAACGGTATGGTAGAGAGGGCGCACCGCTCTCTTGAGGCAGCTCTCAAGGCACACTGTACCAACGAGAGGTGGAAGGAACAGCTGGCCAGGGTCTTGCTGGATCTCCGCACCGCACTGAAGGCAAATGGTGACGCCTCCCCTGCTGAAAAAGTCTATGGGGGAGACACTGGCTGTCCCCGGAGAATTCTTCCCGCCTTCGGCCGACGGTGCTGACGCTCCCCTCCCGAGGTTGAGGGAACTCACACAGAAGTTCTCACCCTGCCGTAAGACCTTCACCAACAGAACCACCACCTACAGCCCACCCTCCTTACACTCCTGCACCTACATCTTCGTCAGGGTGGAAGCCCGTCGGCCGCCCTTAACCAGGCCCTACAGGGGTCCCCACCGAGTCATCAGAGGGGCTGCCAAGGCATACCTTCTTGACATTCACGGGCAGGGAGACTGGATCACCATCAACAGGCTGAAGCTGGCATTCCTGTTGGACAGCGAAGTATGCGAGGAAGAAGGCAGGTGCCCCAGAGTTCCTCCTCGCAGACACACCCGCTACCCCACCAAAGCGGGGTCTGGGGTGGCCCAGGAAACACATCGAGCCAACCCCAGATGTTGTTGGTCCCACCCCACACCCACAGTTCTCCAAGAGCAGGGGCCCACTGCAACTGCCTCAGCATCTGTGTGATTAATGTTAATGAATGTTATTGGATGAAAATAATTGCTCCTCTAATCATTGTCTTGGTGGTGGGGGGGTGGAGTATTTGTAAGGGCATCAAGTCACCTCACCTTGTTGCTCCCTTCATATGTATATTAATCACGTCATATGTGTTATTTGTTGATATTCCAGATTATTTATCTCATTGTTAGCATCATTGTACGGCCTGTCCGTCTTATATATACTTGCCTTTTACATGTTCTGTAATGCATTGTCTTTTTATGCCTGTTAAACACGACCTTCATATGGACGCAGCTGGTGGGCCTCAGGTCGCCTGCTGCCTTTCCGTCCACTTTCTGTATTGTACAAACACCTGTCGAGAATAATAAAGGATCAGTCTTTCACTTCCTGACATTTCTTGAACCTCACACTCCAAGTCATAACTGCCAGCATTAGGAAACATACATACCACCACGAACTTCTCAATCTAAAAGAGATACATCTCTGACAGAAGCAGACATCCATACCAGAGAACCATATTTTAGTAAAGGAAGTGCACGTGACCTGACAGGTTGCATTGATTTTCACTATAAATATATGAAGCCTTACAAACAATACCTAACTTTCGTGCGGCCATTGCTGAAACTTGCGTCTACTTTTGAGAAATGTCAAAGGAGTCAAAAGTTACACCTAGAATAGTTAAAGCTTCAGACTCCTACAGTCCCATCCACCTGAAGGGGAGGAGGGGGTGGCAAATCTGTACAAGGTACGCTAATCAAGAATTTTCATTTCCTAGAATTCAGTCTCGTACCCGACTGCACCGACTACTGTACAACATTCACTGGTCTGGTCGGTGTCCCGATTGAAGCTAACGATTGGGTTGGATATAGAATTTAGGCCAAAGGCTAAGCACTGGGACATATGAGGTCATTCAGCACCGCATTGGAAATTAACAGTAAAAGGTCTGAAAGGTGTAACGGGGAAAACCTCGCAGTTGCACTATGAGTTGAATGTTAGGAGAGGCTGGAAAGTAAGATGGAAGAAAAAAAAATATGAAAGGAGGTCCAATAAAAGGAAAAAGAGAGGTTGCAGCTAGGGACCGAAGGCACGCTGCAAAGAACCTTTACAAAGTAATGTCTACAGTGCACCACATGAGGTGCCCTGCCGGCACTACCTCCCTATCGGTGATTGAGGCTTAGGGTAGTTTCATTTCTCATAAGTGGAGACTACTACACCTACTAGTGTTGCATCATCGGCACGTTGAACAATCTTGTTTTCCAGGCCAACATCATTTCTTGCTTACATTCTAACACGAGCCAGAACACTACCTTGAGGAACTCGACACAGTAGGTCTTGGTTCACTAAAGATCCCATCAACAGCAACTTGCTGCTGTCTATCTGTAAGGAAATCTTGATTACTTAAACATATCCACTTGCACAAAGATTCTGAAGTATATAAATAAGTGCCTTGTGATATACTAAATTGAAAGCAGCACTAAAATCTACTTGAATTACTCTGCAATCAAAAGCCTTATCAAGATTCTCTTGCAAATGGCATGTCAAATCTAAAAGAGCATTACAGGTACCTAACTGCTTCCTATAAGCATATCGACTATCAGCTAACAATCCTTATATACTCGTATATAATGGCGTAAAAATAAATTTTTCAGCAACTTTGGAGAGCGCAGGGAGAACAGACATTGGCCTGTAGATACTGCAGTCTGCACACGTCACTCTTTGGAACGGTCACTGTTACTAATCTTGAGCTCATCTGCAAAGATACTATAACAAAAATCTATAGAATCTAGTAATCTTCTTTAAAAACACAGAAACCATCAGGCTCTTCTCCACCCCAGCTATCTAGATTATCCAGAATTTTATTAACATCCCTAAAGCAAAATGCAAACTTAGTAAGAATAGGCTGATTGCTTAGCTTCAAAAGCTCGATGAAGCAGATCAGCCTTTTCCCTAGGGCCAGTAACCAATCTACCATCATCTTTTAGTAGTGGCGTAATGGAAGACGAGCTTGACCCATATATAGATGATGCCAATTAGGTCCACCACAGCTGGGCCAGTAGCTTCCTTTGTGAGAGGGTGCAAAAGAGAGAGCAGGTAGATATTGACTGCTAGTTTATTAATTGTTGTTGTTGTTGTTTTAGATTTAGCTGGCCTTGTGCCAGCACTGGCTCTTGCTCCTAGAGCAGCCCGTAACTAGTTTATTAAGGGAGCAGGCCGCTTATAAAGCGCCGTGCGGACGTCAGTACAAAGACATACAAGGACATACAGGTGACCCAAGGTCAATTGTTCTCTGTGAAACAGGACAGGTAAAAATGAACATATTTAGACACAGCAATACTCTGACACACGTACAATACAAAAGGGCACAAATGAGTAAGTAATAAATGCATATTTACATAAAACATGGCTAGGTATTGCGACCTAAGGTCAGGAGAAAAGGCACCGTAGAAAACGGGAGGTTCACTAAAGAAAACCCGTTGAGCGGGGACTTAACACCTTCATGTTTCCTCTTCAAGGAATTATTGTAATTTCTCCCAGCTGCAAGGCAAGTTCTATTTGCAGCATAGCAAGACTCAACAAAAATGGTGTAATTTTCATGTGAACAATTTTTTCTCCATGTGTTGAATTTGGTCTGTTTGTCATGGTAAGCTCGTTTACATAAATCATCAAACCATGGCTGGTCATTTGTCCTGAATTTGATAACCTTTCTAAGGACATACCATAAGACTTACTGGAAGCACGACGAGAGAATAACACTCATCCTGTAACAATACTTATCATAAGAGGAAGAGGTGGAAGTTAAATCTTGCTTAAGGACGAGACCGGAAATTGTAAACCCTGAACACATCTCGAGACCTGCTATTGCTTGTGTCTTGCCTCATACTTACTTATAATCCCAGTGTCTGTTGCTACACACAAATGAGGAAGAACCCTTGGGTTCAACACTTGAAACTAAAATCTTAAAGTTCAGAGAATGAACCAAGACTGCAGATAATAAGAGCAGCAGTTTTTCCAAAAACTGCACAAACTAAAGTTATGCGGTACTCTATTCCCACATTTATGAAATCCATAAAAAATCGTTAATGCTGACTCCAGCACGAACAGGACGCTAAGAAGAAAAAACTTTTTCACTCATCACAGAAAGACCTATGGATCTGAATACTGACACATACTGCCACTGTATCATTAATGACACTGATGCTCTTCAAATCGAATGACTTTCACTACCCTCATGCAGTAGCACTAATAACGACGACAAAAGTTTGCTACTTTAGTTATGTTTTTTTTTTTTCAATCGACAAATAAGGAGCATTTTTACCAGCTGAAATCGTATCACCATTGAAGGATATAAGGAGACAAAGTGGCATGAACTCCTAATTAGATTAAGGTCCTTAGAAGTTGTAGTATCCCAGAGAGGACCCTGGATCAACAATGGAAAAACAAATGCCATGATGCAGAACACTACGCTGCGCTGTAAAAACAAACATCAATGGACACAAGAAGAAAGCAGTAGAAAGTGACAGGAAAGTGAAACCACCCTAGAAGCTCAGTGACTGCTATTTTTGTTTTAGGGAACTCTCCCTAAAAACACTTACATCTCTCCATCCTATGCATTTCAGGGCCGTGTCTAATAGATTTTCGTCGATAAAATTTTCACGAAACATCGGATGTGGGTTGAATTTGGAAATAGCTATTTGAAACCACAGCCTAATAACAATTAAGGCACTTATGAGTCGAAGAAATTTAAAAGGAAACTTAGCTAAATTTAGCAAGCACCCAGAGATGCAATTTGTGACGTAAACTATACTACCAGACGTAATAGCAAGGTTCCCAGTGATATGATAATGATTGTAGAAACAAATTTGACACTCTTGTACAATAAGCAATACCTTGCATTGGAGATGTGATAATTAGCGAGACTGTAAGATAATATACTATATTAAATGGATAATAATCTAAACATTTATTTACTTTGACTGTACAGATAAAAAAAGAAATTGTTGGAGATTTTGTCTAAGCTTAACCGAGTTGAAACTACTACGTCTTTGCGTCTTAGCGCCCGTCACCTAAATAGGCGACCATAGCAGCTGAAACCAAAGATAGGAACAGATTTGAGTTAAAACCCCCACACACACAAAACTTGCTATAGAGAGTGTCATTATTATTGAGAGTAGTAACAGTTTTACGTTCATAGCACCGAGGCACGCCTGCATCAAATTCCAGTATTAAAGGAAAGGCTAGGCAAATCATTGTTGAGAATGATATTATTACGGTTTCCATTGGTGATACCACGGGTAATGAATAAGAATTTGTTATATATACATATGACAATATTATAGTAAAGGATTTTGGAAAATATACATATGGCAATATTACTATTTTCATAGTACAATTTTACGTTGACTCTAGGAATACCTAGCTAGACTCACTGATAACCACTCAACAGTCCCACAAAACACAGTGTCAGTTTCAAATAAATGAATCGAGCGCATAGAAACAACTTCAAACACAGAGGCACACAAATAAAATAATAAAGGGGGAGTAGTGTGCTATACCAAGCACTGTGGATTTATTATGGGATTGATCATGTATTAAGGAAGTTAAGGTTAAAACACTTGTGTTATTAACAGGGCTAAGTAGGCACACGTGAACCGGAACTTTGAGACAATATGAAGCAACAGAAACCCCAGGGTAACAATGGTTTTCACAGAGAGAGAGAGAGAGAGAGAGAGAGAGAGAGAGAGAGAGAGAGAGAGAGAGAGAGAGAGTGTGTGTGTCTTAGTGCATATTTCAAGTTAAAGGAAACTTGAATTGCGCCATGGAACTATATTACACAATGTTCTCATTTGATGCCCATTACCTTATTGTACTCTACTTGAGACAGGACTCAACGAAGAGAGAGAATGTAGGGTAGGTGTTTGAGTGTGTGAAGCAATAATACTATACTATCACGATCTGAGTCTTCATTCATAAAGTATATGGGCAGTGTGTCTAGTAAAGTACGTCATACTACAGTATCAGTGAGTGGGAGGGCCTTCGGTAATGAAGTTTTACTAGCCTCTATGTACACTCGGCAAGAAAAGTGAAGATACAGTTTTCTTTAGATTTCGTTCATCGAATTTTTATTTTTTTCTTACAGAAAACACATAATCTCGGTAAATTTACTCTAGAATATGAAAATACAATGCAAATTATATCATATATGTAAATCTGCAAAACAAAAACGTTCAGATACTTAAAAACACCATGCATGTCCGAAGTAATCAGAATTTCTCAGATGACTTCGTTCATAGAGATCTAAAAGATAGTGTGTGAATATCTCGGTGTAGTACTCTTTATCAGAACGGCAATATTTACTCGTTTTCCGTTATGGACAGGCTTATTATTGCATCATCATACGAGGTAGTGATAATTTCTTTAATTTTCACACATTCATATTTGTATTTCACGGTGTTAAAAGTCAGCTGGAATTAATGGCAGTAAATGTTGCGACAGCTACGGTAAGTTGACCAAATCTATTTAAATCTGCAAGAGCGTTCTCTATGATGTGTGGAGCACTTCAGCGGGAAAACACAAGTAACTGGATGTTTCTTGACGTTGCCCGTTCTCTCTGCGTTGCCATAGTTTCTCTCTATCTCTCTTTCTCTATCTCTCTTTCTCTATCTCTCTTTCTCTATCTCTCTCTCTCTATCTCTCTCTCTCTCTCTCCATCGCTAAAACATACTATACAAATATAGTATCGCTCAATCTCTAAGAAAAAAAAAAATAATGAAATGAGTAGCTCTACATATAGGCTAGGCCTAGGCTTACATAACAGCAACTCTCTCTCTCTCTCTCTCTCTCTCTCTCTCTCTCTCTCTCTCTCTCTCTCTCTCTCTCTCTCTCTCTCTCTCTCTCTCTCTATCCTAAAACATACTATACAAATATAGTATCGCTCAATCTCTAAAAAAAAAAAAAAATAATGAAATGAGTAGCTCTACATATAGGCCTAGGCTTACACAACAGCAACTCTCTCTCTCTCTCTCTCTCTCTCTCTCTCTCTCTCTCTCTCTCTCTCTCTCTCTCTCTCTCATCGTAACATTGCATTCGTTCCTTTATTGTTCCCCACGTTGCTCAAATTTAACTCTTGATTTCACTATGGAAGATCGCGTTTCCGATTATGCAAGCATTCCGTTCATTGTGGTGTCAAATTCATTTGTATAAGGTTAATTGGTAGGTTACGTCGAAAAATGTTTATTTTGCTCAGAACTGTCGCTGCAAATTACAACTTGAACGAATACTGTAAAGCTTACTACTGCATTTAAGTATCAATGATGTCAGAATCGTAGAATATGATTGAAAGTTATAGGAGGTCAAGCAAAAAACCAACACACTAAGACAGAAGCTCCTCCCCTTTCTAAAGTTGCCAGATGTCGCATTATTGAGCAATATACTGTATGGCCGAAGATTTAAAAAAACTGTATCTTCACTTTCCTTGCCGAGTGTACAAGCCCACTAGATTTAGCAGAGTTTCCCTTTAAATTCCTTCGATTTACTCTGATAAGTGCCTTAATTGTCAACATTAGACATGACTATATTTTTGCCCATTAGGTTGTGGCTTCAAATAGCTATTTCCAAAATACGTCCATATCCGATGCTCTGGTTAAGATTTTAACGACGAAAATCAATTACACACGGCCCTGAAATACACAGTAGTAGGCCGTCATTTATCCCAATTACAGGTAGAGAAACTTTCATCTATTTACTGCATTTTTTTTTTATATTCATGTTAGGCTTGCACCCGCTTCTAAAAAGTAGGAAAGAGAGGGTGTGAGAGGGTGCAAAATATAGAGCAGGTAGACATTTACTGCTAGTTTATTAAGGGAACAGGCCGCTTATGAAGCGGCGTGCGGACGGCAGTACAAAGACATACAAGGACATACAGGTGACCCGAGGTCAATTGTTCTCCATGTGAAACAGGAGATGTAAATACAGATACGTGACAAATAAAATTAACAGATTTAGACACAACAATGCTCTGACACACGTACAATACAAAAGGGCACAAATGATAAAGTAATAGTTGCATATTTACATAAAACATGGCCAGGAATTGCGACCTAGGGTCAGGAGAAAAGACACCGTAGAAAACGGGAGGTTCACTAAAGAAAACCTGTTGAGCGGGGACTTTACAAGGGAATCACTTTAAGTGTATGTAGACAATACTGATTATGACAACCCTGTTGCACCAATAAAATGTGAAGCCTTGCATTAAACTCGTACCAAAATGAATGGTATGCATATTTCTTGAAACCATGAACAACACAACACTTAAATACTTCGATTTTTAGGGCAAACTTAGCCAGGCCTATGATGATGTTCTAAGACAAGCTACCAATTGCTTCCAGAACCTTTCCCAAAACATATGAGGTGTTACATTTCCACTCTAAAATACGAATGGAAAGTTACCGTAATTACTAATATTTTTCAAGCAAAATTGAAATCAAAACTCAAGGCAACTGGCTTATAAATCATGCTTTCTGTGAAAATTCTGAACATAGAAACAGAAAAATAGAATTCAAATAATTATAACCATTTTCACTAAACCTATAAATATTTAACTGAAAACGACTAAGCCAGCAGTGCATGGCATTTCGAAGCAGTATGAACTGTCTCTTGAATTTAAGATGCACACAAACTGCTTCAGCATTTCTGTGAACCTTCCACACTTATTTAAGGATTGAAAACCGTTTGGAGCTGCAGCGACAAAGTATCATCTCAACATAGGTTCACAAGCAATCTCTATCAGAATCCTATGATTGTGATAGGACGTTCCAGCCAAAAGGAGTTCTACTACAGACATCATTGCGAGTTCAACTTTAATGATAGAAAATAGGACGAGCTCAATCTTCCGGGTGAAAAAAAAAAAAATGCAAGACCACTTTGTTATAATTAAGCTCCACACTACAGTATATTTTCCTTCCTTTACGAAATACTGTTATGTGAAAAAGCACATTACAGCCTCATTCATGATGATTGCACGATTTTCCATAATTTGACTTAAAAATCTGACAAAACAGGCATCATGTGCATCCTCACAAGCCCAAGCTTGGTAATGTGAATGCTTTCAATCCTAAGTGAATTAATCAACAGAAGGCAATGTCTGGCAATTTCACTGATGACCATGACAATGAAACAAAATCGCACTGCACAACACGTCCAGGTGCCCAACACTTGAAGAAAACATTACCACTTTCAATTAAAAGAAAACACTATAATTTCTGCAAAACTGAGTACCTCAACCACATGACGAAACAAACCAACTTATTTCTTCAAGAACTTCAACAGTTGAAAGAAAACTATCAACATGTTATAGCTCAGCAGAACTGACAAACTGTTTTTACAAATGAGCTTCAGTCTAAGCAGCACAGAAAAAGCTTCTCGAAAGTGAGGAGCTAACTTTTGAGCTTACCCACAATATCCTAATTGCAGAAATATGTCAAGATCACAGAGATAAAATGGGAATGCAGGTAGCAAAAACACACACATTCGAAGATTACAGAGAAAACTCATTACATGTCAAGTTTCACTCAAATCATGAACAGCGCTTGGTACAGCAAAAAGTGATTTCTAAAAAGTTATGTTTTTGTAATCCATATAACAGGAAGAGAAATCAATTACAAAATTAAGAATAAAATTGAAGAATTACTTTAAAACTTCGGAAAAAAAGATTATGGGAAATACTATACGAAATGATCACCGTCAAAATTTAATAAAACAAAACCATGTTCCTTCACAAAGCCTTTGTCGTCAATCAAGGCAAAAAAGAACAAGCTCTGAAATGCAAAACGAAAAGAATTAGCAGCTAGTCGGCAAGTCACCTCTCCTAGGTGAAGCCTCATTGAGAAGGCATTTGCTTACGTTAACTGCTTATTTCTGCAAGATCCTGTTACTAATCTGTTTGCTTTGTTTATTTGCATGTATAGCCTACTAACTGTCAAGGTATGCTCAAGTTGAAAAGATCAATGATAAAATACTTATATTTTTTTTTTATTCCAGAGGCCCCCTAAGGTAACTTAAGTCTGACAGTGTCGTACCGCCAGTACTTGCCTCAGATCAAGGTCTAGAGAGTATACTCTCTAGACCTTGCCTCAGATCACCGGGTACCGACTGGTGATTTTGCTTAACACGGACTCTGCCATTTCGCTGGTTTGCCCGTTATTTGAGCCCAATGACATTCATCCCCGCTGATCAGGTCCGCTCGTCTGGACACGCCTTTATGGCGTGTCCACACTAGATAGATCTTCTTCCTAGACATTTCTACCAAGGCAAAACAGAGACTTAATACGTAAAAATATTCCTTGGGTCAGCCTTGCCTTTTTTCAAGGTCGTTTGCCCAAATGTCTACTGTCATTATGAAATATGAGAAGATGAAGCTGTTCCTTTGGCAATTTTGCTTCATACGAATTCCACTCTCTCTCTCTCTCTCTCTCTCTCTCTCTCTCTCTCTCTCGTAACAGTCTTAGTAATTGCTACTTCATTTTTATTCGAATCCAGTTTCTTTCTCATGGGCAGTATTAGTAATTGTAACTTAATTTCTATTCGAATTCCAGTGTGTGTGTGGGTGTTGCAAAAAGTCTCAGCGTTGCCTTTATGGTTCTACCTCTGGTAGGAGTGTATAGAATGTGCTTACGCTCGTTCACATATAGTTGCTATAATCATGTTCGTAGCCATACTGTAGCTCACGTTCTATTGTTGTATGGCTCCCGTAAACATCTCTCCTATTTAGCCAATCTTTGCACCTGATTCTCGTCTTTTTCTTTATACATACGCCAATTATTATGCTGCAAAACAGTTTCCTTTTCCGAGCAGTACTGGCCACCATGTTTTTCCTACGATACTCGACAAGTCCGACAAGGTACTGGCATCATCAGGCACTCCCGCCCATTCATCAACTCTGGCGTGTGGACAACACTCATGGGTAAGCCCGGCAGAATTTGACCGCCTACCGGGCTCCCCGGCGGTTACGCCCATTCGTCTGGACAGGCCTTAAACCGAGACCGCTTGCTGAGAGGGGTAGTCTTTTTCAGATTCAGTTCTTTAACAGTGGTAGAGAAAGCAAAATAAGTCATTTAGAGAAAACGAGTTATTTACTGGAAGTCTAAGGGGGGACCTGGGTAAGGTCACTGTTAAGCCAGACCTTAAGTTCATTCATATTGCTATGAGTATTTGGACTAGAAACTGAATGCATGTACGGCCATATGGGGTATGGCGTAAATAACTCGAAGAGTCTTGCAACCAGTTTCGTACCACTATTGAAGAAAATGGCCCTCAAAAAATCCTTTGGTCCTCCATGACAATCTACGGAGTTTAAACACATATCTAGACGACGTTTCCAGTTTTCATTGAACTTGCAAGACTAGGAATATCTTAAACTTGTTACAGAAAACGGTACTTTGCTTTACCGTTATAGAAAACCGACACACAGCGAGCAAAGACACCAACTACGTCAAACATTTTCTCCGGTCATCGTAATATTTTGTAACAATTCTTAACCTGAAACGCTAATTTACTTGAACAATACAGATATATTTAAACTAAAAATTTTTTCATTACAAACGGTGATTGAAATTACCGAGGATTTAGATAGTATTACCTTGTAGCTTCTGGCATTGTAACATTTGATAAAACTTTGAGCATAGGCTTTAAATATATTTTAAATTGCTCTGCAGAAATGAGACTATAACATTGATACTGGATATTAGATTTGACGGCAAAATGTCAAAAGTTAGAGAATATGCTGCAGATAGCAGAATACTCATTGTGGGTAACCGCATTGATTTGTTAAAAGCAATTATATTTTTACGAATTACTAAATGAATACCCGACCTATATTGAGTTCAACTTTAGCTTATATACGCCATTCGAGAGTTTTTAGATGAAATCGTCTGATTTTAATAGGTGGTAAACACAGCTAATTTACTCTTTCAACGTTTCGTTGCATTTTACTCCAACGGAAGCAATTTTTGTGATTTTAATTCATGAGACAAACCAAAGTATTTTTAGTTCCAAGAATCTCGATCGTATTTTTTGCCGATTTCAGTTTAAACTAACGAATTGTTTTAATAGAAAGCATCTTTTGATTAACTATAAACCTGTAGATTTAAAAACTTGTCAACCTGCATTTTGGATTTACTAATGTAATCTGCGTGTAATAAACACGACTGAATACCGAAAAATTTTGAAAAAATGTGCACGGCAAGCACTTAAAATCTGGACAGCTACTTCGAAAAACTGTGCGCACAGCTTTTGCGCACAATTTTTTAGCTTTAATTTTTCACATTAAGTCACGTTCAACAACAGCTGCCTCTATCTTAACTTTACAAGATTATTTAATGTCTAAACAAAAGACAGGAATTCCACAACAAGCTCGGAAATTCAATTATCCATTTTATTCAGAATTACAAAAGTCATCCTCCAGGCTTTGTTACAACAAAACAATTACACCAAGAGAGACGACTAGTCGTCCCCAAAAGCAGACAAGTGACCCAAATGCCTAATAAGGCTGCGTCCACACGATCGAGCTTTGTTCGACGAACTTTGTCCGGTGTAACGTCAGAAGCCGGCAAAGTTCTGACTTTGCCCGCTGTTTCTCCGCTTCTGACGTCACATCGGATAAAGTTCGTCGAACAAAGCTCGATCGTGTGGACACAGCTCAAGTCGTTTTAAGGGCCGTTCAAGAATTGACACTTTTTGGTTCGTTGACCCCCCCTCCCCCTAGAAAATTATGTCACAGCTAGTAAACCCCGCCCCAATTAGTATGCTAACCTTTTTTTAATGCAATAAATGGCAAATATATTAAAGTCTAGTCTAATACCTGGAAATAATTACAGTTAGGTTTTTCTTAATACTTTTATATTAAAGAATCTCAAATATGAAATGTTCTCTTATGCCATGTTTAGAAAAGAATTTAATTTGATATTTTTCCAATTCTTATGAGCTAGTGATGATATATGTACTAAATATAGATAGTAGAAAATGTTAAAGTACAATCAATGGTTGAGTGTGATATTTTAGACAATTATGCAAAAAAAATTCTGAATATTACTAAAATATAATAAAAGTCTATTGAAGAATCTTTGCTCTTTTGTCCTTCTACGTTTACATCTTTTCAAAAGGAACAAAGGAAAAAATCAGAAAATGTTATGTAACTTGTGGCTGCAACCCCCCTCCCCCGACTGCCACTCTCATAACACTAACCATAACCCCCTCCACCCCCTAAGGCGTTACGTAATTTTTGAACGGCCCCTCATGGATAAACACTATTCAATGCAGGTGACTGGAGTCAGGTAAATGGGCAGAGACATGCAAAGCTACTGTCGTCCTACTCTGTTCTTCCTCCTCCAGCAGGTCGGACTTACCGTCAACCTCCACTTTGCACACGGACCACCAGGTCATTAGGTCCAGCAGGTCGGACTTACCGTCAACCTCCACTTTGCACGCGGACCACCAGGTCATTAGGTTCTGCATGATACCCTCACAAAAACCATGCCATTGCTAAGTAATTTGAGAGATGCTTAGCAACATGTTCAAACAAAGGTGTTTTGTAGCCGTGATGACCTCCCTCATTTTTCACCTTCCAGTTTTTACTAATATGAAAATTACTTGTTCATATTACTTAATAAAAAACGTTGGCTGCTGTTGTATTACTACTCAAAACAGGGCTACCATTTGATAAAAACAGCTGTTCTTACAGCTCGCCAAGTACAACAAAAAGATCAGAACATTATCTCAAGACCATCAAAATGCAATGTCACTTTCCTCACTAGAACAGGCCTACAAATAAACGTTTACCTTTCATATTGCCCACTAGAACATGACTGCACAGTGGCAGAAAAAAGATAAATGAAAAATAGTTTACAAACAATCTCCCAAAACAAAAAATTTTACCGATTAATTAGCTCTGACATGAGAACAAATGGGCACGGGAAATGAGATTGAATCTAAAATGTCAAAGAAAATAAGGTGAGGTTTTGAACTGAGTGCATCAACCCCTCCACCTTGATAAGGAACATTCCTAACTATAGCTCATCTGACCTTTTTTGTATTGAGTAGTAAGACCACGGTGTCATTGCTACTTTAATGACTATCGAGTAATGGTTAGGGGAAACTAAAGAATGTTTATGGTTTTCGATTTGTATAGTCTACCCAAAGATTGCCCTTACTAACATTCAACAAACAGTAAGTCTGCGGTTATGGTCAGTCTTTTAGAACGCACAAATTTTATTGACAGAAAATTATGTGCCACAATATTAGCCATTTTCACTTGGTGCAGTGTGTAGACTGTACTGCTAATATATGTAAAAAATGCAATTTTTAGGGGATATGTCTTATTTTAAATAAATTTCTGTTCGGGTAACTAATTATGGCTTTCCTCAATTTAACATGCCCTTCGTTGGCTGAGCGGTAGAGCTTCGGACTGTCACTCGATGGGCCGGAGTTCAAATCCCCCGGCCGGCTGATGAGTTAGAGGAATTTATTTCTGGTGATAGAAATTCATTTCTCGTTATAATGTGGTTCGGATTCCACAATAAACTGTAGGTCCCGTTGCTAAAGTAACCAATTGGTTCTTAGCCACGTAAAATAAGTCAAATCCTTCGGGCCAGCCCTAGGAGAGCTGTTAATCAGCTCAGTGGTCTGGTAAAACTAAGCTATACTTAACTTTTTCACTACATACACCCTTTATATATACAAAACCGCCGTGAGAACGCCCCAAATTCTTGCCAAAGCTGTTAGGTGAAAAGGGCCTTCTTGGTTGAAGACTTGTGAAAAAGACCTTCATGGATGGAGACTTTCTAGGCATTTAGATTTTTCGAATAGACATCCTTTTTGGAAAACATCAGAATACACTACTTTCTAGGCAAGGATATCCTGAACTATCAAACTATGGAAAAACCACTTCCATTTTAAATTCCAGGGTAAACAAAATATGGCTGTCGGGAGACCTCCCAACTTAGGGAAAACTCTCCAATAAACCAGAGGGAAAGTATTTACCATTATAACTCGGCAGAAAGACTCGACCCATATGCTCTACAGAAATAGCTAAAGAGTAGGGAAATACATCCTAATAAAAACATTTCCAACAAAAAAAGGGGAACTCAAAACATGAAGAAAAAATACTTCAAAATAAATTTAGAACAAGCAATCCATAATCAAGCTTTAAAAAACAATGTAAGTTATGGGTAAAAATTTTCGGAATATATAACCTTCCCAAAAAAAATCCGGGGAAAACCCCCCAAAACTTTAGGGGAAAAAACTAAAAAATCTCCAACGAAAACTCAAAATAACCTGTGGAAATAATGATTCCCTAAATCGTCTCTAAGGAAAAACTCCGTCACCTTTAACTCCCCAACAGAAACTAAAAAAAAATTAGCCAAAATAAACGAAGGAGAAAGCACTACCAAAAAATTTATAGTAATTCAGAACTTAAAGATAAACTTTTCCAAATACAAACTAAAGAAAAAAAGTCCAAATTAAACCCCATAAAAGCCTGCAATAAACTACAGTATAGGGAAAAAAACTTTTAAAAATACAATTAGGGAAAAACTCGGACTAAGAAACATCCAAAATTACTACACTATGGGAAAACCTAAAAACCCGAGGAACATCTAGGGAAAAACAACTAAATTCAAAGGGGGGAAAAACCCCGTAAATTCTGAAAAAATTAAACTCTATGGGGAAAAACGAAACCTAAGTGGAAAAAACCCATAAGCTGTAGGGTGAAAACCCAAAAACTCTAAGGGGAAAACCCGAAACAAACTCAAGAAAAACCTTAAAACAGGGAAAACACTTTCCAAATTCACTTTTGGGAAAATCCAACCTAGGGCGAAGCACTCCTAAAATAAACCAAGGCGAAAACATTCTAGGCAAATGCTTCCAAACTAATAGTTCGGGCAAAAACTCCCACTGAGATAAAAAAAAAAAATCCAGTAAACATGCAGTCCATGAATTAACTCCACTTTTAGAGAACAACCGCTGACAGACATCCTAAACAAAAGTTCCTTACTTTCCGAGCAGGAATCAACTGTCTTTCTAGACGAAACTAAATTTCCAAGAACAAAAAGCCTCCTTGAATTAACAGCCCTTCTATACACTTTGAGGAAAAATACTGTAGACTAATGGGCTTCTACGTGGAAAAAAAAAAATTTTGGGGCAGAAAAGAGAGTGAGTGAGACTTTCTGGAAAAAAACTGTAGATTAATGGGCTTCTACGTGGGGAAAAAACTTTCTAGGTACAAAAGAGACTTTCTGGGGAAAAAAACTGCAGACTAAAGGGCTTCTACGTGGAAAAACTTTCCAGGCAAAAAAGGCTTTTTAGTCAAAACATTAAAACCTACCTTGAATAAATAGGCTACGCATATTAACACCTACCCAAAAAACATTTTCTGGGCGCGCACCACACAAATTCTTTCATCACAAAAGTACATTCCTGAACTGTTGTTCGTGGGAAGAATGACAAATACTTACCAGCCCAAAACTAGCCGACACATGCTAACTTTTGAAGCAATAGCTTTTCAGCAAAATACTCTTACTGGCCAAAAATCAACAACATACATTAAGCATAAAACGCACAAACTAAGACTTACAGACTGAGGATTAAAAATAGTTTCTAGCAATAACACTCAAAGTGACCTCAAATACCCAAAGTATTGAATAACATTCTAGGAGGCCCAAAATCACACAATCTTTTGAGCTAACTACAAAATTTAGGCCTTTTGAATAAAAATGCACCGAAAGCTGATTTGAGTACTGTACCACACTTGTCCTCAACTCCTTTCTGATAACGAAACTGTCACTAACAATATTTTATTACCAAACGCCAGTCACCAACCGATTTCTGACTACCAAACTACTTTTGCTAACCATAAGGTTAGAACTCTCGACACAATTACAGTGGCTAAAAATTTTAGAAAATACAGATTGTAACCATTTGACTTTTGCCGACTGCTTCTCGGTGTCCTGTGATACAGTATATCTCAATGAAAACTTAAAACAGTCGATTTTTACACATGCTATTCATAAAGTTTTGTTTTTTGGTCTTTATACAATTTAGAACGAAATTCTGGAATTAAAATCTATATGGATGGTCCACGGCAGATCATATGACATGACATAAGCAAATGTTTGCTCAAGTACAATAGTCATAGTCATTAAGTTTATGTAACATTAAGGCCTATTTCAGTGTTAACCTCTCCCTAGCCCTTTGGACTTCGTGCTTGACTCTTGTTTCTGACTATACCTTATCTCTTGAGCAGAGGCAGAAAAAACAATGCATCTGGAAAAGCACAAAGTCAAGACTCTCCTCCCTCAGAAATACTGACTGCTTAGAAAACAACCCTTGCGTTGGTCTCAAAAACACACCTCTGTCTGGATACCTCTCCCTTAGAAGAAACCCCTCCTCGAGTCATAGCAATGCTGCCTCCAAGAGTTAAAATCTTTAGTTTTCCATCTGGTGTCTTAATAATTAGGATTTGTGCTTCAACTTATGCTCTTAGGTAAATAATTACTTTTCTTTAAACTGCCAGCTATACATATTCTTTGACACTGCTCTAGCTCTTTGTTCTCGGCATTTAGATGCAAGCCACACTAAAATCAAGTCGACAACAAATCTGGCACAAAACCTTAACGGAACAAGAAAGAACTTTCACGCACAATTTTACCACAATTTCATACCATGACACCCCAAGATTAAAGCATCTGTAATCATGATAGTTATAAGAAAATTATGAGAATCCTAAAACTGAGAATGTTAGGAGTTATGTACATAGTTCCTATGTCTTAAGTACTGGGAAAATGCATCTCAATGGTGTGTAGTGCATAGGAGTATCTCAGCAAAGCAAGCATCGTATAAGACTCTTCCAGCAAAGGGTGTTCAAGTGTGCAGTGATGCTTCAAAGTACGCAAGGATTACAATTTACGTAGTGTGAAATGAAGCTTGAGAGAAGCATGCAAAAGTTTCAATGTACATAACCACTCCATATAAACAAAGTGGCTAAGTTACCCAAACAGTGGAAGCGTCATTAAAGCAAACAAGCAATTTTGAGAGAGAGAGAGAGAGAGAGAGAGAGAGAGAGAGAGAGAGAGAGAGAGAGAGAGAGAGAGAGAGAGAGAGAGAGAGAATGTGAAATTATATTAAAGCATGAAGTCTTGTGCTCCCAAGAATTAAACGTGCAAAGAGGTGCCTCTACAGTGCAAAAGTGTGCAATGCTGCAGCCGCCAGAGGAGTTATAAATTCACCATGTTTATATGTGATAGGTCGTACTCAAGCTTGAAAAATCCTTGAGTAGTGTGTATTTCAGTTCACAAGAGAGGTTAGGTCTTCAGTTCACAAAAAGCTTAAGTCTACAGAAGCCTACTAAGAATCACAAAGGTTTAGTCTACAGAAGTCTACTAAGAACGAAAAGGTTTAAAGTAAGAATATCTAAATTTAACTGACACATCTACTCATTATACAGCTAACACGGCAAAATATTACTGGTTACTTTACTTCAGATTCCTGGAAACTTCGGCCTTTGGCCTATTTTAGCAACCCTCCCAAATGACAAATTAACTCAAATCTAAGCTTGAACGGCTGCAAGGTCAACAATGACCATTGACTTTCTACACTGAATTATAACAATGTTGAATTTTGTGCCACGAGTGACAACCTGTATGTGCTTTTTTTTTGTTCCATGAACCAAATAAGTTATATTTTCCAACGATATGGTTACGAGACTTACAAAAACTGCAGTACAGAAGTTCTTGAACACAATGCATTTTTGTACTACAAGTTTCACATTACTGTATTTAAAATGTCAAGCTTATTTTTAAGATCTAGTAGAACTTACAACACAAATTCAGTGGGAATCACACTAACCTGATTTACAGCTGAACCTACAAAATCTCCATAGGTCAAGACACTGCAGCATCGTAAATTCTAATAAAGGACGGATGAGGAATGCAAAATTTTCAGGCCTTTTACTAACACCAACTTCCAAAATACTTCATTATTAAAATATCTTCAAAAATTTACTGAAATGGTTTTGATCCCATTCAGATAAAACTTAAAATTTTCATTTTTGATAACTATTCGTAATTTTACAGGCGCCCTGAAATTACCTGTACAATAATAGGATATTAGTTTACTTTATTCCCTCGAATCTAGGACCTAAAGTATAATTATTAAAGCGTACTTAAATCCTCAGTCTACTAAATATATTTCCCTTTACTTTCCTAAGTTGAAGAGGTTAAAAAGGACTGGAATCCAAATTCTTTTAAGTTTACCTTATTAAAATTTCCATGTCATGTCACTGAAGCACAAACCCTTTGTGAACGTTGAAAACCCTACAAGAAAATAGATAAAACTTTAATTCTCATAATGCAGTGTCTAGCAGCTCTCCTAATTACTAATTAGTTCACAGAGTCCAGTTTCCTGGAATTTTAGTATTCTGGTGAAAAGTGTTACCTAGAAATTTACATCCTTCAGCAAGGAAGCAGAGTAATCCCTACTCAACTGTACTTATTACGTCATGCACTTAAGAGCAAAACACTTCCTAAATCTCACTTAACAGTATGACTGAATTTACTTTATATCTAAAATACAAATCTTCCCTTGAAGTGGAAAAGTGACCTGCTAGCAGTGTCCTGAAATATGCATACGCCATGATTACACTGCCATAATAACAATTCTCCTAATAAGATAATCGGCAGCGCTTTTTAAGTATTTCTGAAATTATTTACCTTCAATGTTCAGTAAGATGCATGACTTTTATGGAAAACTTTCATACAAATTTGGGTGACAATCCCTTGGCAATATTAGTTAAAAATGAATACAAATCAAAAGAAATTCTGAAATCCAGCACTACTTATTCTAGAGATAAGTGTAAATACTTCGGTCTGAGATCCCTCCTGTATTGAACAGAGTAGTGTTTAAGTAGTACCAAGTAATTCATAATATGCAAAACTAGCATACCAAAACGAAGACATAAAAATAGCGAAAAAAGTACCCTGAAACTTAGGACTACTAATTAGTGTATTATGTTGCAGCATACCTTTCAAACATTGTGGACTGCATTATCAAAATATGGATAACATGTATCCTAGACTGACAGCCGATGTTCAAGAAATGTGTAAAAAAAAAAAAAAAAAAATGTACTGTACTATACATTATCCTAGTCATACTGTGTCACCTGATAGCTGTTAGTATTCAGCCGTTATGTTAAACTATGCATCCTGGAAAATGATCGAGTACGTTACTGAATAGCTGATGTTAGCCTAATAAAATTTAGTCAAAATGGTGTACAGTATCTAGAAACACACTGAGCTACTAGCCGATTGATATAAAGCTGATGAGAACTTAGCATACTTGTGTCCTAACATGCTGAACTATAATAAATACCAAGTCTGATCAATTTGCGTAAAAACTCTCAAGGACATTGTAAAAAGAAATTATGTAAAAATATATATCCTGAAACATGCTTTAGCTGATATTCATTGGACATGAACTGTCCTAATACATAGTGGGTTTAACTGATGGCTGCTGTTAAAATGAGAAATTTCATCCTTGAGCATATTATGTATTCTGAAAAAAAAAAAAAAAAAAAAAAAAAAAAAAAAAAAAAAAAAAACTGAAGTATCATTAAACTGCTAAATTCACCTAAACACTATCCTGACACTGAACTACCTGATAGAGGACATTAAACCAACAGCAGATTAGGTTAATTAACTATACAATGTATTCCTGAACCAATTTTAACTAACCTATATAAGAATCCTAGTGTTTACTTTGAATAAGCAGTGCCGACCTCGACTGAACAATGATTCACCGGGCACTTGGCCCCCCAATAAGCAGACAAAAACTTGAAATAGTAAACATCAATCTAAAGCACAAAAACTAACATACTAAATACCAATTTATATACATCACGGTGCGTATGACCATCTCCACCATTAATGATAATGGGATTATTTCTTATGTGTCACCTTATATTACCAACAGTCAACTTTAGTGAACTGTACTTAATCTACACAAAATAATGAAGCACTCCAAGTTAACGCTCTTCCACAGTGGACCCTTCTCGAATTCCTTGGCGAAATTCTTGTGCCAAAGTATAAGCTTTCCTTAGCCACTGACTTCTGCTGCTAGCTGCTGATGAATTTCTGAAAGGTCGAGACAAGTTAATTGTATGTCGCATCAATATATCTGGCTAACAATGAACTAAACCAGGCCCCAAGCATCCTATACCTAGCCCCATATTACCAGCCCCATATTACCAGCAGTAATGGTGCTTCTGACTTGTGTGAATATCAGTGTTTTCACATGGACTTTGAAATTTATATCTACGTTAACAGTCACAACAAAAATTTTTCACTGCAATGCAAATTTTTATGAAAACTAGTTAGAGATGCTTTCATTTCAACAAGGAAACTACAATAAAGTTCTGTATCAAAAATTACTTGGGCCTGGCTACAACTTGTACAAGACCGTTTCACAGCTTTCACAATTTAGTACAATTTCTAGCATCAACGACGTCCTACCCCTGTCTGATTAAATTCTCCTGGTGCTCTCAAGGTTGGCCCCACTTTCATTTTAGAAACGATCACACCCTGAATCGCTTTCCACCGTATGTATCAAAGCTCTAACCATTTTACTTAATACCACTGAACTGACAACTGGGGAAATGGCATGGAATATTAAACTAGTCTTAATAGAGGCTGATGATAATACCAAGATATTCAAGTTATGAGGAGTCTCCACTTCTGAATTTTCATAAGAGTAAACAGTGGATTCTTTATCAAACTACCTTCCTTCAACATTTCTTGGTTAGTTCATAAACTTGAAATTCAAAACTTTCACTACAGGTATTCCTGACTCTGTAAAATTCCCTAAAGGACGACTCATTTCATGTTCAGTAAATTACTGCGGGAAGACCTCTTCATAAATACTAAATGTGATAGACCTATTCCACTATTTAGAAAAACTTTAGTTTACACTTTCAATTTATATTACTCAAACCAAACGGTAGCTTG
Organism: Macrobrachium rosenbergii; assembly: GCF_040412425.1. Lineage (NCBI taxonomy): Eukaryota > Metazoa > Arthropoda > Malacostraca > Decapoda > Palaemonidae > Macrobrachium > Macrobrachium rosenbergii. The sequence goes on along the minus strand of NC_089783.1, from coordinate 30,212,392 downwards.
TGTTGCCACATCCAGAACGACCTGACCTGAATCACACTCACCTTAATGTCAAAGATCTTGTTTTTATTTGTCAAGACATTTCTAAGGATCCAGTCATACCAAAAAAAACTGAAGTCCAAATTTATCGTCTAGTTTGAGGAAATGTCAGTTAATGTTAATCAATCTGTACTAGTTTTAAAACTTTGTCAATATTACTATTTGACCATTACCACCCATCCATAAACTTGAACACTTATCTCTACCCATCTAGATTGGGGAGTAGGTAATCCTAAATTTATTTAACCCATGGGCAGCTAATCCAGAATGCTATAATGATCTTTCAGGAGTGTCCATGATACAATTCGTCTTGTAGGTTGTCACGGACAATCTGACGTGATAGCCAACTGCTGAAATTGGAACCTGAAAAAATAAATCTAAAGTCAATTGAGACTGTAATGAGCTAAACTAAGTTTTATGAATTAATTTCTGTTCGTTAATTTGAAAATTAAATTGATACTTGGAAATTATTACAATTTTTAGTTTGCAATCAACCTCAATATCTATAGCAATTTTCTGAACACCAATTTTCATTAATCTAGTTCAGTGCATAAATTATGTTTATTCCTTTGAAATTACCTTTTAGCGTTATCTTACATATCTCCTCAATGTTTTTAATTTCCATTTAACCTCACCTTCAATTTCAGTATTCATTACACAAGATCATATAAGCATAAAATTCTTTTAAATATTTTTTAAACGTCTAAAATCCTCTGAGTATTTTCCAAACACCTGAAATCCTTTCAATTATTTATCAAACAAACTCCTCCACTCATGAACAGCGAGTCTAAATCCACTCAAAATCCACTCATGAACAGCAAGTCTAAATAGACCTGAACATCGTAGTAGTTTCGTAATAATTTAGCCCGGACTAAATTTCATTAAAAAGGCCCAGGGCATCAAAAAGACCAGAAATAATACAGTACTGACTCAAATTCAACAAAATTATCGGTCTACAATTTATACTGTCATAACTTTTCAAATTGCCTTGGGTATCCAAAGTCCACAACATCCAACCCATTAGAGGATACATATATGTAAATCTTCTAAGACATCAAATACCCGTTCATTTCATTTTATTACCAGTCCATTTATTACCATTAGCTAACTTACCTCTTGCCTATAACCTTGACCATCAAGTCTTTTGAATCTGACCTTTTATATCCAAACATTTTGGATAGGGAATTGCAATCACGGATACTGTCCAGCTGACATTTTGGATAAGGAATTGCAATCACGGATACGGTCCAGCTGACACTGTCTGGAGTCCTGGCTGTCTACCCTACAGATCTATCTAGAAGTTCGCTCAGGAACAATTTTCTCAAAATTCAGAACATGGAAACTACTAAGTAGGCTACCAACCAGAAAATATTTCATCGCCCATTTTGAGCTACATAGATTTCACAGCGGGTATTCAAACAGCTATTTTGCCCATTACATATTTAATAGAGCAAAACTGAAAATCACTATTCAAAAAAATTCTGTATATCACTTATAAACCCCTGCTTCACTACATTTTGCATTTTAAAACTGGCACTTTTCCAAATGACTAATTGTTATTGTTGACTTAAAAAGTGTACTGTTCACTGTTCTCGGTTTTTATTCAACCAATATTTTTGAAGGAAATTTCAGAAGAGTTTTTTGCTGATTTAAATTAGATATTACTCATTGAAAAGATACCATGACATCCATGACTATCATTTGAATACCAAACAAATTAGCCATGTACTGATAAGTTTAGTGGCCATACTTGGAATAAGTAACTATTTATAATTATATTACTGTTTACCACGTCTGAAGACCAATCAGTATTTAAGAAAACTGCTGGACAAATATCCTGTATATTTTCACGATACCACAGCAATGCAAAAAATCTTTTGCAGACTACATACTCCTCTACAGTGCCTGACCAAACTCCACTGGATCCCATGCACAAAATGTCCTTGACAGTCACGCTTTTAACTAAGCTCTACACTAGTCAGCAGCTTACTTTATGCTAAGAATTTTTGATATTCATTTCGAGGAAATTTTATCAACACTTTACTACAGGCAACCACCCCGTCCTAAATACTTCTAGTTGACCCACGTCTGACAAAATCAGACATTATGCGACATTTCGCGATTATTAGTGTTCGTCGATTCTTTACACTTTCTTAAAAGGTCTCAAGTTCACCGAAAATTAGATACACACCAAAGTTTGTCAAGGCCTTACCTTTACAGACTGTGGATTTGAATGAATTACTTTCGGTCAACTTAGATACAGGACACGGAGAGGAGTTCAACCTTCGTGCTGACTCGTTCTTAAAGCTGATCGACCTGAATAACAGATTTAATCAGATGCTTTAAGGTCCGTTCAAGCCACTGCCTTCAATAGTACTTCTGATTAACACCCAAAGAAGCTAAGTCAAATTCTTCTAGTTACAAGTTACTTTGAAATGCCACAGCTGTTCCGTTAACGTCCGTTCAAAGCATTGTAACTTTCATAGCAAATTTTAAAGATTTTACTCTAAAGGTTTATGGTTTGCCGACAGACACTGAAATTGTACAAAACTTTTGAGGAAGTTAAGACTGATATAGTACTGACAATGTAACCACTGCCATTCTTTTCTTAGTCTTACCAGCAAAAGCTATCTGTATGCGTTTAACACACTTTTAATGGAGGTCTACATCCGAGTTCTGAGTGAATTTTTTTTTTACATACCCTAGCAACTAGGCGAGCCAAAATCTCCTATAGTTTTTCACTAACACCCAAACAAAATTCCCCTTTCACAAGTGGTTGTGATAGAAGGCCAACTGCATCTTCCTGCTAGTTAAGAATTCATGGAAATTTGCACCGTCAACTCGTACAATGATTACATACAAAATCTCAATTCTACAGGTGAGTACTGGATTACTTAGCTCAGAAATCCCAAATACTTCTTACATTGCTATTCACTTTAATTACTACTATGATTCCATTTCAAGCTGTCCACATTGTATGGATATATCATACTCCAATCTCTTCTAATTACCTTCAAATAAAATTCCCTCTTATCCAAGTATATAGTAAGAAATATTCTACGGTAAATATTACTTTTGATTCCTAATTCCTTTAGCGTTACGCTCAAGTTTAATTTGCCTAAGAGTCCACTTCCGTACTCAAGACGTACTCAAGAAATAAACGTGTAGTACACACTATCTTAATGGTGTCGCAAAGCTACAACAATTTCATACTCAACAAAAATGACAAACTTACCCATGGTCAGGCAAGACAGGCTTCTCTCGCCACTTTTTACATTGGAGGCACTTTACTAAATAGTCTAGGACCTTTATTCTCAAGTTCTTTTACCAATTATCTTTAACCCATATTTCCTCATGGCCCTCTTATCGATATTGCACTTAAGCGGTTTCATCATAATTAGACTTCTAAATTGCTTGAGGAAAACTCCAGTTCTACCAATATCTTTTCCGTCCTTGGCACAATTCATGGGTGGGTGCTTAGAATTTCATTAATTGCATCTATTGTAAGTGTTCACAATTATATTTTCTCGATAGTCTGTCCAGTAGTCTCACTGAAAGTCTAATCATCAACAGTATCTTCATTAACAGCACCAATTACGGGGGTTGGTTGGTTCGTGTTCAGTGTCAGCCTCACTGGAAATGAATGGGAAAACCACAGGACCCACTTAAGAGGGTTCTGGGTAAAACAAATGAAGGTAGATACCTCGGTAACGGTAAATGAGATTCATTTGAGCATGAGTTTCGTAGTCATGTTCAGGAAACATGACCACCGCGAAAAAAAAAATGGTTTAAGTATAACCAAAAATATACCCCTAATTCTAACACCCTTTCTCACCATAAAAGTGAACACTTTCTTCATTTTAACCTATGCAGTAGTGTTTTCCGAGTCAAGGCAATCAAGTTCTTATTCAATTCCCCGTAAATATTTGAAACTTCTGCTTAATTATAAAGAACTATCACAGAACCTATATCACACCACGATATAAAACTTATGCTTTTCATTATAGTTAAGCAACGAACTACTACAAAACCCACAACAAATTACAACTAAATTCCACGCTAAGTTTATTCATCAAGATCTTTTTAATATTTACCACGATCCTGTGCTACAGAAAACATACGATAAATTTAAGTTTCCATTGTCACAGTAATGCGAAACCTTCCCATATACAATGCAGGGTTAAGCACCCGATCCAGACGACAGCCTACACCTTAAAGGAGTGCTTAAACTTACCTGGTGTGTACTATAAAAAGCCGGTTCTCAACGAACAGCAAACCAAATCAAATATTAAAAGTATATCGGACTCAGAACCTATAATACATGCTTCACTTTTCGGGGATCATTCAGTAACAGCACAAATAACGAATTTGTGTCACACCTTCTCAATCATATTCAAGTGGCATGATTTAATATAAACCACTACCATTCCATGCATGACCACATAATTACTGATCACGCAACAGTACCTTAACTATCAATAACTGACAATGTGCATAATACAAATGACGAATTTTTCACAAACGCCACTGACACAAAGTACCTCCACACCTTTTTGGGCACAACTGAAAACTAACCGGTTGCCTGCAAGCCTTCCCCAGTCCCGGATGGCCCAGAAACAAGGAGCCTCTAGCAAAAACAGTCACTTTCCGTCCTTGTTACGTCAAAAAAAAAAAAATAAATAAAATGGTGGCGAGCTCTGTCTCCACCAGAGTGATTGACTGTTGTTACTGGCGATACAATGTCAAGTCGTTGATTAGGTAATTGCTGAGAGTTTTCTCGTCATAACTTTCTTCGCAATATACAGCTGATTGATATAGAATTGGGTCACCCATCAGACCAAAGATAGACAAAAAAAAAAAAAGATTTAAAACATTTTGAGTAACTTAAAAGCAGAACGGAAGAGTTCATTTGAATATTTGTAGAAAAAATATACATGACTATTAAAACCATTGCCTAAAAAAATGCATGACTATTAAAATTATTGCTTAAAATTTTAGTCCACCAACGAGTTTATATTCTTGTGAGCTATTATTCCACATCATTGTGTTGCTGATGACGTAAGCAGTGAATTGTGCTCCTGGTGATTATTCAGCTGCTATGGGTTGCCGCAAGATGGAGGATGGCACAGGGCTAGCAATCCCGATATCTGAATTGCACATCCGTACATGGGACTCAGTGCAGGGGTCCTAAGAATTGCTAAAGTATATTTTTGACTGACTCATCATCATCATCACAGATAGCACGGATATTTGTCTTAAGTAGTTGTAGTATTTAAGGATAAACTCTTTAATGCTTGTGAAAGTATAAATGTGGTACTTAATGAAATCTGATACATGAACCGTTAAAGGATAGACATAGTCGAAGATGGGTTCCGTACAGCTTTTGCGTTGCTGAAAAAAGGCAATATAAACGTAGTATCTGCCCTATGCACATGAAATCTGTTCATGTACATGAACATTTTACTTAACGTACAACCTTCATTGTACACCTATATTCTATGACGATTTGTATTATTGTTATGATATCACTTTTCGGTAACTAAGTTTATATAATTACACACAAAAGTTCATTGAAATCATGATAAATCTAGCCAGTTAAAATACCTCAATACTCTCTTATATAAACATTTAATAAAATACATAAACCAACTTCTTAAAAAACTCTTGGTTGTTTTATTGTAAAACAAAAACATTAAAATTGATAAAGACATTTTCTCGATGCTGCAGAAGTTGAACAGAATATTTTGCAATTATAGTCTTAGGACTGTCCTGGACCGAACTACTTCGGACAGACATCCTAATTCAGACTTGCTATTGGTGTTTACCGACTTACATTCTTAAGATAGGGAATTTTTTTATAGCATATGCCACTTGTTTCTTGCACCACGTACCCCATTTGTTAAAGAAGCGAGTTCTTATTTCAGTGGGATATTTTGTTGGAAATTGTTGATTAAGGGATTATAGAATATGTTTTTCTTCTCCAGTCACCCGTTTCTAATGGCCATAAGGGAAAGCATTAAAATAAATTCTGGAAAATAGCTTTCAATAAAATGTAGTGGTTATAATCTGTATGGATTTACTTTGCTCTGTCGGTGTCTTCTGGAAATGACACGTACTGTTACAACTACCATATGCTTCATTTTGCTAAAATGTAACACTGGTCAATGGTTTCAAGTCGAAATTTTCCTGTGAAATTGGTTATGCTTATACCTATGAAGGATTAATATCAAGCTAATCATGAACTAATTAAGAGAGCCCTATTCTAACTGAAAATCTACATCAAAATAAATCCTATGCAGTTATTAATGGTTTCTTGAACGACTGTCAAACAGTCCAGCAACTGGTAAAAATTTATTTTGCATGTTCAGGATACAGTTTTCAATTTCTGTTTGGAAAGTAGGGATAGTGAAGGTTCAAAATGTCAAGTAAGTTACTGTATCAAACTTAGGGATCATTCTTGAAATTCATCTGGGTGCTCAAGCTTTACTTTTACAGTAACTCAAGGCAGCCTTAACTACCAGAAACGAGCACTTTATAAACACACGATAATATTAGGAACCACATGACGGCCAATCGCTTCATAGAGCGGCCTGCAAGTGATTGATTTTGAGTTAGCTTCAACCACTGATGCAAAATTCTCACTTACAGCAGTATTTTTTTTTTTAGCGTAAATGTGGTGTAAATTTGAAATTGCTTCCTAGACCTTTGTCACGTGTAAATGTTTCCATTACAGTTCAGAGATGGCAATGTTTCCGTGAATGTAAAATAAGGCTTGGGGAGACATTCATATAGATAACAGAAGCAAAAAGATTGTTTATCACAAACAAGCTATCCCAAAGATTTACTATGTACCCAAAGTATGAGAATTCCATTTTCATGCAGATATATAGAGCAAGGAGCGTCCCTGTAATTACCTTAATTACAGAAATGTCTTCTTTGTAAAACAATTACGGGACTGTACTTGGGTACTGATTTAGAAAAATTCGATGGTCATTAGAGAGGCATACTTTACTGTCAAACTTACCTTTCAGCACCATCATACTACATCACACTTGATTCACTTATCTAGAACAAGGTGCACCTATAACAAAACAAGCAAAAAATTATGTTTATTGATAAAATAATTTTACAAATTATACATTACCAGATTTGAGTAAACACTTTTTCTGGGACATATAAGGCTGGTAACTACGCCGTAAATCCAGCCACTAGAATTATATCAGCATGAAGACAGCAGAACGGTGTCTGACAAAGAACTATTCTCACTTTCGATCATTATTAGGCAGTTTAACCAGAACATTGAGCTGAAATACTTTAATCTCACAAGGCTGTCATACTGTATATCTCACCTACAAAAAATAATCATATACATTTTTTTCTAACAATTATTCACCTGGTTAAATGGTTATACTTCAATGATTTGAATGGAGCGGAAAGACCTCAGTACATTTCAGTACCATTTGGAGTGGTCACTGGAAATAACAATATACAGAAATAATTACACAAAGATATCACACGTAATTGATTTCTCAAAAACAGAAATCTAACACAAAAGATTTCTCAAGCAGTCTATATATCCTAAAGAAAAGCAGCATTAAAAGGACCACTACTATTAAGACAGTTTATTTCTGTAATGATAAATATTATCACGACATATTATCATGATACATTTATTCTTCTAATTATTTCCCAGGTACTGTACGGTCCTTTCAAGGTAATTCCATAATAGCAGGGTCATTAGTATGTGCAATCCTAAATCTTGAGTATAAAAGCTTTAAAATGACACAAATGGATTTCAGTACTCATCCTTTCACTGCTTTCTACACATTTATGTTTACCCAGGACAACTGTACCTTAACCAGAAGTTTAGTGGACTGTTTGCCACTCACAGGCCCGCGGCAACGTTATGGAGATGTTTTCTGGAATGTTTACCACCTAGTCTAAATGTTCAGTGGAGTGTTTATCATACACAAATCCAGTCCAACTGAACCCTTTTCAGTTATTTACTGAACTTTTTACACAACACAAGTTCAGCGCAACAGCACCCTGTTAAGATGTTTAGTGGACTACCTACCACTCACAAGTCCAGTGCAAGAGCTCCTGTTTAGATGTTTAGTAGGGTCTTTACCACACGTTAAGTCCAGGGCAACTGCGCCTTATCTAGATGTTTAATGGTGTGTTTCCCACACATACGCACACACACACATACATGTCTAGGGCAACTGCAAACCCAGTGAAGCTGTGAAGAGAAGACGAATCACATCCCGTTCGGCTGATGGCTTATAAAAATGTCCACGAGGATGTCATCTCACTTTAATTTCTTTCAGTTGCAAATATCAACAGGTTCGCAGGGAAGCAGATTCATACTGGAAGAGTTCCAAATCGTACTTGTAAAGCTCAAGCAATCCTTGGAACTGTTCATCTGTCAACTGACAAAGGAATTCTTTGGCTATGTCTTCACTCGACCCATTGAGGGAACGGTTGATAATCTTTGGTTTGATGACTTTATTCAAACCTGAAAATGAAATTGTCAGCTTAAAAACGAGAGTTTTGACAAAGCACTGAGGGCCTTCTTGCTCTCACTAACAATGAAGAATGATCTATGCACTTTGAATTCCATTCACTTTTCAAGAAGCGCCAAGAGAACATGAAATATTCGAATTACCAAGCAGCTCGTTCAAGTAACTGAGGTACAATATGAACAACCATACTGTGAAGAAATGTAATTAATACTTTACAATTTATAACCAACAGAAATACCGTGTAAGAAAATGAATAATCATAAAACTTAAGATAAATTTTGGCTCTTCCCAAACTGACAACAGTAATAATGAGCTGTAGGATAATCGTAGTAATTATAATTCAGCTGTGAGATGTAAATGACAGAAAACATCTTTCACTTTATATTAAAAATAAAAGGCAATAACACATTTAAAGTGAAAAGTAATGAAAAATTACTTATTGAGGGCAACCCCTTCATCCTCCTACCGGGAAATAAATAGATGGTCTTACATACCTGAAGTGAATATGATGTAATTACCAGTCTTACATACCTGAAGTGAATATGATGTAATTACCAGTCTTACATACCTGAAGTGAATATGATGTAATTACCAGTCTTACATACCTGAAGTGAATATGATGTAATTACCAGTCTTACATACCTGAAGTGAATATGATGTAATTACCAGTCTTACATACCTGAAGTGAATATGATGTAATTACCATCTTCGTCTAACGTTTCGGTCTGTTTTAACAGGAAAAAGGGAAGATCAGGAGGATTTTCTAAACAGACTCAATAACAAGAAAACAATTAATAGTGGTTATCATTGTTAACTGGTATGTATTTTATGATAAATCACGAAACTTTAATGAAGCGGCCTTCGATATTTAGGCATTTGATATCACAAACCCTTCTGCTATACAACCCTAGCTGTTTATTTCATTCCTTTTTTAAAGTTACAGACAGGAAGAGAAAGTTAACAAGAGGAAGAGAGAGTAGTGAAAGGAGTAAGAGAATGGGGAGTGGGGATGATAATTATTATTTTGATCATGTTATCTTATGTACCTAGATGTATCTAGATTGTGTGTATTGCGTGTATTGTTTTTGTATATTCCATGTATATGGCGCTGAGCTGCAATAAAGGATATTATTATTATTATTATTATTATTATTATTATTATTATTATTATTATTATTATTATTATTATTATTATTAAAAAACAGGATGGGAAATAGGGAAGATGGTGGGAAAGGAATAAGGGAGGATAAAGAGGTGACGAAGAGGACAGTAAGTGAGGGAGATATAGAGGTCAGGAGGGGGAAGAGCAGTGGAGAGAGAGGTAGGAAAGGATGGTAAGTGGGGGAAGAAAGTACAGGGGAGGGTAAGGAAGAGGATGAGAAGTATGGAGGAGGAACGGGGGGAAAAGATAGGAGAATAAGGAAGAAGACGGTAATTGAGGAAAACAACACACGAAGAGAAGAGTTGTATAGGGAGTTAGGGAAGAGGCTAGGACGTGAGGAAAAAGACAGACGAGGAAGGGAAGACACTTGAGAAGCGAGGAAGATGGGAAGTGGGAAAGATGATAGAGAAGATGAAAAGAAGATGAGAATGTAGGGAAGATAATAAGGACGGGAAGCAGGGGCTAGGACAGAGGAAGAGGACGAGGGAGATAAGAATGGGAAGCGTTTAAACCTGACAGCCAACACAGTTATGTCTGGCAGCCTACGAGGCAACCCACCTTGGCAAAAACGTTGAAGTTGACGAGACAAGGGGTGCAGAACCTAGACTGCGGTATCCAGTGCATGTCTAAGGTCTTTTGAGCCTTTTCTTCGTCCAGGACGTACTGCACGAACTGGGAGAAAGAGGGGGCGTATTTCCCCCTGACCCTCGAGGGGGACATGCCATTCTTAGGGACCATCGGCACAGGAGGGCCATACTTCTTGTACCGTTTGAAAATGCGACTAAAGAGCGGCACGTAAATGGCGTTTCCGTTCTGGATCTTGTTTCTGTTTAGTCAAGAAAGATTTCAGTTGTGAGAATAGGTGGGAGGTTTATAAATCGTACATAAAGTTTTGTGTTTGTTCAGCTATGTTCAAAGCTACCTGTGCTGAAGAACAAACAATACACACATACACATATATGTACAGTATATGTATACATACATACATACATACATATATATATTATATATATATATATATATATATATATATATATATATATATATATATATATATATATATATATATATGTTACGTTTGTGTTTATTCATATATACATGTACTGAGACCACGCCAGGAGAGCCAACCTGTATGCAGAAACCAATCGTAGTAGAGGATTCTTCGTAATCATGAAGGTCAGAGGCTGGGGCTTGAAATTCAGGGCCTGGTGAAGCTGCTTCACAGTAGGCCTGAAGGATAAAAAATAGTCAACTGTCAGAGTAAATATTATTAGATAACCGCCAGCGTCCTTTCTTTTAGTTAAAAATTTAGCTGTTGGTCGCGAACCAAAGATTTGTTGAGTTTATCTCAGGAGAGAGTTGTTTATTTATGCATTTTTTTTTGTCTAACATCACCCTTTCAGGAAGTCTGTGTAGGATATAATCGCTTACCTATTCTAACCTCGTCATTTGCATGATACAACCCAATCTAACCATCCTAAGACGAAGCGTCATAATTGCCATTGAGTACATTCCAACCTAACCAGCATAGGGTGCAGCATCCTACGTGGGTCTGGAATAATGTAGCCTAATCACCCTAACCTAGGGTGCAGAATCCTACCAAGGTTGGTGATTGTGCAGCCATATTTTTACAGAAAACAGGAATTGGTTAAAGCGGAATCCTGATCAAAATGGTCCTTTGGTCAAATTTATCAGGATTGGAAATATAACATCAACAGGAAACAATGTTTGCCTTCAAGGCTTAATAGTAAAATTAACATATAGTTTATATTGCTCTAAGGCTCTCCCCCCCACTCACTCTCTCTCTCTCTCTCTCTCTCTCTCTCTCTCTCTCTCTCTCTCTCTCTCTCTCTCTCTCTAAGAAATTAGTAATTGTTAGATTATAAAAGTGTGGACTAAACTGTCAGCAAAAATATCGTAAGGGAGAATAACTATGAGCAAAGGGTAAAAGAAAAGTTCTATGAAGAGAAATCAGTATCTTAAATTTCTGACATGAAATTTTGTGACACACCTTAAAGTTATCAAACATTCTTCATCTATCAAGAATACAAGATTAGATAAGATCACTCTCGAGAAGGAACGTGACGATTATAAATAAGTATTTTGTAACTATTTAAAAAGTTCATTAACCTCTGCAACATCCTTTATGTTCCGTCACGTGAAAAATTGACAGAAAAAGTTATTATAGAATTCCAAATTGTTAAAACATTTGTTGAAAAGTGTTTTGGTTCCTGTGCGCTCGATTCATCAAGGAAATCTCGCCTGAGGACCCATTCAAAACGGGAAAGAGAAGAAAAAGTTAAGTATACCTTAGTTTTACCAGACCACTGAGCTGTTTAGCAGCTCTCCTAGGGCTGGCCCGAAGGATTAGACTTATTTAACGTGGCTAAGAACCAATTGGTTACTTAGCAACGGGACCTACAGCTTATTGTGGAATCCGAACCATATTATAGCGAGAAATGAATTTCTATCACCAGAAATAAATTCCACTAACTCTTCATTAGCCGGGCGGAGAGGCGAACTCGGGCCTAGGGAGTTTCCAGGCCACAACTCTACCAACGAAGAGCTTGGAAAGAGAAGAAGTTTGCTCACCTGGGATATCGCTGTCTGGCCAATTCCACAGGCGCGATTTTCGAAGCCAGCAACTCCCTTTCAGAATAACCAGCGAGCATGTTGAAGTTCCAGAGCCATGTCGAGGAGGCCGCTTTGAAGACATTACACCAGATGAGATTATACTCGTAGTTTATAAAGAATTCCCAGGCGTTCACCTGGTAATCAGCTCTTGGCTGATCCAGATCATATCGGTGACATACCTGTTGTGAAATGATCATAGTTTTATAAAATAGTTTTTATCATCCTTAATATTTATATTCATGATTGATTATGTTTTATTTATGTAGTTCTGTCACTGTTATGAAGCCGAGTCGTGAAGCGAGAACATCGAGTCACATTTCCATTTTCAAAATCGGAAGGATTTATTTTCGAACGGCATCGGAAATAGAATATCTGAGGATTACTCGTTTTAACATGATGAATTGAGTAACTGACCAAAAACACACACACACACACACACACACACACAAACGACATTGTGGTACTTCCTGAGATGAGAACTAGTGGCCAATATAGATGCTATTCTAAACTTGATATTCTGATCTGCAACTGCGGTTAAAGGGATGTCATCGTGTCTGTGAAAATACAGACAGGCAGACCGACGGACAGACAGACATGCAGCAGTTACTTGAAGCAAGGGGTAGAACAGAATTCTTCTCAAGGTAAAGCTATAAAAAAGAATTTTCTTTGAACGCCGGCCAATGCTCTTAATCATCAAAAAAACATTGTTATTTTTCTGTTACCTCTTTGACGTGCCGACGCCGTGATGCCAAGCGGGCATGGAGTTCCTCTGACGCATTCCACGACGCAGGAAGCACCACTTTCTCTATCTGCGAAATAAGCAACGCCACAGGATAAAAACACTGGTGTATGTGACCAAGTACGATTTTGCTTTTATTGTGCACCATCAAAGTTCTATTTTTTCTGTATTCTATTTTGAATTTTGATCAACTCCTTGCACTGCACTGCCATCTGATCTTTCATTGGCAAATGAGCCAGTGAGCAAATTGAAACTTTTCGTCAGTAAATACGAAAAAATGTTTCTGTTATATTGGCAGTTTTTAAGGTACTGTCTCTTGCATCAATATTCTTTAGACACTCGCCCATTACAAAGAAAGATGTCTGTTTATGCAGATACACTTACCAGGTCTTTTCCCACTTTGCTCAGGACTTCCTTCGCAGGGGCATCTGCAAGGTACTAAGATATAAGGCGTTACTGCATGGCATTAAACATGAATATTACAAAATGCATATTAATATTTGTATACCAACTACGAGTGTACAGTGTGTCATATACGTGCATACACACACACAGACACACACACACACACATACATATATATATATATATATATATATATATATATATATATATATATATATATATATATATATATATATACACACACACATTACATATGTAAATATATAAATGCATCTATACTCTGTTCAAGTACATTCATTCATTCTCTCTCTCTCTATTTTCTTAAAATCCATTCGTTGCTTTACTGAAAATTAGTCCTTCTTTACTTCGTTTTCTGACACTTCCTTGGCCAAGATGGACATGAATCAGTAGCATGGGCGATAATAAGAGCTCTCTCTCTCTCTCTCTCTCTCTCTCTCTCTCTCTCTCTCTCTCTCTCTCTCTCTCTCTCTTGTGAAGCACAGAGCACCAATGCATTAAACGCAACACATAACTTACTTACAGTTACCCATGCCCATGTGCAATCCACACCTCCAAAATGATGAATTATTCTCTTACTAATGGGCATCTCGATCTAGATGAAAATTTCCCTGCATCGAGGCCGAATGGGTATTGCAAGAATTCTTAATTACTGTCTACAGTGTCTCGTGCATGACAAGCTGTAGGCGGGTAACGCCCTCCCCCTTCTTTTTCCACGGGAGATAGAGGAGAGGAAAAGCAATTACACCTTCAAGCTAAAATTTCCAAAGAAGACAGTAACGTTAAGTAGCACCGATTGAAAATGCCGAGATAGCAGCTGGAGGTGATGGTATCTCTAGTTTGAAATGGTTTTTATTTAAATGCACAAACGTTCTCCAAATAAAATGACGCCGTTATTTTCACTTCCAACCACTGTTGTCAAAACCTCTTGGCCGTCCAGTGGGGTTACAGGTATGGGAAGGATTATAAAATTCAGGCCCAAGGCCTACCCCTGGGACCTATGAGGTTATTCAGCGCTGAAAGGGAAGTTGAGAGTAAAAATGTTTAACAGGTGTAACAGGAGGAAAACTTCGCAGTTGCACTATGAAACAATTGTTAGGATAGGGAGGAAATGCGGATGGAAGAAAGAGAATATAACCGTAGGTACAGTAAAAGGGATGAAAGAGGTTACAGCTAGGGGACGAAGGGACTCTGCAAAGAACCTTAAGTAATGCCTACAGTTCACCGCGTGAGGTGCACTGACAGCACTACACCCCTACGGGAAGGGATTACAGGTATGGTAAGTTGAGTGGCATATCTGGCAACTCGCCTGGCCCGCTGACTGACCTGTTTAGATCAGTGCCATCGCGTCCACTTTAGGTCACCATTCCCGAGCAACGGGATGGTATTACCTGCCTTTTTGGAAAGTTCTAATATAATTCTTTAAGTAAACTCAGAAAGCAAGCTAATCTATGTTCACAAGAATCAGGAGGGATGATGACGAGTACTTAGTACACTCTAAAGAAGAATCATGATCACCAAAATGTAAAAAAAGTGTAGAACGACGAATAAATCGATGTATTTCATTCTAATAATGATAACCCAAAGAAGGTTTAATCACATCAAAATATAATCCAATAGAGGAAGAATAAGCCTTCATACACTCAATGATAATGAAGTTGATATAAAAGTCAGATAATCCTGAGAGAAGTTACGTATGAGTCTCACAGACGATAAGGGAGCAATTCAGGAAGAGGAATTGGTGGTTTTGTTACTACAATGTGTCATGAAAGAGATCGCATTTTTCTCCCAACGCAATGCTTTCTTTTGTAACTCCGTACAATTGAGTGACGTCTCTGCTACTACAATATATGGTGTTTAAAGAATATAATACACAAGAAAGGAATATTCCATCATCAATCTTAAACAATACTTTCCGGGTGTGCACACGCATGTTATGGCTAACATAGTTCGAAGTCCACTCTGAAAAGTATGTCGTATCGCGCTCTCTTGCGCACCGCTATGATGACGTTTATTGGTATCGATGAGAGAGAGAGAGAGAGAGAGAGAGAGAGAGAGAGAGAGAGAGAGAGAGAGAGAGAGTATTTCCTTGAGAGTATACAGTATTAATGACCAAACAGCAAGTGTGCATAAATGTGCCACTCATTTCATAGTCAGTAAAGTAGCGTGCTTGTAACGCAGGGCATCCATGATGCAAGTTCAAACCAACTTGTGAGCTTAAATTTATTTCTCGTTTAATTGCTTGTCACACTATCATATACAGTTATACGTATACATACAATTCATCTATATCTTTATCTATATCTAGATCTATATAATATACATATATACCCGTATATATATATATATTATATATATACACACACACTAATATATATATATATATATATATATATATATATATATATATATATATATATATATATATTCACAATAACTAAATCACAAATACCCCTAGAAATCGTGTTCACCTTGCCATGGGAATAACTTACAAACAAAGGGCATTGTCCATTAGAGCATCTTCCCCAGCCAGAATTCGAACGTATGTCTTTTGGGTATTTTACAGTAACGTGACTCATCCCTTCCGTAAGTCGTTGCCATGCCATATATATTTTCCTTTTGGTGTAAGTTATTACCAAGGTAAGATGAATTCGATCTAATATATATATATATATATATATATATATATATATATATATATATACCGCATATACATACATATACATAAATCCTTTGAATATTCATTAAAAATAAAACCAGGAATTGGAAACAAATAATTTGTCACTTACCGCATATACATACATACAGTATATATAAATCCTTTGAATATTCATTAAAAATAAAACCAGGAATTGGAAACAAATAATTTGTCACTTACCGCATATACATACATATATATAAATCCTTTGAATATTCATTAAAAATAGAACCAGGAACTGGAAACAAATAATTTGTCACTTACAAGTTTAGTAACCTCTGGTTCAGAATCGTCACCTTCTTCATCCAGTCTGACATACAAGAGAAATAAACAGCCAAAAAGGGCACTCATAAGAAGTCTGCTCTTCCTCCCGCATAGGCAAGACATTATCACCAAAGCGAATGTAATTCATATAGATAATACTTTTCTGAACATGATTCTTTTGTCCAGTTGCGTGCGTTATCACTCGAGAGCTAAAAAACACTCGAGAAAATTCGTTACTCTTCCCATTTTCAGTCTCTGTATTCCTTCCTATCTCTCTGCTGTCTTAGTTTAGCCTCACTTGTCGTAATTCCTGCCTTCATCGGCTTTAATTCTGTAAACCAGCCGAGTTTTTTTCGGAACAGATCCATACAATCAAAGTAAAGTTTTGTTATGATTAAAAGACTTGATTGAATTTTATCAGCACACAGCTTGATGCTTAGAACACTCACTCACTTCAAATTTATAATTCTCTCATGCTTACAGCGCTTAATTCAGGTTCAAAGTGTTGTCAGCAACACCACTGTTTTCAGATTCACGAGCTGAGTGACGCCAAATTGAAGAGGTTAGCCGCTAAAACAACCTCTCTTGGGTGCCCTCAAAGATAAGCCACAGGAAACCTGTCTGTTGTTATCTGGTAGAAGATAGACGACTCTCTCACGGTTGCCAAGTGGCCAGTTGTTCACGTCTCATTACTTATTAGACGAGGCTGAATTCTATCGAAATCTGATGTGTGTGTATGTGTGAATGTGTGCGCTTTCGTTTCCGTGTAATTTTGATCCAAAATGGCACAAAGAGAGAGAGAGAGAGAGAGAGAGAGAGAGAGAGAGAGAGAGAGAGAGAGAGAGAGTACGAGGTTCAAATTTTTATGAGTTAATGCACTGAGGACTGCATCGCTTTGACTGACTGGTCAACAAAATATTAGGAGGATTCGGATGGGAGAAACATTAAACTTGTTCTGAGAAGGCATATTTTAGCTGTTCAGAGGTCCAATTTCTAATATAACGCTTATAAGACTCATCTTCGGGTAAGATAATCAAGTAATTTCGTTATCGGTTATGAAAGTGGTCCTCAAATCTAATCATTGTAAGTAGGGATTCTTCCTAGTCTTACGTTACCCGTGCTGATAAGAGCGAGATATTTGCCATTACGCCTAGTTGTGCAGTGATGTTGTTTCCGTACTGTACAACAAGAAAACTGGAACAAGGCTAATCAAAGTGTAGTAAGTGTTCTTCATCAGTGAGATCGTGTTTATGCACCATCTTAATAGTTACTAAACGCAGATATAATGCACTGATCGGGCAACATCAAAAGGACTTTCCTCCAAAAGGGAGCAATATTGATAAAAAAAACAATAGGATCAGTGACGTAGCACCATCGATAGCCTACAACTGATAGCCAAAGCCAGGTAAAAAAAGCAAAACATGCACAGCTTCCAGGACAGTTAGTTAATATAAAAATACTGATGAGAAACATCATTCAAGGTCGATTTGGCCTATCTAACCAAAATCAGCGGCCATGTTGCGTGTAGCCAGGCCATTCAAGGAATTGACCGTTTACTTGAGCAAGATATTCTTCTACCAAAACTTCCATTTTTATTATCTGTTTTTTAATTTCGCCATCTTCTGTAGACCAGCCTTGACTCCGGGAAGGAAATAAATGAAGAAGCCCTTATTTACCTTGGATGGATTCGATCCCACGCTCTTCAGGCCATAGCGAGGCTGCATTAACACACAATGGTATGAGGAATACGCACATTTTCATCATAGTGTCAGTTCAAGTCGTGCAGACTA